>NW_006289214.1:3955300-3958465 GCF_000327345.1 Myotis davidii
CAGGGGAGCCCCCCAACCCCCTGATGGGCCCTGCTCTCTGCGGGACAGGGGGGAGCTCCCCAACCCCTTGATCGACCCTGCTCTGTGCGTGACGGGGGTGGCGCCACAACCTCCCCATCGACCCTGCCTTGAGTGTGACAGGGTTAGTGCTCCAAACCCCCAATTGGCCCTACCCTGAGCGTGACTGAGGGTGGCATCACAACCTCCCGATCTGCCCTGCTCTGTGCATGACAGGGGGCGGTGCCCCAACTCCCCAATAAGCCCTGCTCTGAGCCCGACCAGGGGCTGCACCTAGGGATTGGGTCTGCCCTCTGCCACCTGGGAGCATGCCTAAGCCAGCAGGTCATTATCTCCCGAGGGGTCCCCAACTGCGAGAGGGCACAGGCCGGGCTGAGGGAACCCCACTCCTCCCCGAGTGCACACATATTTTTGCACCGGGCCTCTAGTATGACATATAAAAGAAAACAAAGTAGATTAACAAGTAGAGGCAGGTTCAAGGACTTTAAATGCCATCCTAATTTTGACACCAAATTAAGGTCTGGCTGCGAAATAAATTGTGATTCCTTTGGCAGAAATGGAGATGTTCAGGAAAGACTTAACACTTGGTAAAATACACTGAGTTTTGCATGACTCATTGCTTTTCAATTGATTAGGCACATTGTATGAAAAAATATTTAGCAGGAAGTTAGAAATGTAAGTTCATGAAAAGGTAAGTATGGGATAGAATGGATCAAAATCATTTAATTGGTGGAGAGTCAAAGTTCTTTATGGTTTGGCCTATATTGCTGATCTAAGGAAAAGAAACAAAAGAAGATAACTATGAGACAGAAAAAGAAAACTTTAAGAAGGTAAGTTTAATTAACACACTGAAAAATATAGAAAATTTCAAGGAGAAGTGAACACTGAAAAAGCCCATCGATTTACCATTAATAACCTTGAAGAGCGCTGTCAGTCAAGGGGTGGGTATAGAGGCCTGCCTATAACAATTTAAAAGCTCAATAGTGAATGTAGTGCTAGCGGAAGCACCTTGTTCTTTGGAGAACTACAATGCTAAAGAAGAGGAATTCAATACCATAGTTTCACAATAATATTCACTTATTTTTAAAGATAAGTCCCATCTTACCTGACTAAATCCTCAGTAATTATCTCAAAGGCTGAAACAACTGAGGTGTTTAAAATGGTTTTTAGAATGAATGCATGTCTGAGCCCCTTGCAAAGTAGAGAAAGTGCCCTGTTAAGGAGAAATTGAATACAATAATGAGACACGGAAAGAACTCAAATGGGCTAAGGAAAAGGCAGAAGGATAAGAGACATTGTAAAACAAAATTATTCCTATTTAAGAAAGAACGATAATTTTAACCGAAACTTTGAAAAACTAACTTGCCAATATTTTAAAACGTATCCCTGGATTTTAGATTTGTGAATTTATACTAGATACATATTGAATCCAAAAGATGGTGGATAAGGAAATATGAAAGTACACAGATCAACAAAGAAGTAAAAATGGAGAGAGCAGCTATAATCCAAAGAACACAGTATAAAGAGAATATAGATTACATATGAAAACATTTAGCTGAACCATAATGGGTTTGTATCAATGATCATGATATTATTTCTTTAATTTTTCATGTTCCTTTAAAAGAATGCTTACTATATGCCCTTTATATTTGAAGAGACACTTAAAATTATCATCAAATACTATTTTTAGTTTAGTTATAATAAAAAGGATTTAACCTCTATATAGTTTTATATTGATGTGAACAGATTTTTATTTGTTAAATTCAACACTAGAGATGATCTTAGAAAACAGTGATGAAATTAATTTAATTGTCATTATTTTATGTGAAAATACATTAAGGTTGAGATTTAAACTTTGTCAAAGTCAAGAAATATGAAAGTGGAAGAATTCCAGACAAAGTTACTTTGTTTAAATTGTATGTGTCTCAACCAGGGAATTATTAGGTAGCGATGAAAATATTATTCAGATTCTCACCATGAGAATAACAGCATATGCAAATTAGAAAAAAATGTATATGTATGTTTTCAAGATGTCTATTGTAGAGACCCCCTTTCAATATGCTTATAAATCTCCAAGATAAATATCCCTCCTCTTGAAAGGAATCTTCCACCAACTGAAGGAGCTGACATCAACTATTTTAAAAAATCATTATGTTGAATTCAAATTACTTTCATTGCATCCTATTCTCATTGGCCCTGGTACTTCATGAGGACAGAACTCCATACAATAATTAAGTACCTCATAGCTTACACATGTTAGTCTCACAATAGCTGTGAAATATAGAAATCTGTTTGGCTGTCTATATTTGCCATTTGAGGATACTCAAATGAGGGCTTAAATAAATATTCCAACTTCATATAGCTGGTATATCATTGAGAAAGGCTTAAAACGTTTTCAATTCTGGCTTCAGAATTCACATTTTATCATTAAGTGATGTTATCTCTCACTGTGGCTTAAATAAAATGCTGTTGAACGACATTGGTATCAATTATCAGATATGATTTTTTAAAATTTTTGGAAGATTTACCACCAATGGTTTGAAGTTAATTTGTACTCTGTGATAGTTCACATCAAGCTATGTTACAAAGCCACTGTTCTCAAAACTGCCTGGTAATGGCACAATAACCAACATATAGACTAATGGAATAGAACAGAACAGAGAACCCAAAAATTGACCCTCGCCATTATGCTCAATTAATATTTGACAAAGGAGGCAAGAGCACACAATGGAGTCAAGACAGTCTCTTCAATAAATGGTGTTGGGAAAATTGGACAGATACTTGCAAAAAAAAGGAAACTAGACCACCAACTTACACCATACACAAAAATAAACTCAAGATGGATAAAAGACTTAAACATAATAAAGGAAACCATAAAAATCTTAAAAGAATCCACAGTAAGCAAAATCTCAGACATATGTTGTAGCAATATCTTACTGATACAGCTCCTAGGGCAATAGAGACAAAGGAGAAAATAAACAAATGGGACTACATCAAAATGAGGGAACTCATTCAACTTAAAAGGAAAATAAATCCAAACAAAAACTGGGCAAAGGACCTCAATAGACATTTTTTGAAAGAGAACATACAAAAGGCCAAGAAACATATGAAAACATGCTCAAAATCACTAATCATCCAAGAGACTCT
>NW_006289214.1:3958514-3965845 GCF_000327345.1 Myotis davidii
ATGAGTGGATTAGAAAACTGTGGTACATCTACACAATGGACTACTACACTGCTGTAAAACAGAAAGAACTCAGCATGGATGAACCTGGAGAGCATTATGCTAAGTGAAATAAGCCAGTCAGAGAAAGATCAATATCACATGATCTCATGCATTTGTGAAATAAAATGAACAACATAAACTGATGAACAAAAATAGGTCTAGAGACATATTAGCATCGAAAAGACCATCAAACCTCAGAGGAAAGGCAGGGGAGGGAAGGTAGGGAGCTAAGAGATCAACCAAAGGACTTGTATGCATAAATATAAGCATAAACAATGGACACAGACACTGGGGGGTGAGGGCATGTGTTGGGGGTGGCAGTGGCCAGGAGAGGTCAATGGTGGAAAAGGAGACAGATGTAATACTTTAAACAATAAAGAATTTTAAAAATCACATGTAAAAAGAGCTTCATGTACTGTAACATGGCGGGGTGGGGGGGGGGGGTGGATCTTTCCTCTGTTATTCCCATTATTCCCATTTATACTAACTGACCAAATGCTGGTCTAGTTAGATATAATTTATAGCTATTACTATTGAAAAGTGGATGTGGTAATTTATCTTTAATTAATTAAAAATATTAGTTATATGTTCTGTGGCAGGCCTTTATGTTAAATTCTGTATATTAAAAAGTAAGTAATATACACTTCATTTGGCTTAGCCTACACAAAAGTCTTGCTTTTCTGCCACTCTGTCATGGAGGTAGTTGCAACTGTGATAAGCTTGTGATTTCATACTTTAAATTTATAACACATTCAACATATTATTTGATACTTACAACTCAGTGAGGGGGATGGTATAATTAAATGTGAGTTATAATAAAGTTTTTTAAATAGCTTTCCAATGTTATTAAAATAGCATAATAAAAATCCAAGCAACCTGATTCCAAAACCCAATCTCTAAAACGCATGCCTCACTATCTCTTGCCAAATTAGTTCCTAATAAATGTCTGGGAGTAGAATGCTGGAATAAGTAAGTCTAAGTTTTACAAACTTACATTATTACAGAAACCTAGGAGACCATAATTGCCACACTAATCAGTTGATGCCGTAGATTGAGCCAGTGTACCAGAATCTCCTAAGGAACTCTAATGACTGGCATGAAAATCTTGATTAGTATAAGTGGCCTCACATAGTGAATTTTTAGTAGGTAAGTATTCTAGGTGTTTTCTTTCCTTCTTAACATCCCATGAGAACTGACACTTATTAAGCAATCACTGAAGTTCCACAGGATTCACCTAATAAGTATTTGACAAGACTGGACATTTTAATTAAAGAAATGAGGCTATTTTTGAGACTCAAGTTGCCCGGAGGAACTTTCATTAGTAACAATCATCAGAGGAGTCATGGTTCCTGTCTTTGATTTTATCCAGTGGGGCCAGGAAAAGGAGAACCAGAAAGCAGGTTAACAGGGCTTTTGTTAAAAAAAAACAACTCCATGTTTTTACTGCCCCTTCAAGACCCAATTGATCAAGTATTAGTTATACACACACGGAAGTCAATATACAGGAAATAAGGGCTTGAACAAAACATGTTTAATATTGAAGTTGTTGTTTTTTAGTGACAATATTTTGAGATTTTTTCCCTTTGGTTTATTTTACTTAGTTTTGGATTTTCAAAATTTTCTGCAATTAGTATATTTTAATAATGAGAAAATTATAATCTGAGAATTATATATCTATAGTTCTTATTTTATCTTGGATATAAAACCCGTTTTGACTTTAGTTTAATTCTCATTCATTCATTCTTTTTGGTACTGGAATATCATGCTAACAAAAGAAACAAACATTTTCATTCTGATTTTCATATATTATACTTTCGTTTGTAATGACAATTCATTTGCCTGCAGTTATTACACATACTTGCTTCATCTTACCAAGTCTACTTACAATAGTATAACTCTCAAGGGACTAGAAAAAATATATTTTGTTTGGAGCAAGCTTTCTCAGGTATTAAGAATATAACCATATTAAAATATTTTGAAATCATCTGTGCTATTCTTCAGGATCTATGTTTTTATTGTTCTGATTTAATTTTATTTTCACATTCATATTACCTATGATTTTCAAACTTCCCCTTAAATTTCAGAAATATAAAATATCTTGCAATCACCACCATCTATTTCTACACAAAATATTGCCTTAATCTTAGCTTCAAAAAGTAAATATTTGATATACTGGTAGTGTAGGCCCACTGGTGTCTTACATTTGTGGCAAAGCTCTATAACATAATTTTGAGTATCTGATTATTCTTCATTTTAAAATATATTTGACATTTAGAAATTTTAAATAAATATATCATTCTATGTAAATTCATTATGACTATGAAAGTTACAAATAAGTGGCTATATTGGTAACTAAAATACCATGAGTAAAGTTGACATTGCCACTATAAGTTTCAAAATGGTCAAACATATATGATAACGTTCTGAACAGAAGATTTTTATGATCTTGATTCTATTTACATGGTATTTGTATTCTTAAAAAAATTCCTAGGAATGTTTAACACAAGCTATTAATAAAATTTGTGTTTATATGTAAATTTTATTTTTAGGTTTAGATAATACTGAATAGCTGTTTCACTTACATGCATGCTTGGCAAGGCATTTGAATGTCAGGGGCAGAAATAGTTCTTCATTGTGCAAGACTAGCAATGAGGAAGGAAGTTAATTGCAATGTAGGTAATATTCTGTGTGAACAATTGGAGAGGATAGAGTAAATGGATATAACGAGAAACATGCTAATTAAATGAAATAGAGCATTGTTAAAGAATGCTCTTGAGGCCTTGGAAAGAATTGGGGCTTTGTACTCCCGGGAATGAAAAATCAATTCACAGCACCCTTAGATTTGTACATTAAAAAAAAAAAGATTCTATTAGCAGGAGGCATTTCAGAATAATAATTTTAATACAGGTAAGTTATTTGGACGGCAGGAATGAAGAAAAGGGAGTAATCTATTTAATTCATTAGCTTATTTACCTAAGTTACCTTATAGATGGTGAAACCTTATAGGAAATGCTAGGAGCTATACTGAATTTCTTAGAGAACATAATTATTTTAATTAGAACATACTAAATGTCAGCAGTTATGCACAGAGCTTGAGAAGTGAACTCTGGAGCTCTGAAGTGAAGTCTTAGTTACATATATGTTTTGTGAATATTTATTAAAGCCATAGGCCATGAGTATACTGAGAGAAAATATAGATTAGTAAGAGAAGAGGAGAGTGAGCAAAATCCTGGGGGTGAGGGTGGTGGGGGTGAGGTAAAGAGTACCCAAGAAAAAACTTGGAGAAATATTTTCAGGGGTCCAGGAGGATGAGAAATTATAGGTTAAAATTTAAGTATTAGTCATTTAGTGTTCTAATTTAAATCTGAGTATGGTGAAGAAATGGTGTGAAAGAGTAGTTGACACAATAATTTATTTTTTTAGGTAGTTATTACTTCTTTCTACATCCTGATTCAGTGTTTCAAATACTCAAATCTATAGACTGGGAAATAAAACAGTTACATAGTCTACATATTCCCTCCATGTACCTAAGTGGGGAAATTGAGGGGTACATGTGAAAACACTTTCACTAAAATAAAGGATTCCTTTGTTGACAAAATACACACACAGAGAGAGAGAGAGAGAGAGAGAGAGAGATTGTTACATGTATTCAAATTGTATAACTTAGACAATTACACAAGGACCAAAAATAATATCTACTCATATACTAGGTGATTTAGACATCAATTTCTGGTTATGGGAAATGTTAGTTTATATAATTTTGTATCCTTTGATAAATGAGGGCTGACCAGTATAATAAATGAATTCCTATTTATCAATATTTCTTCAAAATTTGCCAAATACTGTAGAGTTGATTGCAGTATTTTGCATATCATTTCACAAGGTATCACTCCTTTTGTATACTATGATATTTGGTATACATACTAAAATTACCCTTAAAAATAATCTTCTGTATTAATGTATTATACATGATGCATATTGCTAACTTAAAAGTATTTATTCTATTTAAGTAAAATCCTAATGGCTTCACCTAAATTACAAGAACTTCCAGTTATTTACTTACACAATAGAACTACATATATATATAATTCTATTTCATAATAGAATTAATTCTATATAAAAATTATAATAATTCACTGAATGTTCAAAAGAGAGAGACACAGAAAGAGAAAGAAATGAACAGAAAGAGGAATAAAACTGCAAGTTAGTTGTAGATTCTATTTTAGCCCAGAGAGAATCCTAATACCTTTATGGCAAAACTTGTGCAGAATAAGCACACTTTTATACGCAGAAATAATTTATTTCAAATGAATCCATAGCTACATAAATAATGTTTCAAGAGTGAAAAATATCACCAAGTTACAAAATATTTTACATAGTGTTATTAGAAAAATTTTATATAAAAATTGCACTATGGATGAGGTTAAAGTAGCAAATAGTTAAAGAAAAAAGAAAAAAATGCAAAATATAAATAAATTACTTCTATTATTGAACAATGCAAAGCAGAACACATTCAGTCTTTGCAGTCATAATATTTTTATTGTTGTTGTTGTAGGGAAGAAATTTTTAAAAATCTTATCTTAAAGTTCAGATGTTTTCTCATTATCTTCAAAATACTTCCCCAATAGCTTATCAGATAACACAGATCTAAAGCAGTGAAATTCTCCTATTCATTGCATATGTGACTTTTTGGGTTTTGGAAATAATTTTTAGATTTTTTTTAATAGGATAAAAGTCTCTGTAGTTTAGGTTATGGCTATGTGATGAAGATAACTTCATTTTAAATACGGAGAGTTTATGAAGCTAGTAAAAGCAATGGTTTAAACCCCCAAGTTATAATAATTTACTATATTCTTTATATGTTGTGATTTTGTTTTCTTTTCTTTTCCCAAGCTTAAATCAGGCATTACATTATCTGTGGTCTTCCCCAAGTTTATCAGAATCAAGGGATCCTTCCTTTGTGGTCCTCAAATAGTTTAGCAAATCCCACTGTACTGAAAACTTTTTGCAATAGAAAAATATTGTCATAGTCAACATTTCACCATCATCTGTAACAAGGTACCTGGATGGCAGCTCTCAAAATGCATTTACTGCACTATCCTGACCACCAAAATTTAAGACTATTTCACAAATTTTCAGTGTTTGCAAACCATGTAGTGAATGTTTAGTACACCACAGATAAATAATTTTATGCTGAATTCAAAAACATTAAAAATCCATCATATAATTTAGATAACAATGATGTATAGCATTTAAAGGAATAGGCGTTAATGATTTGATATCAATAAAGAATGACAACATGAATCATGCTGAATTTTGGATTGGAGCCAAACCAAAGGATGCAAAGATGAAAGAGACTAAATTTTATTGGAAACAAAACTAGGCCTGTCTAAAGCACACCTTCCCTACCCTTGACCTTTTCAATATGTGAATGGAAATGGACAAGACAGAATCATTAAGTCAAGGAAATTAAAATGGAGCCAAGAAGTTAGGAAGAGGTCTGCCTTACCCATGGCCCACTCAGGGACTTTGAAGCTAGCGATGGAACAACCTCCAGGACGTTGCACTTTCTTCTTACCATGGCAACCAGACTATCAGCTTTCGGCCCCTTGGAAAGAACCAATTCTTTTTGACAACCAGAATTCTTCATTTGCATAATGGACCTAACCAATCCTTGTTAACTGAGCCAACATACTTCATTTACATGAAGTAAATGTAAATGAAGTATGGTCATTATAAACTCTGCCTTTCTTTGTTTACTTTAGGGCACCATTTGTGTTGCTACCTGAATCTGTGCCTCCGAGACTGCAATCCTTTGCTCAATTAAAATGCTTCTTTTTCTTCCCTTTCACAGCCTGATCTTCTTCATTGTTTAACAAATTATATGAACCGACTTTCCATTGGGTAAGTTCTCATCAAATACGTCATCTCCTTCATTTGACACAGACATTTACTAAAGCTCATCCACTTTTTCTTGAGATGTTAGAATTGACAAGAGTTTTCTATTTCTCATTACCTTTTAAGCTGGATTTATAAACTCCTTAGTAAATAATGTGACTGGCATTGACTTTTTTTTTAAATGTGAATACACTTTTGAATTATGTTTTTAGTTTGTTGTATTTTTTCTTCTTTTTTTTAAAATATATTTTATTTATTTTTACAGGTTGCTACCTGAATCTGTGCCTCCGAGATTGCAATCCTTTGCTCAAATAAAATGCTTCTTTCTCTTCTCTTTCACAGCCTGATCTTTTTCATTGTTTAACAAGTTATACAAACCGACTTTCCATTAGGCAATTTCTCATCAAATATGTCATCAAAGAATGATGTCCTTCATTTGATACAGACATTTACTAAAGCTCATCCACGTTTTCTTGAGATGCTAGAATTGACAAGAGTTTGCTATTTCTCATTACCTTTTAAGTTGGATTTATAAACTCCTTAGCAAATAATGTGACTGGCATTGACTTTTTTAAAAAATGCGCATTCACTTTTGAATTACGTTTTTAGTTTGTTGTAGTTTTTTAAAAAGATTTTTATTAAAAGGTCCCTGACTGATTTTCCCATGGTTTTTTCATGCCAGTGATACTCCAGGCATGGCATGTTGGGAGGTGTCAGATGGCTAGGGCTGGGAGAACATGGGGATCAGCATGTCTCCTGCTCCACAGAGTCATGTCATTCTACTCTGCTGGAATCCCCTGCTGTCTTGCCTTCTTTTTTTTCCTTCTGCTAATTTACAACACTTGGGTCCTTTGAGTTACTCCTTTAAGAGTCTCCTGGCCGTTTGGTCCCTCCATGAGGCTATCCTTTTTGTCTACAATCTCCCTAAAGTTGTCACTGTAAGAAAACAGACTCTTTGTTGGGGACAGGAGCAGGGGCTGATTGTGGCTGCAGGTGAGTAAGATATGTTCCCAGTTTTGGGTCTTTAAAGACCTAAATTTTCTTGTCACCAATGAGCAGGTCCCCAATGTCCAGGAAGTGGTTCCTCCTTGGGATCATGCACTTCACAAAATGTAATCTGGTGTTTCAACACTCTGCCTATACTTCTAATCCACACCGCGGTCTTAATTCATCTGAGAAAGAACTCATCCTTGTAGTTTAACTCCCATGTGGCTTCTATCCCTCGGGTGAACTTTAAGTCTCAGAAAAAGGGTGGTGCTTTCCTACACACCAAACACTTTTTCAGCCATGTCTTGACTTAGGGCTCAGTGCCACTCGAGGGCAAGAAAGCGATCGCTTTTCTCTAGGGCAATGAAACCATGTATGCTGCTTGGCAGGGAGGATTCTGAGCAGGT
>NW_006289214.1:3965866-3966927 GCF_000327345.1 Myotis davidii
AGCCTCGGAGTCCTAGGCATGGGAAAAGCATCTGGGTCTGGAGGGAGGAAGGGAAGGAGAGCAGCCATGGGAAACACAAGATGAATGAAGCATGTGCTATGGATCTAACACTCCTTCAGTTTTGTTTTCCATGATTTAAACAGCAAAATGTATCCTTTTGTACTAAAAATAATTACTTTGGATATGTTCTGGTAAACTTGTAATTCCCTGGGAGAGGGTGCAAAAAGCTTTAATTGTACAATCCATTTTGAACAGCCAATCATTTGTGACTAAGAGGAAATGGATTACTGACCCAATTAAATTCAATTTCAGATTTCAATGGCATAGTTCCTATTCACACTATTCTCTTTAGGTGCAAATCATTGTGCAAAACATTACACATACAATTCACTTATCCCAGAACATATACATTTGAATTATATATACATTTGTATTGAATGGAGTTCTACTCAATAGCATAATTTATGAAAGCATTCTGAATTATGGTATGTAACTGATTGCTTTTATTATTATTATAGTTCATTTACTGATTTCCATGAATCCATTTGTTTCATTCAGAATAGGCACACAAGAACTGCCTGTTCCCATTTCTTTTTTCCTCAGTGGCTGTCTGTCCATATACAAGGTATAATTTAGGGAATTTCCTGCCACTTAAGTTGCAAAACACAAGATTAGGGAAAATAACTTGAGAGCAAAATCTGAAGTAGCATAGTTAGTCCTATTTAAAAGCTGAGTGCTAATCACTTAGTGATTTGACTAATCTTTAAAGAAGCCTCATTGACAGACAACTGAATATAATATCTGCAAAGATCAAGTAGGATTGATTCAACCAAAATCTGCACTTTATTATTAAATAACTTAATTTAATAGTATTTATATTATTACAGAATAATTAATGTTATTAATTGGTACATAAATTACTAAGCTTTGATTTGTTCTTTAGCTTACTCGTAGTGGTTCTCAACCTTCCTAATGTCGCGACCCTTTAATACAGTTCCTCATGTTGTGGTGACCCCCAACCATAAAATTATTTTCGTTGCTACTTCATAACTGTAATGTTG
>NW_006289214.1:3966990-3977396 GCF_000327345.1 Myotis davidii
AGGGCATGCAAATTCTTTCACAGCCACATCAAAATTACAACTAAACTACAAAACAGCCATTATTCAGAACAAGTTGAAATCTAGCTAAACAGAAATCCTACTCTAAGGATAAAAAGAAACCACATGGAGGCTCGTAGGAGGGGCGGAGATGCAGAAGGGTTGGCCCCACACCCACACGTGGTAAACAAAAAGGGGGAGGGATAACCCCCGGAGAGTGAGGGGTCAGAGACCCACACTGGGTATGTGTATTCTCTCACAGCCACATCAAAATTACAACTAAAGTACAAAATAGCCATTATTCATAACGGGCTGAAATCTAGCTAAACAGAAATCCTACACTAAGGATAAAAAGAAGCCACACGGAGGCTGGTAGGAGGGGCGGAGATGCAGAAGGGTTGGCCCCACACCCACACGTGGTAAACAAAAAGGGGGAGGGATAACCCCCGGAGAGTGAGGGGTCAGAGACCCACACCAGGCCCTCATCCCGGGGCTTCAGTGCCAAGAGGAGAAGTCTCCTCAACTTCAGGCTGTAGAAACCAGCTTGTATTGTGGGTAAGACTGAGGGTTGCTGGAGTCCCAGGATCCTTAAAGGGCCTACGCATGGAATTACTTAGACTCACTCACTCTGAGTTCCATCCTGGTGCACCAGGGAAGTACAGGGAGGAACTGAATTGTCTGGCATTGGGGTGAGAGCTGGAGGGGCAGCTTTCCAGACCAAAGTGCTGGCAGAGTGCTAGTTACCTCAGGTCAAGTAGCAGCCATCTGTAGATCGATTTATAGCTCATGCCAGGTGGCACTGGACAGGACACTGGTGGCAATTAACCTTGGCCTGAACCTCTTGAGAGGCCCCAGAGCCAGAGTACCTAGTAGACAGCTTCAGATCACTTCAGACTACCAACCAACCTCCTACACAAAGGACACACTCAAGGGCAGACTCAGCAGGCATCAGAGCCCTGCTGAAGTAAGTCCTGCTCTCTGAGGTTGGCCCCTACACAGCTGATCTCCATGGTAGTCACAGCCAGTTCTCATAGCCATTTGGCCTGTAGGTAAATCCTTCCCACTGAGGTGCCAACCAAAATCAAGGCTCAATTACAACAGGAGGGTGTACACAGTCTACATGGGGTTGTTTCACCTGTAGTGCCCAGCTCAAGTGATTGGGGAGTCTGTAATATTGGACCCTACAGGACACCTACTGCATATGGCCACTATACCAACCCAGGGAGAAATAGAAGCACTACATAATATATACAAACAGACACAGGGAAGCAGCCAAAATAAGGAGACAAAAAAATGTGTGCCAAATGAAAGAACAGGAAAAAAACTGAAAAAGAACTAAACAAAATGAAGACAAGCAATCTACTAGATGTAGAGTTTAAAACACTAGTTAAAAGAATGCTCAATGAAGTTAGGGGAGAGTAGATAAATTTAGTGAGAACTTCAACAAAGAGATGGAGATAGAAAACAAATAAAAAAACAAAAGTCAGAAATAAAAAAAAAATACATTAACTGAAATGTATAACACATAACAAGAAATACTTTTTAATACTTTAAGCAATAAAACAATAAAAAAAAACAAGAAATAACAGTGGAATAGATTAATCAGAGGATCAAATCAGAGGTTTTGAAGACAAGGAAGCAGAAAGCACCCAATCAGAACAGAAAAAAAAAAATCCCCCCCAAAAAATGAGGATAGTATAAGGAGCCTCTAGGACACCGTTAAACATACCAACATTCACATCATGGGAGTGCCAGAAGCAGTACAGAAAGAGAAAGGGTTTGAAGATCTATGCTAAAAAATAATGATGGAAAAATTTCCCTAAGCTGGTGAAGGAAATAGACATGCAACTTTAGGAAGCACCAGGAGTCCCAGGCAAGATAAACCCAAAGAGGCCCACACCAAGATACATCACAATTAAAATTCCAAATGTTAAAGACAAAGGCAAAGAATGTTAAAAGTAGCAAAAAGCAGTTGGTTATCTACAAGGAAGCTCCCATAAGACTGTCAGCTGATTTCTCAACAGGAACTTTGCAGGCAGAAGGGATTGGCAAGAAATATTCAAAGTGATGCAAAGCAAAGAACTAAGATTACTCTGCCAACAAAGGTATCATTTAGAATTGCGGGACAGATAAAGAGCTTCCCAGACAAGAAAAAGCTAGAGTTCTTCACTGCTAAACCAGTATTACAAAAAACATTGAAGGATCTTCTTTAAGAAGAATACAAATAAAGATAGAAGTATGAATAATAAAATGGCAATAGAAACATATCTATCAACAAGAGTTCTTCACCGCTAAATCAGTATTACAAAAAACATTAAAGGATCTTCTTTAAGAAGAATACAAATAAAGATAGAAGTATGAATAATAAAATGGCAATAGAAACATATCTATCAACAATTACTTTAAGTGTAAATGTATTAAATTCTCCAATCAAAAGACATGTAGACAAATAGATCTGAATAACAAAATTACCCTATTAAGATAATGAAAAGACCTACTATATTTACAAGATTTAATAATATAAATATGTAAGCCCTCCCTAAAAAATTTGTATATTTAGCAAGCTTAAATAAAAAGACATTTAAAAATTCTTGGAGATAGAGAAGCTGATATTCAAGTTTATTTTGGCCCTGGCCAGGTAGCTCAGTTGGTTAGAGAGTCATCCAAAACCAATGAATACATAAATTGGTGGAATGATGAATCTCTCTCTCTCCCTTCCTTTTTCTCTTTACAAGTCAACAAATAAAAACATTAAAAAAATAAAGTTCATTTTGAAAAATATCAAAGTATCACAGAGGCAGGACCAGCTTTGCAGGGAGGTCTAACAGTAAGTTCAGGGTGTGTCCTGAGACTTCAACCTTGCCGAGTCTCTGGGTGATCGAGTCAGACAGACTGAAACATTTGCAGAGTTCATCATCCAAAACAATCTATTCAGATATTTGTGTTTTTGTTTTTGCTTTGTGTTTTTTAATCTCTATTTGACTCTGTCTCACCTTCAAGTTTCAGTTATAATTGGTTAAAAAAAGTTTAGTAGATTTATTTCAGCTCTTTGGCTGGTGGAATATAAATGGGGTACCCTCATTACTCTTATGGCCCAGCTATGTCCTTTCATATCTCCAAAGTAGAATCCACTTTGTCACACAATTCAACTCACCTTCTTGTATCATGATATATATTAAAGAAAATATGTGTCAAATTCATGTTTCCCTTTACATTTGGCCAGATTTTACATGATTTGATAACTTTTTTCTTCAGAATTATTGAATTATATGTAATTCTCTAATTCAAATGTGGATGCATTTTCTTCTTTTTGATTCTTTTCATTCATTTTTTAGAGTTTTATAAAAGGAGTTATGAAAACAGTGCTACTGTCTTCACCAGAATTCCCATTTATTTAAAATGTATGTGAGATTGTCAAACTCCAAATTTTGGAACATAGTGATTCCCAGCTTAACTTAATTTTAAAAGAAAATTAGGAAAGGAAATAAATGTTAAAGGAGTAAAGCATTACTTATATTTTAGTTCATAGTGCTATTTTAACAGGGATTCAGTCATTACCTAATGAACCAGTATAATAAAAGTTACATTCCTAAATCAATGTCACAGTAAAGGATTGATCAAACTTATGTAAAACATGTCAAAAAGGCAAAGGGAGTGAAAAGGCAATATAAAATTACCCTTGGTTTGAAATAAATTGAGAAAGCTAAATTGATGAGTAATATAGTAAACAATAAATGTGGCTTCTTAGGTACTTATTTGTTTTTGTTTTGACATGTTTGCAGAGAATGTTCAATTTTACCTAAATTTATGACAACCTGAGCTTTTTACATTATGAATATGTACACAGACATGCCTTTTTACACCAAAACAGTCACAGACTAAGGGGTAACAATGAATGCAAAATATTCTTGTTCATTTAATTTCTCATTCACAAATGTCCCTAAAAGAAAAAGAGAGTGGTCAGCAAACATATTTGTTGGATCATATATCTCTGACACAAAATGCCTCACAAGCATTAATTCTCCTCTGTATGCACTCATAAAGTAAAGGCGGAACATGAAATAAACAGGAACATTAAATATACAAATACATAAACAGCCATAAATGTTAACCCCTAGCCCACTTTAGCATCTTCATAAAGTAAATTTCTCCATTAAAATGAACAATTCATGCTGTTTCAGCACCAGCTTGGCAGATAATGAGATGGCTTCTGCATGTGAAAATGAAAGTGATCTTACTGACCAAATAGCAGGGGAAAATATATTTTTTCCTTGTGAAAATTTAGCCAGTAGAGAATAAAAACCGGGTTGCAATTTCGATAACATTTTCCCTGGAATTAACTAAAAACCTCTTCCTTCAGTAAAAGAAACATCATTAAACACCTTACTAGAAATCTGATAAGATAAGGTTACACAGCAGGTCAAGTAATTCCTATTGTCTGTGACAAGAATTATAATGCTTGTGTCTTACAGAAAATCTATTAATGCAGATACAATTCCTGTCTTTCCATGTCAGTGTGATAACAGGGTCTATTCAGTTGATCTCAGTCTTGCATAGCAAGACTTAAGTGTTCCAAAAGAGCATTTGCTACCTAAAGTCATATATGGACTGAGAGTTGGCATAGTCTAATTAATCCCAGCTTGTAAATATTTCTGAAACTAATGAATGCAACCAATCTCTCTTAAACATCTATCCTCCCTATTTTATAAAAGGTGATTATTTCAAATTCAACGTGAAGACAAAGCCTCCAAAGCCTAACCCTGTTCTCTCTTTTTCTAAATAATATGTGGAATTGTATTCCCTTTCCCCCCTCACTCTATTGTGCCCACTTTATTATTTATTCATTTGATCAATCCTATATAATAAAAGCCTAATATGCTAAGGGTCCAACCGTTCTGCCAGTCACTATGACGTGCACTGACCACCAAGGGCAGACACTCCAACCAGAAGTTTAGTTTGCTGCTGGGGTCCAGCCAATCAGGACTGGGAGATATGGGCCAAACCTGCCCTGGAGCCCTCCCAAGGTCCCAATCGTGCACTGGTAGAGTCCCTAGGTCTGGCCTGCACCCTCTCACAACCTGGGACCCCTCAGGGGATGTCAGAGAGCTGGTTTTAGCCCAATCCCCACAGGCCAGGCTGAGGGACCCCACCTGTGCACCGATCCATGCACTGGGCCTCTAGTTATTCAATAAAAACCACTAGACCCAAGAGCAAGAAAAATGGGCCAGGTACAGAAACTCACCAGGGCAGAAAGCTCCAGATGCCTAGCAAGGGGCAAAACGGGGAAAATAGGAACTTCACCCCCAGGGTAACATTTCCTCCCCTAGCTTATCACTGGTCAGGTTCTTTACACCCCTGACTTTTCCTCCTTAGAGTTAAAATCTAGGCCTCAGTGGTATTTCAGCTTCAGGCCCAGAAAAGCAGGAAAGCCAGACAAGGGATGCCATGGCCGCCTCAAGACCGGCTGCATTGGCTAATGACCCCCTGTCCTGACAACGACCAATCAGTGGAGACCATGACCCTGGAAAAAGCACATCTGGAAAGCGGATGAATATTCTATGAAGATCTTCCCCTGAGACCTGCCTTAAAATTTCCACCTGCAAAAAAGAGATGAGTATACTCAGGACAAAGGACCCAGGGCACTCTTGCTCCAAGGAGCATGCCTGTGCCATTCCCTTCTCTCCCCCTCCCCAACAGCACATGTCCCCTAACCTCTGAAGGACCCCATGAAACTGGCAACCAGGGAAACAATGGGCAGCGCCAGCTCATCCTGGGCTAAACCCCCCCCCCCTCTGAACCTGTCTCCAACACCCTGTTTTCTCTGTGTAGCCCTTCCCATTCTCCACCCCCTTTCCTTAAATAAATTCATTTTTTTATTTATCTACCTTCTGAGATGGCTATACAGACACTACTATGTTAACCTTTCATAAACAATATTTTATCATGTTAAACTTTCACAAACAACATTTTATTATGTTTAGAATAGCCTGCAGCTTTTAAAAAACCCTATATAATAAAAGGCTAATATGCAAATAGACCAAACGGCGGAACAACCGGAACAACCAAACCAAACAACCAGTCACTATAATGTGCACTGACCACCAGGGGGCATGTACAAAGCATGGCAGATGTCGGCCACAGCAGGATGGTAGAGCAGGCGGAGCGGGGGGCAACAGACCAAGGTAGGGCTCTGGTAGCTGTCATTGGGGTGAGCCTCTGGTGGTTACTGAAAATTCTTTGCTCCCACGCACCACAGTCCCACCTGGCATTTGCACCTGCTGCTGGTGCTGTCCCCACTCGCATCCACTGTTGGCGCCGACAGCAGGTTTGAGCTGTGGCTGCCGGCCCTGATCACCCCTCAGGGATTCTCCACCTCCCCCTGCTCCTGAGGGGCGATCAGGGCTGGCAACCGCCTCTTGCACTGCTGCTGGCGATGGCCCTGCACACACCTGCAGCCGGCGCTGGGGCTGCCGCTCACAACCGCTGCTGGTGTCTGGTGCTGGTTCAGATCACTCGGCCCCATCAGTGGGTGCAAGCGGCCCCGATTGCCCCTGAGGGCTTTTTCACCTCCCCCTGCTCCTGAGGGGTGATTGGGCCCACTGTTGGCACTGGCCCCAATAGCTCCGCGTATTCAGCATGTGTGAGTGGGGGCCAGTGCCATCAGCATGTGGGAGTGGGGGCAATGGGAACAAGGCTTCCGGCAGACAGGGGACTGGGAGCCACAGCAGGAGGGGCTAGGCAGGGCGCAGAGGATGGGGCAAGACCCGCCCCTGTGTCCACCACGGCCTTTTGGCCCACAGTTCCTTTCAAGGTGCACGGATTCGTGCACTGGGCCCCTAGTTAATGTATAATGGAAATTAGAAATCAATAATACATGTACAATTAAATAAATTCAGATATAAAGACAGGGTTACAGGAAGTGTAGTAAAATAAGTTTTCTGTGTGCCTAGGGGATATGTATGAACACCTTACTTAGGAAGGTATGTTTTTGGGTTGCAAATTAAATTGAAATGAAAAGACACAAGAGTGGGGGAGTAAAATGCTCTAGGTAGAAAGAGAGTAATGTGTAAGGACAGGTGATGAAATATCATGGATGATCTGGAGCTACAAGTGCTAGTATGGCAGCATAAAAAGAATTACAAGGAAATTCAATGACATGACCGGGAAAGTAGGTAAGCAACAGATTATAAAAGTACTGTATGCTAACAGTTTATACTTATTATAGTTTGTGGGAAGCAACTAAAGATTATTTTGATATAAATAGACTTAATCAGATTTGGACTTAATAAAAGCAACCACCTACCTAACTAAAGAAAAGTAAATAATAAAGTGCTATTTTATTTCCATTGAAAACTATGATTTAGTACAATTTTATAAAGTTTAAGAATAAGCAAAACTAAATATATGTTAGGAATATATTCAGATGTGATAAATATCTTCTAATAATATGTGTACTACAAACACAAAATTCCCACTAATCTCAAAGAATAGTGTTTATCATTAAGGAAAGAACAGGTAGGTAAGATTTCAAGGAGTGTACAGGTAGGAATATACTTAAGAAGTTCTATTTTTAAATTAAGAAGTACTAGCATGGAAGTTATTTGAATATTCACTGTATATTCTAAGTTTCTAATCCCTGCAGGCCACCCAGAGGGATCCCACCCATGCACGAATTCGTGCACCGGGCCTCTAGTATAAAATAAGCCTAAATAAGAAATCTAATGGTGCTTAAAATTAGGTGATCCTTATTTAGATATGGACGTATTATCATATCTGAGGATCTTATTTCTTAATACCCTAGGAGCAGTCATCCTGTCTCTAGGCCCCCAGGTAACCATTGCTTGTACATTGGTTTGGTTCAGTGGGTAGAGCATCTGCCTGTGGACTGAAGAGTCCCAGGTTCGATTCCAGTCAAGGGTACATGCCTGGGTTGCGGGCTTAATCCTCAGTGGGGGGTGTGCAGGAGGCAGCCAATCAATGATTCTCTCTCATCATTGATGTTTCTATCTCTCTCTCCCTTTCTTTCCTCTCTGAAATCAATAAAAATATATATTTTTTTAAAAAGTTCTAGACTCTAAAGCTTTGATATCATTCTCCAGCCTGCTCCCTCTCTGTACCTATTGAATCATTCCATGGCTCCTGTTTTCTCTGTATAGACTAAAGGAACTCTATTGGTATGAATTTGTTTAATACTGGTATGTAGCAGGTTTTGTGTTTTGGACTCTGCCCAGAACTTTCTCCCTCTGGGTAGGATATCTCAGAATAATGAGACCCAGATCAAACAATCCTACCAAATTTCTTTATGGCCTTACTCTTGGACTACCTGTTCTTCATTAGACAGGTGGCCTTGTGTGGTGAGTGGAGGTGGGGAGGAAGAATGAGGAACAGATGGATACAGGATTTAAAAAAGTGTTCATTAATTCCTGACTACTTCCAAACTCCTCAGAAGTGTAATCTCCAGCCAAACTTGGTCTTCCTATCATTACTAAAAGGCCTTTCAGCCAACAATGCTGACTCATCTCCCTTCAGCCCTTTCTCAAGGTTAATCGTTACAGCAACCTGATGATTGTACTGTAGAGTGGAAAGAGAAAAACATGTTGGTTAGATTGTGTTCGTGCAAAGAAAAAAATGACCATTTAGGAAAAAGCTATTCAACAGAAAATAGCATTTCTAATGTGAGAGGAGAGTTAAGATCAATAAAGCAAATGGAAGAATTGGTCTTAAATAGTAGAAAGGATACCTGTTCTTCCAAGATTAAACGTGTACCTAGCTGTATTAATAAAACTACAATAATATCTTTCATTAGCCTCGCACCTTATACTTTGTAAAGTACTTTACATATATAGTTCATGTTTGGCATTATTTTTCCTCAGATTAAGGCCAAAATAACTGATCTCTCTCTCTCTCTCTCTCTCTCTCTCTCTCTCTCTCTCTCTCTCTCTCTCATATATTAATTATTATGTTCAATTTAGGTAAAAGGATGATGATATTTATTTTTTTGACTAATAATCTTTATTTTGGCATTTTTATTGTAGAAAACATTCTTAGTTTCCCCCCACATTTTATTTTTTTATTTATTTTTATTTTAATATATTTTATTGATTTTTTACAGAGAGGAAGGGAGAGGGATAGAGAGTTAGAAACATCGATGAGAGTGAAACATCAATCAGCTGCCTCCTGCACACTCCCTACTGAAGATGTGCCCACAACCAACGTACATGCCCTTGACTGGAATCAAACCTGGGACCCTCAATTCCGCAGGCTCTATCCGCGGAGCCAAACTGGTTAGGGCTCCCTCCACATTATAATAATAAGCATTTGCTCCCAGGTGTTATACAATGTGTTGCTTTTACAATGAAGTGAATTTCAGTCTCTAGTCTTTCCAAAGACTTGCATTAAAAGAAATAAAGACATAAATATAGAAAACACTAGACTTGATCATCAGGGCTAGGGGATAATTATAAAAAAAATAATTTGATAACAGTAAAAATAGCAAAATGCAATATGCACTCATTCACTAAAAATGGCAAAATTAACTAAATATATACAATAGATAAAATTAACTAAATATATATAACAGAACAAAATGTAAGAGCTAAATCCATAGAACTAATATATGACAACATAGGTAGAAATCTTTGTGACCTTGTATCAGTTAATGGTTTCCTAGTTATGATATGAAAAACACAAGCAACAAAATAAAAAATGGATAAATTATAGATAAAAATTAAAAACCTTTGTCCTCAAAGTATACCATTAAGAATGTAACAAGACAACCCACAGGACTGCAGAAAATATTTTCAAATTTTAGAGTTGATGAGAAACCTATCTAGACTACAAGAACTTTTACAACTCAACAAGTAAAAGACAAATAACCCAATTAAAAATGGGCAAAAAAGCTGAACAGCTGTTTTTCCAAATAAGATAAACAATGTCCAATAAGTACATGGAAAGATGCTCAGTTTTCTTAGGCATTAGGGAAATGCGAATCAAAATGAGAAGATAATCACTTTATACATATTAGTGTGGCTATTGTCAATAAGAAAGTTAATTTAAAAATGTTGTCAAGGATATAGAGAAATTGAATCCTTATGTGAAATTGTGCAGCTACTTTGAGGAACAGTCTTTCAGTGTCTCAGAATATTTAATATAGAATTACCATGTGACCATTTCACTCCTGGTTACATATCCAACAGAAAGAACAATATTAGGTCCAGCACTAGTCGGTTTGCTTCAGCGAATAGAACATCAGCTTGCAGACTGAAGGGTCCCAAGTTCAATTCCAGTTGAAGGCACATGCCCAGGTTGTGGGCTCAATCCCCAGAAAGGGGCATGCAGGAGGTAGCTGATCAATGATTCTCTCTCAGCACTGATGTTTCTATCTCTCTCCCTCTCCCTTCCTCTCTGAA
>NW_006289214.1:3978132-3979565 GCF_000327345.1 Myotis davidii
TTGGCCCTGCTCTGTGAGTGACAGGGGGCAGCGCCCCAACCCCCTGATGGGCCCTGCTCTGTGCTTGACAGGGATGGTGCAGCAACCTCCCTATCAACCCTGCCTTGAGTGTGACGGGGACAGTGCCCCAACCCCCCAATCGGCCCTACTTGAGCATGACTAGGGGTGGCATCGCAACCTCCTCATCCGCCCTGCTCTGTGCATGACAGGGGGTGGCACCCCAACTCCCCAATTGGCCCTGCTCTGAACCCGACCAGGAGCTGCGGGGGCTGCACCTAGGGTTTGGGCCTGCCCTCTGCCACCCGGGAGCAGGCTTAAGCCAGCAGGGCATTATCTCCTGAGGGGTCCCAGACTTGGAGAGGGCACAGGCCAGGCTGAGGGACCCCCCCTGGCCCCCGAGTGCACAAATTTTTGTGCACCGGGCCTCTAGTACATTATAAAAAGAAAAGAAAATATTAGGTCCACCCAAAAACTTCCATATAAATGTTCATAACAGTATTATGCATCATGGCCTCAAAATGTAAATAATTCAAATGTCCATAAATTGATGAATGGATAAATAAAATTAGATATGTCTATACAATGCAATACTATTTGGCAATAAAAAGAAATGAAGGGGGAAAGATCAACAAAGGACTTGTATGCATGCATATAAGCCTAACCAATGGACACAGACACCAGTGGGGTGAGGGCATGAGTGGGGATGAGGGTGGGAGGACAATGGGGGAATAAGGACACATATGTAATACCTTAATCAATAAAGAAAAAAAAGAAATGAAGTACCAGCACAAAAATTGGTGAATAGTATGGTAAGTAAATTATATCTCAGTAATGCTGCTTTTACAAAACATAAAACATATGGAAGCAGGAAAAAGTTTATTCATTCTTCTACAATCATTTTTTGTTTCCCAACTGCTGTTAGATAATGTTCCACTTGTGGCAACATTAAATTTTTATTACTTAATGACAAAATATCACTTATCCACATTATCTAGAAATGCATTTATATTTCATGAATTTTAGATTTAACAAGATATTTGTAAAACCATAAGACTGCAAGGGACCATAAAGAGCCTGTGTGGTCTCAAATAAATTTCATCATTTTACAGTCAATGAGAGAGATCTCAAATGAATTACTCAAGACTCATGGTTTTATTAAACCTAGTTAAAAAGTTGCATATACTTTTCAATGCTTTTTTCCCCATATACTTTACATTTGGCTTTTTTGTTTGTTTGTTTTGTTGAGTTCATAAAAATGTCCGTTTTTATTCTAAATGTTCTGGTAAAGTAATATATTTTTTTCTATGTCAAGTGATGTTTCCATCACTGACAACTAACAAAAAGTGTTTTACCTGTTGAAGCAGACTATTTAAATGCAAACCGCAATGTTGGCCACTTATAAACCAAGCTTTAGAATCTTTGAGAATAGTTTT
>NW_006289214.1:3979586-3980179 GCF_000327345.1 Myotis davidii
TACATCCTACCACATAATCTTTCTGAATAATTAAGAAAACAAAGCTTGCTACATTCTTCTTTCAAAGAAGAAGTACATCATTGCATCCTCAAGTGATATCTGTCAGCACATTCTACGAAGTACAGTTAGCACATTATTACAATGTTCTAATTGCTATCTATACAAGGTGGAACACAAGTAAGTTTACAGTTGTTCATATGAAAAATAATACAATAATTAATAAATAGTAATACCAGAATAAACATATTTTGCATCCTAACAACTCTAAACCTATCTGTGTCCCACCCTGTATTTCCTTTATTCGTTTTCTAATTCTGTGTCAAGTTTATAAAAATTTAAAATGTAAAAATTAATATGCTAACAATGATCATAATACAAGTGCATATGTATGATTGGAAAAATGTGTATTTTTTAAAATGTAAACTAGAGTTATATAGAGTTTACTATCTACCAAAATAGCCAGCCTTCTTCTAAATATATGCAGTCAATGCTGATACAGATGTCTGCATATGTAAATATATGTAACTATGTCTTAAGCAGTGACTAGATATAGTAAACCCTATTTTTACTTCATCAATTTTCATCTAGATCAA
>NW_006289214.1:3981196-3982134 GCF_000327345.1 Myotis davidii
ATAGTCCCACTCTGACCACTGAGTACACTGGCTCTTGGATCTCTAAGGAGGTGCTAATTTAGCCTTTGCCTGAGACTACCCAGCAGGACCTATGGAGAGATTCCTCTTCTTTGTTTGGGGTCTGTAGGTGCCCAGATGAGGCCCAGCTGTAACGAGTTCAGAGCAGTCAGGAGCTTGAGACTCCCTCGGGATTGAAAAAGACAACCATGTCCTCATCTGCCAGCCCTTTCCACGTGCGCCGTGTCTTCAGCTGCCAGCCCTTTCGGCGCGTGCCTCTGTACCTCTGCACTTTACTTCTGCACCTCCTCTGAGTCTCAGTATGCTTTTCTCTTTCTTTCTAGTTGTAGAATTTCCACTCAGCCAGCCTTCCTGTGGTTCTGGATGATGTCCGTTTAGTCTTTTAGTTGTATTTTGAAAGTGGTTGTGTGAGGCAGCAATTTCTGGTGTTTAACTATGCCGCCATCTTGGTTTCTCCAATCTTCGTTATTTTCAAAAAAGCCTTTTTACTACCGTATTTGCCGGCGTATAAGACGACTGGGCGTATAAGACGCCCCCCTAACATTTCCACTCAAAATACAGAGTTTGTTATATACTCGCCGTATAAGACTACCCCCTCTTCCGCACACCTTCCACACACCAAATAAAAGGTAAAACAATATCAGATTTGATTTTAACATTTTAATTTATATTCAAATGCTTATGACATGCAGGAAAACTGTCACAAGGCTGTATGTAATCAAACATATACATAAAACAGTGCAAGTTTATTACCGGTAAACATACCGGTAATTCACTAAAGAAAACACACTCTATAGACTGGTACCGTAGATGCTTCTCAGGAACACAGGCAAGCAGCCCACAACCTAGAGGGACTGTCAATGATAGAAGAAAGATAACAAATAGAGGTAGAGAGCAAGTGCCGGGCAAGTCCCTAGCAA
>NW_006289214.1:3982397-3984218 GCF_000327345.1 Myotis davidii
ACAGCCGAGCATACACCCAGCAGCGCTGCTGATGCCTGAACGGTATGTGGAATGAAGTGGGCGGGCATCGGGAGGCCACTATGGCACGGGGCAAGCACTATGGGCTGTCTATCTGAAGTGTACCTGACGTATAAGACGACCCCCCACTTGGAGGCATATTTTTCAGGGCCAAAAAATCGTCTTATATGCCGGCAAATACGGTAATTGTGAATTATATAACTCTAACTCAACTAAAATACTTTTTTATGTCTCTCAAATTAGCATTGTCTAATGTAATAAAATAATTGTAAGTGCTTATTAGAATAAAGTATACTATTTGTTGAATTTACTTAGAGAGGTCAGGATCTGATTCCCGCTCTTCAAAACTTTGCTGATTTCTGATTACTATTATCCATCAATATTTAATTATTTATAATGTGTTGTTTTATGTAATTTACAATTATATATAAAAAAGGATACATTGATAATAACCATTGTGACAGGTTTGAGGTTGTAAATTACACTGCAATGAAGATACATGTGCATATTTCTTTTCTTATTAGTGTTTTGGTTTCTTCACATATATACCCAGAAGTGGAAATGCTGAGTTATAAGACAGTACCTTTCTTAATTTTTTGAGGAAACTTCATACTGTTTTCCTTAGTGGCTGCACCAATCTCGATTCCCACCAACAATGCAGGAGGATTCCCTTCTCTCCACATCCCCAGAACTTGTTGTTTGTGGACTTGTTGATGATAGCCATTGTGACAGGTGTGAGGTGATGGCTCATTGTTGTTTTGATTTGCATCTCTCGGGTGATTAGTGACTTTGAGCATGTTTTTATATGTCTCTTGTCTTTCTGTATGTCCACTTTGGAGAATTGTCTATTTAGGTTTTTTGGCCATTTTTTAATTGGATTATTTGTCTTTCTTTTGTCAAGTTGTATGAGTTCCCTATATATTTTAGAGATTAAACCCTTATCAGATATATCAATGGCAAATATAGCCTCCCATGTCATGGGGTCTTTTGTTATTTTGGTGATGATTTATTTTGCCGTGCAGAAACTTTTTATTTTCATGTAGTCCGATTTGTTTAATTTCCGTTGTCCTAGGAGATGTATCGGTAAACATATTGCTATGAGAGATGTCTGAGATTTTGGTGCCTATGGTTTCTTCTAGAACTTTTATGGTTTCAAGTCTTACATTTAAATATTTTATCCATTTTGAGTCTATTCATGAGTATGGTATAATTTGTTGGTCCAGTTTCATATTTTGCATATACCTGTCCAATTTTCCCAACACCATTTATTGAAGACACTGTCTCTGCTCCAATGTATGGTCTTGCCTGCTTTGTCAAATATTAGTTGAGCATAGGGCTTGGGTCAATTTATGGGTTCTATTTTCTGTTCTACTGATCTATATGCTTGTTCTTGTGCCAGTACCAGGCTGTTTTGAGTACAGTGGCTTTGTAGTATAACTTGGTATCTGGTATTGTTATTCCTCCAACTTTGTTCTTCTTTCTCGCTGCAGCTATCATTTTTGCTTTCATATAAATTTTTGGAGTTTTGTTCTAGGTCTGTGAAATATGCCTTTGGTATTTTAAGGGGGTTGCATTGAATCTGTAGATTGCTTTGGGCACTATGGACATTTTAATGATGCTGATTCTACCAATCCATGAACATGGTATGTTCTTCCATCTGTTTATGTCTTCCTCTATCTCTTTTTTTCAGTGTCCTGTAGTTTTCTGAGTACAGGTCCTTTGTCTCCTTGGTTAAGTTTATTCCTAGGTATCTTAATTTTTGTTGTTGCAATGCTAAGTGTGATTGCTCTTTTAATTTCTCTT
>NW_006289214.1:3984824-3992478 GCF_000327345.1 Myotis davidii
TTTTTATTTATAATGTTTCATTTAAGTTTATAAAATTTATAATAATACATTTCAAATTGTTATTATTTTAAATTCTTTATTGTTTAAAGTATTACATGTAGTATTACATATGTCTCCTTTTCCCCTCATTGAACTCTTCCTGGCCACCCCCACCCCCAGCACATGCCCTCACCCAATATATGGATGTATTTATTCAGTTATTTTTTTTTCCCAAACATTTAACATGTGTCTAAAATGATAAAGGTGCTATACTAAGAACTAAAAATAGAGCAGTGAAAATTTCAGATGCAGGGTAACCTCATGGAATAGGTAATCTAGCTCCATGAATTATTTTAGTATATTTACAGTAACTTGAGGCCTGGGGGGTAAATGTGATACCCTATTAAACATTATTTTCCCTTGAATTTATCTGGTTGTACAATAAATTTCTGAAAGTATTCTTTTAAGAAAATGATCTGCTCCATCTCTACTCTGCTCTCTTTACAAAAGGCAGACTGGGTTTCCCTTCAGGCAAAGATTGATTTATCATGTTTCTTGTGAACTATATCTATCTTCCTCTTTAAAAAATTATTGTAAATATCCTTAAGCACAAGTGTATCTTTAATAGAGAAATGACATTAAAAGAAAAATCTAAAATGGAAGCATAGAAAGAAATTAGTCCTATGTGATTCATCACCTCATCAGAAAATATAAATGTTTTATAACATTAGTTCATGATGTGCAAATTATTTTAATAAAGTGAGACTTTCGTATGCATAAAAAATCAGAATTTTTCTCATTTGAACAAAAGTAAATTATTAATTGTATTTGCTGAACTGGGCTTTGCAAACTGAAAAGGGCAAAAAGTTTCTGGCTTTTCTTCGTTCTGATATCACATTGGAAGCCCTTTTTGAACTATTCTAATCATGTAGGAATATTGCTTAGCACAGAAAGGCACTCTATTGATTAAATGATTTGAATCATTAAGCACTAACAGACAACTTACAAGTTAAAATGCAAGTCATTTAGATGTGTGTTTATGGAATAGTTTTTAACATTTGAGTTGTTTCATGAACCTTTATTATATTATTGCCATAGCATCAACTCAAGACATACAGCCCCCCTAGAAAAATTTAAATCTGCTGAACGACAACAATAACAAAACCCAATACACTTTAATAATAAACTTTACATGTGTTGTGATTTTATACAAATTTGTGTTTTAGAAATTGATGAGTAAAAGAAATAAAATTAAAATATGCAAATGAAAGAATACTTAAAATGAATGGAATGCTTTTCAAATAGTCAATATTATTATCACCTTCATCGTCAACAACAAAGCAGGATGTAGTTTTTAAAATAGAATGGTCTTAGTTTGGATAATAAAAAACATTTTATGTTTTTAGGTAACATATTTGAAGAGCATCTGAATAGAAAAAAAATGGACTGTGTCTAAAATGAACCTCCAAAAAACTTATAATTTTCATTGGATAATCTATGATTATGCTTAATTAGTCTTTGAAACTGTTATAAATGCATATTTAATTGTAGTTATGTTATAGAACCCTATTAAAAGCTCTCTATAGTCAAACTACAATTTGTATGAGTGGATAACTATCTATAATATAAAGAGTCAGGGCTGTCACATCCGAAACACCTGGATGGATGACTGAACAGGCTGAGAGGGGTGACAAGGCAGGCAGGGGGGTTAGTGAGGGACGACCAAGCGACTGAACAACAGGCTGCATGGGGCAACCAGGCCAGCAGGGGGGTTAGCGAAAGATGACCAAATGACTGAACAGCAGGCTGCATGGGGTGACCAGGCAAGCAGAGGGGTTAGTGAGGGATGACCAAGCGACTGAACAGCAGGCTACATGAGGGTGACAAGGCTGGCAATGAGGTGACCAGCCCAGCCCGGGGGTGGGAGGAGCAGTTGGGGGCAACCAGGCTAGCGGGGGGGGGCAGTTAAGGGTGATTAGGCTGGCAGGCAGAGGGGGTTAGGGGCGATCAGGCAGGCAGGCAGGTGAGCAGTTAGGAGCCAGTGGTCCTGGATTATGAAAGGGATGTCCGAGGGGTCCCAGACTGAAGAGGGTGCAGAATGGGCTGAGGGTACCCCTCCTCTGTGCACACATTTCATGCACCGAGCCTCTAGTTTGTTTTAACATTACTACTTATTACACATTTCTATCAATTTTTCCAGTGTAATCTGCATATCTTATTTGTGCATAACAGTAAACATAATTAAAAGTAAGTTTCTAAAGCTCCTTTTCTCAAATCAACTTTCAGTCTTAGGGCGTACACTGGAATTTTACCAATGACTGAGTTAGAACACAAATAAAACCTGCCTGTAAAGAGTTCTGAGTCTAATTTATGGACAAAGCAAGTAAAGAAAAATAAAAACAGGAATAAGAGGAAGGTACTCTCTAGCCAGGCTTCCACGTGCTTCTTCCTATTTGTGAACATTAAGCATGAATGGCAGTTGTCCTCCAAGCCACTCTTTGTACCCGTCTTGATAACTTCATTTCTAATAAACTTATTAAAAAATTCTGAAAGTCAATTTTTTCTAATTTTCAACTTAGTATTTATATATTAACTAAAAGTTATTACTCATATATATGATAGTGAAAAGGAGTAATACAATGTAATGTATGTAAAAAAGACAACGTTCAAAACACATTTTAATACTAATGCATTATATCATAGTCCTGAAGAAAAAAGAAATATATGGATGATGTAAACTTTATTTTAATGCCTTAGAAAAGCAAATAAATTTAAAGCTAAATTATATTTATTGCCCCAAAGCAAATTCTAATTTATGGTGAATGTGAAGGGTTATTGTTAAAGATAAAAAGTATGCTGCTAGCTGGAAACCATGAGGGATGTCAGGTATTTCAAAATCATGACCAGAAACCACATCAATCAGGTTTGTTCTTTTCCTGTGGTGTTGCTCTAATGGCTGTGAAGGACACACAGATGATGCATGTGTAGGATTTTTTAGTGTAACAGACTCTGAAAAGGCAACTACTCTTATAATCTATCAGGAAGCTTTTATGCTCCAGTTCTGTTACTTCAACCTTTTAAGGCTACTGATTGAACATGGTGGCATCTAATTAGTCCTGTTGTCACTGCTTCTGCCTCCAGCGTAAACTTTACAAAATGCCATGCTGGTAGCACTAGTCAGAAAGTGAGAGTAAAAAAACAGAGAAATTAAAAACAACAACAACTAAGGAACAAAATATGGAGTTCTTTGGCATCACCTATGTTTTAGGTTTATAGTTTCAATTTCTCTCAAAGAATCCATATTTTGAAGTGTTCTGGATGTCAGAAATCTGACTTGATATTGGCGTATGTTTATTAGTGTATAAGATAAAGCATAAAATTTGAAGTAAGACAATAAATAGTAGGCTATTTATTTTACTATGCTCTGTCTGTTGTTCTTGAGTAAATTATTTAACACCCCTAAACCTTATTTAATTATTTTAAATAATGGATATAACACAAAACTTACAAGAGTTTTGAAAGGATTAAGTTAAATAAGTATGTTTACTATGGAGAACCAAACCTGATACATACTATACACTTGTGCATGGCCAGTACCAGTAGAGGTAACTGTTATCATCAAACACAATGAAGAAGCTAGAGTTACTTCAGTCTCCCTGTGGAAGTTTAAAACAATGTGACCAAGGAGCTACCATATTAACGGTGGAAGTAAACAAACTACAATAACAACTATTATATATGTATATCCATAATTAAGACATGACGTAGTTAGCACTCTGAATTGTATAAAGCAATATAAGGAAATAGAGAGTTTTAAAGACAGTGCCACTTTATATACAATATTCAGAGAGATTTCTGTGGAAGTGACATTTGAGCAGAAATATGAACTAGGCAGAGGGAAAAGGATATAAATATTTGGTATAAGTGTGTTTCTGGCAGAGAGAAGTAAGAAGCACAAAGGTCATCAGGTAATAGGATGCTTGATGTAGTAAAAAAGCAGTAAGAAGTTCGGTGTGACTGGAACTGTGTGGACAGGAAAATAATGGTAGGAAATACGATTGGAAAGAAAGTTAGAGGAAAACCGTGTGTAATCATGTTGACTGAATTCGAAAATGCGAAGAATCACAATCCTGAAAAAGTAGCCAAAGAACTGTGCGATTTAATTAATAACTTACAAGGTATTAAATGCATTGCTGGGCCCAAACTAATTTCATTGGAAAAGCTTGCTCTTTGTCACAGAGGAGTTTGCAGTATAATTATGAATATCAGTCACAAAGACATAAAATAGATAACTAATTGTTTAAGGGAGCTTAGGATGACATCACATAATCCTAAGAAGAGGAATACTACGGTAAGAAAAAGAATGCCATGAAAAGATTCAAGATATTGTTTAGTCGTGGATTAATTTAATTTTGAAACTAGAGGGTCACTTAGAATTAGATGCCAGGGATTCCAGACAAAAGAAATATCACAAGTACAAGGGAAAGGGATCCACAGGACATATTTAAAATCAATTTCATTTTTTTAATTTTTTTGGGGAAATATGTCCATGTAGCAGTTTAGAAGCTATGAGCAGAGCACCATGCATATCAAAATATGGAGTTTGAACTGTTATTTTGTGGTATGTGTTGAAGACGACAAAGCCTAAGAAGACAAGCTACTCCACGTTCTATGTAAGAAAAAACTGTAGATAGAGATTGGGAGACCTACTCAGCTATTGTATAGTGCTTTGGAAGTCAAGGTTAAGGAAATTTCTACTAATAATCTCAAACTTCAATTTAATGGTAATTCTTCTCAAAAACACCCCAGAGAGATCCTGTATTCCTTAAGAATCTATAGAAGGCTCCCATAAACTTTTTCAGTCTACAGTAGTGAAGGAAGTCACTTTCAAGGACTCCTTTAATATTTATTTCAACTTTCTATCTGTCCACATATGTACCTGCAACTGTGTGTGGAGAATAATGGTGTCCTATTCACTTTCACTCTCCATTTCTTGTGTGAATGCCTCTTATTGGCAAATTCTAACCTGGAACCATAAGGAGAGAGGATTTCTGGGAAATGCAGTTCAAGGAGTCTCCTCTAAAAGCAGAGCTGACCTTGAGGGAAGTGGCACTGGTGATCAGTGTAAACAGACAGCCCAGAAGAGAAAGAAAGGACAGAAGACTAAAGTAGACTCTGAAATTTTCATCCTTCTTCATGCAGAGCAGATAAACTCTAAGAGTATTCTTTCATATATTTATTTTGAACAGATTATGCTATTAATAAAATATCAAAATAATACTTAAATGCTATTGTTTTAGATACAAGTTTGTTCTGTCAAATACATGAAGGCAGTTCTTTTCATTCCCTAGTAGTATTCAGCCACAGGCACCCACAGTTTTATCCAACTTTTCTTTATATAAAATGATAAAATATTTACTATTCTTGTTATTCTCATCTGTTTCAGCTTATCATTCTCTGGTGCTTTTAAAATGTGATGTACAGAATTAGACACAGGTCTCATAATGGAATCTGACTAATAGAGGACAAGGGTGGCTATTTCCTTCAATTATTTTGTTGCTATGTTTATACTTACTCAGCCAAACTTTAAGGCTTTTAAAATTAGTTTCACACTTCTACCTAATATCGAGCTCTCAATAACATTTTTCCAATATTTTTGCACATGAACCCTGCCAAGTGGAGTCACCTTCCCTAAATAGATTTTGGAATCATCCACAGAAAGATCAATAGCTGAAGCCAAATAAATGAGTGAAATTTCTAAAGAAAAGGTAACAAATAAAATAAATAGCAAACGCATATGGACAGCAAGTTAATATCTAGAGTTTGACGACCAAGTTCATAACTAAAAAATCTTAGCAAGAAAATTAAAAATGGAAACAAAGAAATCTTATTTTTGATATAAACAAATGAATAATTATAGCAAATAAAGAAGTTAATTCAGTCCTGGAGGTAAAAGGAAAATTGGGATGATTTGCTATAACATAGTTAACAAGAAAAAAAATATCATAGCATAATAGGTTTGCTCTCAAAGCACAGTTTGAATAGATTGGATGAGGACATATGCATGGTTAAATAAGGATCAGAAGCAAATATGTGGTGAGAAGTTATAATATGAGATACAAGCGTTCATCTCAGAATTTTATGGAACTGATAGAAAACGGTGTCTAGAAAGACAACTGCTCAATACATTTTCTTCACTAAAATAGCAACCCATGCACATCTAGAGAATACTAGTGCTTTTGCCTCCAAAAGAATTTGAAATCATTTAAATTTCAAAAGACATGACATAATACTACATAATCCATTTATAGTTTCAAAAAATTAATACATAGTTATTTTGGAAATGGAGTATGTTAGCTAGAGCTCTGTTTTAAATACATTAAAACAGAGTATGTTAAATTGAGTATGTTAGCTAGTTTCTGTTTTAAATACATTTTACTATAAGGCATACATTTTTAAGCGCCTAAAAAATATTGCTACTATTGTGTGACAAATTGCAGAACAATCTAAGCAGCTGCAAGAAAAAATTTTTATTATTAAATTAATAATTTCAAACTGGACCAGAAGGGACCATTATCCCTCTGGATATAGAGGCATATTGTTCTCTGGCTTAGTTAAACCAGGAGATCCTAATTATAATAAAATGTGCATAATTAAATGACTACAGTTGGACTTTGATATTTCAGTTGATGAAATATTTATTTACATTGATTTCATATGGTTCATGTAATTTCAATAGTAGTACAGTACTCAGTCATAAAAATTTTGAAAGAAGAATTTGACAATAGAATTACAGAGCATGTATCTTTCCTTGTATTTCTACATTTTCATTCATTTACTAATCTGCTTAAAGGATTAAAGAAGGACATTAACATAATATTGAAATTCTATCTAAGAAAAATAATTGGAAGACTTTTAAATGACTGAATGTTACTAATGGTTTGAAAAAGTGTTTAATGTCAAAATAAGAGCTTTTTAATAAATAGCAACAATAAAGCTTAATGAGTTTTATCTTATATGAATTATTCCCTTGAGTTGGAAAGGAAAAGTTCTATACTTTAAAATTGGTTGTTCCAGTAATAATAATCAAATCATTAACAAAGTTAATAGTAACAATAGCAAAAATGGCTAGCATTTTTTATAGGGCTTGCTATATGCCAGAGACTGTGTAAAGTGTTTTTAAGATGATCATTCCTAGGGTATGAAAAATGATGAGGATAAAATGGTTGTAATTGCTTATTCTCTTCTAGAATAAAGATAATGTAAAAAATATCACACCTTAAAGTGTACAAGTCAAAGAAGTTTTAATATCTCTATAAATACCCATCTCCAGATATCATCACAGTGGAGGTAAGACTTCAACATAAATTTTTGCTTGATACATCTCAGTCTATAGTGGAGAGATTGTAAGAAAAATGCAAAAGAAAAGTTCTAATGGTGGAAACTGCTAGCCATCAATAAGAAAATAAATAAGTGGGGGGGGAAAGGGTAGCTGTGAAAGTGGGTGTATAAAGATAGATATGCCAGGCACAGTTAAAAAATTCATTTAAGCAACTTATAAAATCTAAAATAGACAATATTTATATCTGTATTGTCTATAAAATATAAATAAAGCCAGAATGAAGTCCATTATGTAATGTTTTGCATTGTATCCCATAATAAAAAGGCACCAATC
>NW_006289214.1:3993126-3993519 GCF_000327345.1 Myotis davidii
TAGTGGTTTCATTTTCTTCAAGTAAATATCCAGAAGTGGAATTGTTAGGTTTTATGATATCTCTAGTTTAACTTTTTGAGGAACTCCCATATTTTTACCATAGTCACTGCAAAATTTACAATCCCACCAACATGCACAAAATTTCCTTTTTCTCCTCATCCTTGAAAGCACTTGTTATTTGTTGTCGTTTTGCTAATAGTCAATCTGATAGGTGTGGTGCTATCGCATTGGGGTGTTAATTTGCATTTCCATGATAATTAGTGATGCTGAGCCTCTTTTCAGGTGGCTGTAGGCCATATGTATGTCTTCTTTGGGAAAATATCTATTCAGTGCCTCTGCTTATTCTTCCTGTAATGTTCAAGATCATCTAGTACATACAAATGCAGTTTCAAC
>NW_006289214.1:4012247-4032469 GCF_000327345.1 Myotis davidii
TAGCCATCAATAAGAAAATAAATAAGTGGGGGGGGGAAAGGGTAGCTGTGAAAGTGGGTGTATAAAGATAGATATGCCAGGCACAGTTAAAAAATTCATTTAAGCAACTTATAAAATCTAAAATAGACAATATTTATATCTGTATTGTCTATAAAATATAAATAAAGCCAGAATGAAGTCCATTATGTAATGTTTTGCATTGTATCCCATAATAAAAAGGCACCAATCGTACAAAAGTTATGTTAAAATTTAAAAAGTCATTCAATGCAATGACAGTAATTATTTAGCCTTCGATGCTACAACTATGTCTCTATTATTAAAATATTAAATTTTCTTACCATTGTGTAGCTGTGAGCCACCTTCATTAATTCAATGCACCCTTGGGCATCTGCAAATGCTCGGATTCCTAAGCAGTTGGATGGATGCAAAAGCTTCATCAGGAAATGGCAGCACACTTCCACCACTTGGGGCAGCTGAAGAAGGCAGGCTGCCGCGAGGAGGTTTTCAATGGTGTCTTCCTTTAATTCCAAGCAACCTGAACATTAAGTGCAGAGGTTATGAAACTCTGCTTACAACATAACATCTATGATTGTATTTCTCAAAACTTTAGGCCAATCTGCTAGAAATAATTTGAACCTAGATTTATAGTCAAGATAAAAATAAGTCCAGAAAGACCAGCATCTTGCTTTTTTAATTAAAGTTAACTTACAATATTATATGCATAATGAAGTGATCACCACAGTAAGTATAGGAACCATCTGTCACCATACAAAGTCACTATGGTATTCCTTATGTTGTACATTAAATCCCAGTGATTTATTTTATAACTTAAAGTTCGTACTTTTTATTCCCCTTCACATTTTTCACCATCCATCGCCCCTTCCACTCTGCAACCATCAGTTTGACCTTTATATCTATGATTTTTTTTATGTTTTATCTTTTTTGTTCATTTGTTTTATTTTTAGATTCCATATAGAAGTGAAATAATACTGTACTTGTCCTTCTCTGTCTTATTGCACTTAGCGTAATACCCTAGGTCCATCCATGTTGTCCCAGATTTCAAGATTTCAGTTTTTATGGCTGAGTAATATTTCATATCATATATGAACCATATCTTCTTTATTCAATAATCTACCGATGAAAATCTAGGTTGCTTCAGTATCTCGGCTATGGTAAGTAAGGCTGCAATAAACATAAGGGTGCATATATCTTTTCAAATTAGTGGTTTCATTTTCTTCAAGTAAATATCCAGAAGTGGAATTGTTGGGTTTTATGATATCTCTAGTTTAACTTTTTGAGGAACTCCCATATTTTTACCATAGTCACTGCAAAATTTACAATCCCACCAACATGCACAAAATTTCCTTTTTCTCCACATCCTTGAAAGCATTTGTTATTTGTTGTCATTTTGCTAATAGTCAATCTGATAGGTGTGGTGATATCGCACTGGGGTGTTAATTTGCATTTCCATGATAATTAGTGATGCTGAGCCTCTTTTCAGGTGGCTGTAGGCCATATGTATGTCTTCTTTGGGAAAATATCTATTCAGTGCCTCTGCCTATTCTTCCTGTAATGTTCAAGATCATCTAGTACATACAGATGCAGTTTCAACTAAGTTATATGTACCACTTCCACAGAAATTATGGTCCTTCCTTTAAAAGGATGCTCAAATGTTAATAAAAATAACTGTGTTTGTGTGTGTGTGTGTGTATACATGTATGTATTTTTATCTTCTCAGTTCAACACTTGAAAAGTGATTCTGAGATATTATATCAGTATGATAAGCTATAGGATATTTAAAATATTTGTTTGTAGACATAACAATTTTTCAGCCCAGATTTAAATTTTGGGTCTATTCCTGTATTTTATAACAATTTCGACAACATTTTATTAGAGCGTCTATCCATTCTTTCTTATTAAAAAAAGAAAAACTTTTGACTTCTCATAATTTAGCTATAGACTAATTTTTAAAAGTTACTTATCGGTAATTTTTGTTGTAAATTTTAAAGAAATAAGCAATGTTTATTTCAAAGAATTTAAAATGTTCTATTTTTTTAAAACCAGGAATATATCCAATAAAATGATCCATTTGTAAAAGCCAGAAGGCACAAATGGAATATTAGCCAGTGTTGAGCTTGAATAAACACTATTTGAACTCCCTCATGCATGATATGTTTCTTTATAGTTATAACCTGACCATTTTTCTTATGGACTTAGATGGTAAAAGGCAAAAATCTGCCAAGTATTTGACTTAAAAGAGCACCAAAAAAATACATGACTACTGTTAATGAAAAAGAAAATAATTTTATACTTTCATTCAAAGTTAACTTTCAAGGTATAATGTTCACAAATGGTTTTAGCTTTACTGAGAGGGAAAATCTAAATGTTTTCAAGTTAGTTACCATAGAAAATTGGCTAAAAATAACTTATACTTGGGTAAAAATATGGGTACGTAAGGATCCTGTGAATACAGTATCATAAAACCCTGAGAACTTTTCTCAAATAATAAGGAAATATTTATCTCTCTGAACAAATCCAGAGGAAGGTTGTCTCCAGAAATGATTAATTGAAAAGCTCATCACATCAGGAAACAGACATCTCAAGTGACTTGCTATTTCCCTCATGGTTGCAGTAGTGTCAAGTTTCAGATTCAGACAGCAAAACACTCATCACAAGAGAAACTATTCCTTCATATACATTTTTTTTCATCAGTAAATAAATTTTTACTAAAAGTTTCCCCAAATTATTTTTGTATGGTTCCTTGGGGAAAATGTAATCATGCTGAACTCAATAATTAGCAACGGGCTAAAACCTCACTGATTGATTTTGAGCCTATATAAATTAGAATTATAAAATTAAAGTAAGCCTCCCTTGAATCAATTGGGGGAATGATTTTTGAATATGGTACCAACAATGTGTGCTACTTTTATTTATAGTCTCACTTTATGTAAATACTAGAGCAGTTGAGCTTTCAAAACATGTAACAGTAGACTTAAACTTTGATTTTCTATATAAGAATATAGTTAAACTTACACTGTCTTGGAATGGAAATATGTAAAATAGAACGGAGAGAAAAAAATACCATTGTAGAAGATTACAAATCTATGCTGTTTTATTTTTTAATAGACAAGTGGTATCATATTAACAGTCTGATATACTACCATATTTCATTTATAAATTCAGTTACATTGAAAAAAATGCATTTCATTAGATAGGCACAAAGACTGCCTATGAAATCTATAAAGTAAATTCTATTTTTCTTCTATCATCTATTTACCTATCTTTCTTTAATGGAAATATAAATAAATAATATAATTGGCACAATAGAAATTAAAACTAAATTAATATGTTAGTAATTTTTAGGGGAAATAAATGTTTTTTCTTAGAATAAGGAAAATAAAAGTTTTACATTTATAGAAAACTTGCAATATTGTACAGAAATTTCTCATATAATTGGTTTTCCCAATTATTAACATTTTACATTAAAATTGTACACATGTTAAATTGATGAACCAGTATTGTTAAACTTTTATTAACTCAAGTTCATACTTTACTCACATTTCCTTTGAGGTTTTTTTGTTTGTTTGTTTGGCTTTTTTTCCTAACATCCTTTTTCTGTTTTAGGATCCCACATTTCATTTAGTCACTATGTCTTTTTGGGCTCCTCCTGGTTTTCATAATTTCTCAGATTTTCCTGGTATTTTTAAATTTTATATATATATAATTATTATTATTAATTTCAGAGAGGAAGAGGAGGGAGTGAGAGGTAGAAATGTCAGTGAAGATAGAGAATCCTTGATTGGCTGCCTCCTGCACTCTCCCTACTGGGGATAGTGCCTGCTACCCTGGTTTCTGCCCTGAATGGGAATCCAACTGTGACCTGGTTCATAGGTTGATATGACCACTGAGTCACACTGGCTGGGCAGATTTTCCTTGTTTTTCATGACTGGCAGTTTTAAAGAGTATTGGCTAAGTATTTTGGAAAAGGTCCCTCATTTGGGATTTGTCTAAATATGGTTACACTAAGATTATGATCTTTGGGCTCATCACATTATATCTAGTGTACATATTATCAACATGACATCACTGTTGTTAATTTTGATTAGTTGGTAGAAGTAGAATTTATCAGGTTTCTTCACTTTAAAATTTCTTTTTATATATATACTAAGGGCCCATCGTGCAAAATCATGCAAGACCCAGGACCCAGAGTCCTGCAGCTCAGTGGGACCCAGAAAGAGTTCCGCAGCTGCTGCTGCAGCCGCCGCCACCACCACCACCACCGCTGCCGCCGTGGGAGGTAGGACCCAGAAACCCACCTGCCATCCTAGCAGGACCCAGAAACCCATCCGTGCCTCCAGTCAAGTCCTCCAGAGTCAAGTCCCTGCCCACCTGTGTACACCTTGCCACACACGCAGTCCCCCCCACCCTGCGCATGCAGCCTCCTGCTGATCAGTCGTTGAGGCATGGTGGCGTGATGACCACAGGCTTTTTATATAATATCTATCTCTCTCTTTATCTCTCTCTCTCTCTCTCTCTCTCTACTATACTATACTATACTATACTATACTATACTATCTATACTATACATTCTACCTTGGTGTCTCTGGAATCATAGGACTCTTCAGTCCACAGGCCAATGCTCTGTCCATTGAGCCAAACCAGCTAGGGCTAACATTACCCTTTACTTCCCTTATCCAAGCTGTGTTCTCTGGAAGCCCTGATGCACAGCTACACTTAAGGAGTGGGAAGTTATGCTCTATTTCCTTGAGGACAGATTAATTGCATTAGTGAGTTGGAATTCTACATGGCAGATTTGTATATTCTTTGTCATTTATTTACTTGCTGAATAATTATTTATATTAGTAAATTCATAGGATTTTTTGAGTGTTTCCAAAAAGGCAACAGAGTTAAGGTAATTTGGTTTAATCATTTTATTATTTTTAGAAGGCTTATCTGTCTTTTAGGTAGTTACTAAAAGAAATTGATTTACATTGCAATTTAGACTTTTGCTACCATCAAATTACTCCTTATTCTAATGTATGCCATATATCTGGGACCCTGCATTCTCTCTCTCTCTCTCTCTCTCTCTCTCTCTCTCTCTCTCTCTCCTGGACAGTAAATTCTGGCTGTCTTTTAAAAATTATAACACAAATGTTTTAGCCAACAAAATGACAAGTTATACCTGGGGAATTTGATAGTCTTAGAATTTATTAATCAATAAACAATGTCATACATGCCTTGCAAATATAAGAAAAAGCACAGTTTATATTTTTCAAGTGCTAAGTATATTTCAGACTTTAAGGGCTCACTGTTAGAAATGTCAGAAAAATATCTACAGGAGGACCAGTAAAAAAGGAAGTGCAACATTAAGGGCCATTATTTTTCCATTTCCACCTGCCCACCCACCCTTTCTTTAGTAGATCCACTGGGTGTCAGGTCAGAACCAAAAATGTCAGTAGTTCTCATTTACTTAAATTGTTTTAAATCTACTATTTTTATAAAGTTATCGTTTGGAAAGAACAAGGAAGGGTTTGCTGAGTAAAAACCTTGACTTATTCTGAACATTCCCTTGACACACATTTATGCACAGGATCTTAAATTTCTTGACTGTAATTATAGTGTCTAGTCCTTATTTTCAGTATATTATAATTTATAACTCTGTTCCTAACCAACTGTATAAATTTTTACCACTCCCAGTACTTGCTATGGAGATTAAAACAGCCTGTCACTCAATACTTTAGAGTATTTTGGCTGTAAGAAAAATAAAATTAAATAAATACAATCAACTTATACTTTTATACAAGTTTTCCAAGCTTCCACTGTAAGAAACATAATTTGGTAAACTGTAAATCATAAATACCACATATATGTTTATTTTCCCATCATAGAATTAAGTATTTTATAATAGACTAGTGGTCCGGTGCACAAAATTTGTGCATGAGGGGGGGGTGTCCCTCAGCCTGGCCTGCACCCTCTCCAATCTGGAACCCCTCCGGGGATGTCCGACTGTCGGACATCCCTCTCGTAATCCAGAACTGCTGGCTCCTAACCGCTCACCTGCCTGCCTGCCTGATCACCCCTAATCACTCTGCCTTCCAGCCTGCTCAGCCCCAACTGCCCTCCCCTCCTGGCCTGATCACCCCTAACTGCCTCTGCCTCAGCCCAGCCACCATGGTTTTGTCCGGAAAGACATCCAGAAGGTCTCCCAGTCTAATTAACATATTCCCCTTTTATTAGTATAGATACCTTTACATAGTACAATTACTCTTAGGTTCAGCATACATAATTCCATTTTCTTTAAATTAAACGTACCTGGAACCCAGTTGAGTTTGATCCTAGATTTAATATTCTGTTCTTTAATTAAATTATTAGTAATCTGTGTGTCTGGACAACATCATTTGAATTAAAATCAGACAAAAATACTTCTGAAATGTGTCATGATATCCAGTTTTGACATATTAGTGAAGATGTGTGAAGTACATCATATGGTGTCTTACAAATATTCAAATATTTAGAAACATTTTCTCGGGCATTAGAAAATATTGTTTCTCAGATTTTAGTATAAAAAAACCTGTGTTTTTGTTAAGCAAAGTTTTTATTTTTATTTTATAAAAGTGATCACACTTCTTCCTTTGCTTTGATAACTGAGAAGCGAAAACAAATTGGTATGTCATTTCTGTGAATACAAACAGAATCCTTAGACACCTACTTATGGTGCAAATCATATCATGGATATTGTGGATTTGAATTGGGATACCCTTTTTAGGTCTTTTTTATTTGGATTTCAAAGCCTCATACAACATGTGCAATCAGAAACAAAATAATGAACAAAATCATAATCTTTTGACTTTTGTAAATGACCTTTCACATTTTCTCCCTTTATTTTCTACTTCAGTCAGGAAAATAGAGGAGAAAGTGAAGGGGATAAGTTTCAGAGAATATAACTTCTCACTGGACAGATTTTATTGCAACAGTATGGAGGAGCATGTTCTCACAGACCTGGTTTGAATTGACATTATCTACAAAGTTGCTTCATCTTGGGGTGCTTAAGTATTTTATACACTACCTTGGGTTGTTGTAATGTGGAAAAAAGGTCAGCAATTTTGATATTTTATTCTGTTCAGGTTGGGAGTTTTACCATCATACCTGTGCATGTGGCCGTCATACCCACTTCCTCTGTACTCCAGGGCTTCAAAGTTGCCAGATGGTTTGGTTTTAGGATTTTTTTTTTTTTTTTTGGAGGGAGGTAACAGGTATTCTGGAAGGCAGCACTATTTTGGCTCTCAAATATACTTAATAAATAGATTATCTTTTATAAATGATGCTGGTTTCTATAGATTTTTATATTTTGAAAACATACTTTAAAATTTGAATGACAGCCAAAACCGGTTTGGCTCAGTGGGTAGAGTGTCGGCCTGCGGACTTAAAGGACCCAGGTTCGATTCCGGTCAAGGGCATGTGCCTGGGTTGCGGGCGCATCCCCAGTAGGGGATGTGCTGGAGGGCAGCTGGTGATGTTTCTCTCTCATCGATGTTTCTAAATCTCTATCTCTCTCCTTTCCTCTCTGTAAAAACTCAATAAAATATATTTAAAAAAAATGAGGTTTGTACTTGAGGCCCTAAATAAGTTTTTCTTAATTTGATTAATGGAATAATTGTTTGTCAAAAAACAATTCAAAATTATCCTATTATGTAATTTTTGGATTAGTTTAATTTATGCACTACTCAAAAATGCTTATTAAACATGAAGTAGATTAGCTCATTAAAACATGAAAATAATGTCACACATTTCTAAGTATTGTTTGTATTTTGCTGACATGGACGTATCAGAAATGCAAATGTTTTATATTAAACAAATGTAAAGTTATTTTTATAATTCTCTTGCAAGGTGGACTTCTAGTACTATTCTTTATTAAATTTTATTTTTTTGCATTATCCTTTCCACTCACTATTCATAAACATTTCTCCAGAGAAGAAGAAAAGATGGTGTGGGAAATAAGTAACAGACTTGTGTGAATAACATTGGGCTGGAATATTTTGTCCGGTTAAGGAATATGAGAGTAGCCTAATAGTAGCTACAATGTGCTCAAGAAGAAAGTGCAAGACACAGTCTAAAAGGAGCCAGGGATCCAGGTATTCCTTTAAGTTATCATGCACATGCAATTCATGTTTAGCTGAAAACTGTTTTCCTTGTCGGGTAGCTCTTACCATCCTTTATCTGAGGGAGACAAAGCATTTAAAATTAAGTGCTGATGGTTCTCATTATAAATTCCTTTCTCAAATCAGGCAAAGTGGTAATTTATGAAAGTCTTTCTAAAACATTTTTATACAGATTTTAAATTTATTTTTAGAGAGAAAGAAAGAGGGAGAGAGAAAAGCATTTATGTACATCAATGAGCTGCCTCCTGCATGCTCCCTACTAGGGATCAAGCCATCAACCCAGGCATGTGCCCTGACTAGAATCCAATCAGTTCATGGGATGACACTCAACGAACTGAGCCACACTGACTAGGGTTGGACGTCTTAAGAAGAGTGTAGTCACAACTGTTGTTTTGTTTGCTTGTTTTTGTCTGTTTTCTCATTTATAGCTGTTTTTCTCATATGAGATCTGAAAATAGCATCAGCTGTATTAAATTTTAAATGGAAAGTATTGAGAACTATTTAGTATTTTAAAGGTATATATTATGTAGAAACATAAAGTTGGTGTTTGAGTTTTTCCAACTGCTAGATAAAGCTGAATATTGTGAGCCATACTGAGATGTTTGTGAAACATACTAAACATGTTAAATATTAAACATGCCTAGCGTTTTTATTTAGATAAAATCATAAAACTAAATTATACTTAAAATTGCACTTACGATTTGTGGACATTCAAGGTTGAGCGTTATTTCAAATACCGCTATGGTCGACTGAAAATAATTCTGCATTTGAGTAGCATCTGTATTCTTTCCTCAGGTTATTCATGATTTGTATAAAATAAAATTAATTTTAAGAAAAATTTATATTTGATGGCAGTGGGTACTATACTAATGGAAGGTCACATTTTTTCACTAAATGTGTCAATAACATAAGTACATGTAAGCATTTTAATAAAACAGAAGTTTGAGTAACTTTAGAGCTAGATAAAAGGACTGCAATGTCATTGAGAAAACTGGGCCATGTCAAGGTGTTTTCATTTCTGTGTAAGACAATAAGATTTGATTAATTATCCATTTCAAAATGTGGCTGGGTGGATCAAATGAGGTAAGTTATGCTAAAATACTGAATGCAATATACGATAAATATATAAAGTAGCAAAATTTCAAGAAGGCTATTTAAAAAAATATACTCTTAAAAATGTACACTTAACCATTCATATGAATTATAAGTCATATTGTAATACTGAAGCATATAATAAATTTGATTAAATATTAGTAAATATTTTATGAACAATGTGTTATTCCCTCCCCAGTTCTCAGTCTTCATCTTTATTTTTTAATAACAAATTGTAGAAAGGATTTGAAGGACTTATTTTTATAAGTCCTATTATGAATAACCATTATAATTGAGTGCTTACAATATACTAAGCATTATGCTATTTTTTTTAGTTCAAATTACTCTATAGTTGAATGATCTTAAGACTCCATAAAACCATGTAATCTGACCAAGACCTCAAACTACAATAAGGGGAGCCCAAGGGATATAATCAAAATACTTAATGAAAAGTAAGAAATAAGTACATTCCAATTAGAATAAATGCCCAGAATCAACACTGGGTTGTCCACATCATACTGAGTTTTAGTTGAATATCAAGAATATTTAGATGAAGGCCAAAGAAACCCTCAGATATTTCTAAGGTTAAATGCCGTATACTATACTATGCTATACTATACTGCCACTCAAAGATAACAGAATCAATTGTATAGATATTTTGGGGTTAGAGTGAAGATGAAATAATCCTGAGAAGATATAGTTGAATATGAGATAAATGCACATGTTCCCTGCACAGTTGGTATAATGGCATATGATTCAGTCTCTGCTTTTCTAGCACCCAAAACGGAGGAAAAAGTGAACAATTAAAAGACTAAGAGGAACAATAAACTAAAATTAAAGCAGATTTTTTTAAAGTTGATTATGAGACCTAAGAGATTTTTCTTACTTGGAAACTTTGAAAGTAAATGTGAGCTATGGTGTAGAGAGGCATAACCCTTTCTCTATAACTAGTAATATTAAATTCCACACAACCATTTCTCTTTAGTTCACCTATAAAATTCCATAGCATAAAGCCAAAATGCAGTTCAGTAACAACAAAAGTTGTACAATATTCACAAAATATGTACCATTTTAATTATTTGATACAATATATATTTTTTCAAAATTACTTTTCTATTACTCAGTATTGCACACACACAATGTTTCTTGATAAAATAGTAGAAAGGTATTGGTATGAAGGCAATAGACACCAGGATATTTTTTTAATTTTTATTTTTGTCTTTAATAATAAGTAATTTTAACATCCTATGAAAATTGTTAAATCAGTATTTTTAAAAAATGGATAGTAATTATATATAAAAACAGTCTTTAAAGGTTTAATATGTTAAATTAAGAACATAATTTTCTCATCTAGTAAAAGCCCTAAGTTTAAAACTAATGTCCTGCTAATGTGCTTGCATAATTCATGTCACTTGAATTAAACCAGTAATAAAAATGAAGCAATAATTTACTTTTAATTGCAATAAAAATTCTGAAGAGGGCTTAGAATAGTCTAGGCTGGATATATTGATGTATACTTTCAATATTAAAGCAGAACATTAAACATATCAGCTCCCATATTAATGTATTTATTTCATTCAAATGTTTGGCAGTAAGCAGAAGTTATCTTAATATTCCTTAACATGGACAAAGTCTTTAATTAACTTCAATAGCACACAAAGTTTTTGTTTTGTTTTGTTTTTAATAAGGAAGTTAAGGCCTTAATGTGATTATAGGGTTGCTATTTGGCAGTTTAATTTTCTACCCCTCTTCTTAATACTACTTCTATGAACAGCTTCCTTTATTAAATCTTGTCCTTATCAGTTCTCTACAGGACCTGGCACTTAGCTAGTAACCCTGTAATCCCATCTCCCATATTTGTTCGAACTCTATTTCCTTACGCACAAATGAACAGAATATATTTTTAAGTATGTCAGGATAGTAGGGACTATGTAAGAGATAAGAAAGAAAGAAATTTTTATCAGCTCAAAGACAACTTTAAAATACAGAGAATCTGTTCAAATATATTAAATTTTCTCTTTTATTTTCACAATGCCATCATTAATTTAGGCTAGAGCTGAAGTACATATAGATACCAAAATAACATAGTAGCCCTCAAAATTTGTTTTATACCATTCTTAATGAGAAAATATGAGGCCGTATACATCAAAAATATGTTTATAAACCCCCTTCCCCAAAATGAAAACAAAGGATAGCTATTTTAAACCCTAAATTGGAAAGTCTCTTAAAGGCAGAAAATGTGTGTAATCAGCATATTGTTTTCCAGAGCCCATTATAGGACATGGCACATAGTAGGCATTCAGTAAAACTTGAGAGGCATTCAATGCATTCACAGGAAAAGGACTATTAGCTATTAATGTGCTTAATTTTTTAGGCACCATTGCTCCTTGCAGGTAAGTAGCATTCAATTGTGAGGAAGCATGAACCTAACCTGCAGTGATTCACTATACAGCAATAAGGGAGTCGATTTAAGCTACTCAAACTATTTTGAGGGCAAGATAGTCATAACCACTTCAAAGAACTCTGTCATAACACATACTATACAAAAGGGTATTGACAGTGCAGAAAGTACGGTTCAGTTTGTGTTATGGCATTTTATTCTAGTAATAGATTCAATATCTTACTATTGATCTCTGTCAGGTTACTTTATATCACGGAGTGGGCTGCTTAAGAACTCCAGAGTAGCCCTCGCCTGTTTGGCTCAGTGGATAGAGTGTCAGCCTGCAGACTGAAGAGTCCAGGTTTCACTTCTGGTCAAGGGCACATGCCCAGGTTGTGGGCTCAATCTCCAGTAAGGGGCATGCAGGAGGCAGCTGATCAATGGTTCTCTCTCATCATTGATGTTCCTATCTCTCCCTCTTCCTTCCTCTCTGAAATCAATAAAAATGTATTTAAAAAAAAGAACTCCAGAGTCTCAAACACTGAAAAAAATAACTGTCCCCTCATGCTAATTCAAAAGAGACCAAGAAAGTTCTGACCTATCTCATGATAATGTTGTCAATGTTCATTTGAAATATTAAATATGTACTTCTCAAAAAATGTTTTCCATGAAAAATGTCTATATGTAACATAATGTTTAGGGTGGAATTTCTAAAGTTCAATAATTTTCTAAGTAATTTGAAAATAAAATAATGGGAACTGTAAACATTTTTTCTTCTCTCCTCTGATTCCATGTTTCAGCGATGTCCTGTAGATTAATTCTAGAACAGCATGGACTTCATTATGGCAAACTTAGGCATTAGTAGTTAAAACAAATAACAGGTATTTTTTTCTATAAAAGGGTATTGACAGTGCAGAAAGTACGGTTCAGTTTGTGTTATGGCATTTTATTCTAGTAATAGATTCAATATCTTACTATTGATCTCTGTCAGGTTACTTTATATCACGGAGTGGGCTGCTTAAGAACTCCAGAGTAGCCCTAGCCGGTTTGGCTCAGTGGATAGAGTGTCAGCCTGCAGACTGAAGAGTCCAGGTTTCACTTCTGGTCGTCAAGGGCAGCCCAGGTTGTGGGCTCAATCTCCAGTAAGGGGCATGCAGGAGGCAGCTGATCAATGGTTCTCTCTCATCATTGATGTTCCTATCTCTCCCTCTTCCTTCCTCTCTGAAATCAATAAAAATGTATTTTAAAAAAAGAACTCCAGAGTCTCAAGCACTGAAAAAAATAACTGTCCCCTCATGTTAATTCAAAAGAGATGAACAAAGTTCTGACCTACCTCATGATAAGTTTGTCAATGTTCATTTGAAATATTAAATATGTAATTCTCAAAAATTGTTTTCCATGAAAAATGTTTATATGTAACATTTATAATGTTTAGGATGGAATTTCTAAAGTTCAATAATTTTCTAAGTAATTTGAAAATAGAATAATGGGAACTGTAAACATTTTTTCTTTTCGCCTCTGATTCCATGTTTCAGCGATGTCCTGTAGATTAATTCTAGAACAGCATGGACTTCATTATGGCAAACTTAGGCATTAGCAGTTAAAACAAATAACAGGAAAAAGGGCAGTACAGCAGGTTCTCAAATTGTATCACTTTTTTCAACATCGTTTTTTTGTTTGTTTTTGTAATTTTGATGAGATGACTGAATAACTGCACAAATTAGTAAGCATAATGCAAATAAACCTATTTTTCTTGTTCTCTGAAACCAAAATATTTCCTGTTGCACACACCATGGTCAGTCCAAGACTAATGATGTGGCCATCGGCTGCTAAAATTTTCGCTGCTAGTATTAGTGGAGAGAAATGGTGCGCCTGTGCGTAAGGCCCGTGAGGGAAATGAAGGCAACACGATCATAGTAATCAGTCTATAGCGAATGTTGTAGTTCATTATTAATACTTATGTATAACAGGATTATAAAATTAAGTCATGGAATTTTTATTAAAACGTTTCTTACATACCATTATATTGGCTGGGCCCCAAAAATATTTGTTGTGGGCCGCATGCGGCCTGTGGGCCGCAAGTTTGATATATTTGTGTGTGAAAACAATTGACCAAACAGAGCCCCCGCACCTTTTTATTTTTAAAAAAGAAGCTAATTTAGATACTGCAATAATTAGTCATTATTCCAATAGTTGTATATTTACCCTTTATGCTTCCAATAAATTTAAAAATTATTAAATAATTAAGTTAAGATTTTCTTTAATTTTGTCAACACAAAAACCATATTGGTTTTCTTTATTCTATCTGACATATTTCTAGTATTAAACTTGCTTTATTATGATAACATCTTCCTCTACAAAATCCTCTATACCCTTTGATCTATTACTACCACTGCACTCACTCCTTGATACCCAGGTCTCTTCCCAGTTAGAAAAAAAAGTTCCCAAATTTTTATTTTAGTTTTTATTGAAACGCTACCAAGACCCTGATCCCGTTTCTTCTCTTTCTAATTAGCTGGGATAGGAGAAAATTGGGGTAATTAGAAAGGGTGTCTTTCACATCTTACCATGTATACATTTTTATTAAATGAAATCTTTAAAGGATGATTTTGTTAGAGCAGGCAGATAGAAAGATATGAGCTGGGAGAGGCTGGGAGAGGCAGCTAGGCTTGGAGGAATTCAGTGATATGACAAACTGAAAATAGACAATGGAGGTAGTGGACCCCTCTGTGTGCAGGAAAGATTCAGAGCCCCCCAGGAAGTGGTCTAAATGATGGCTTACCACCTAGATGGAGTCTTATAACTTAGAGATACTTTTTTTTTTTAAATATATGAGGGTGGGGATAACTTGTTTCCTGCCTAGGGGGCTCAAGCCTAGAGGTATAAATCATTTAAACTCTCAAATATCGAGGCACTCGGCTCAGTTTTGCCAGCTTTCCTACAAGTAAATCCTTGCCTGCTTTTGCTGTTATTTGTTGTCTCTTGTTTGAATTTATTCCTATGAGCAAGACAACTGGGAGTGCAGAGTACTCCCTCTGGCCTGAGGCAGAGACCCTCTTGTTCACCACTGACAATTCCCCTTTCTTCAAATAAAACATTATTAAGCTCTATAATTATTGAAGCTTATATCAGTCAAAATTCCAATCTAACTTTACCCATTGTTTCATTTTCTTAATTTCTAAGTGAATGAAATAAATTAGTTACGTATTGTTTTCAAACCTCAGACATTTTTCAGATTTCATAGAAATTGTTCCTTTGAAATCGTTTTGAGTACTCTCATTCAATTCATGTCTTTTGAACCCATTACCTAAACAGATAATAGTTGACTATCAATTCTTGATATCATTGATCCTCTTTAGGTGTTTTTTTTTTTTTTTAAAGCCTCTCAAACCTAAGAATTTGAGAAAATATTCCCAAATGGCTGACCCTTTAGTATCTTACTGCTTGTTCATTTTTACCACTTTCCGGGGTACATTTTTATTTTTAGTCTTCTGCAGTAAGTCTTAGAGGTCAGCCAGCAATCTAAGTAGAAACACACAGATACCTCCCATTCTTGCCTGTCTATACTATTGCTCACTTGATCTCCCCTATTGTAATTTGTTACATTGTAAGTAGCAAAAGACAGGTACAGATTTTACATTATGCCTAAAGTCCCCCTTACCTTAGCTTGTAAATTATGCTCTCATCTAGGGCATTTCTACACACTGACAATTGGAAATTTAGCAATCACGGGGAAGACAGAAGTCTCAGCGCACAGGCCAAGGTGGCAGTGGCAGTGGCAGCTGAAAGGCAGCTTTGTATCCCGCCTGCCCTTTGAAAAGCAGAGCCAAATCTAGGTCATTGCATTCAGCAGGGAGCCTGGAAACACCTTCCAAGTTCGTGCTGCACCAAGACGAGTGTCTTTTGACCTAGTTTTGCACAAGGGAGATGCAAGGCTGCCAGGCTATGGAAGCTGTGAGTGTTGGATCTCTGCCTTTCTGTTGCTAGAAGGATTCTTGCAATGTAAGTTTCAGGATTTGTTTCTTTCCAAGAAACAGTAAGGTGGTTGTGTTTGCTGCTCTTGACTGGGAGGCCACGATCTTTTGCTACTGTTTCAGGTTGCATGCCAATTGAAGTTGACCAATATGATCTCAGTTCCCCGTCAGCTGACTCGACTTGCTTCTTCCTGCCGCTAGTCCTCTGACCTCCCTTTTCTTTGAGGGTTTGCTTTAGAAAAACCTGTAAATGTAAATTCGTTCTTTACTCCTTTGAGATGTGAATACTTTAAAAAAGGCTCTTGACAGTTTTCCCATCCAGAAATGTTTTTTCTCAAAGCCATCCCTTTGAAATGCCAACATCAAGGGAGAGAGCACCAGTCTCTCAGTTTTGTGAGAGACCAGGAGCATAACTGGAATGAGCTCCTTGCTTTAAGTTGGAAAACTACCTTCTGTCGCAAAGATAGGAGGGACGTTACTTTTCCTTTAGAAACAGCCAATTAGCAAAAACAGATGGCTGTGTTCTCTCCCGCCTGAGCACTTTAAAATTCTCCCCTCCACCCTTTGTTCCTGCAGAATTATTTTTTTATTTTAAATTAAATTCATTGGGGTGACGTTGGTTAATGAAGTTATATAGGTTTCAAGCGTACATTTCTATAATACACCACGGGCACATTGCCTTGTGTGTTTATCACCCAAAGGCAAAGCACCTGCCGTCACCATGTAGGTGACACCTTTACCTTTGCTACCCCCACCCTTCTTCCCTCTGATAACTTCCGTGCTGTGTGTCAATGAGTTTTTGCTTGTTTGTTTTTCTTGTTTGTTCATTTATTGCTTTCAGTTTTATATTTCCCATAAGAGTGAAATCATATGGTTCTTGCCCTTTTCTGTCTGACTTATTTCCCTTAGTGTGGTAAGTAAACATTCAGTTCTGGTCCCCCTCCCCGATTACAACAGCCGTCAATAAAGCTTACCTGCTTAACTTTGTCCAGAGCAAATATTCGCTTTGACAAAACATAATTTTAACATTACGGAGACTGGGAAAACGTCTGTCTTCACATCACATTGCTGCTTTAAGATTCAGCATCGAAAGCAGGCGCATTTTTGTTTTCAAAGAGGCTTCATTGACTGAGTGTTAAATTTGGTATTAACAAGGTTCTCTCTATGATAAGCCAAATCCTCAAAGAAAATAGATTCCCACTAGTTCCAAGGTCTTTTGTTTTAAGAGGCAGATCTTTAAACACCATATCTTGTTTCTCTGTGACCAGAAATATTGAAAAATGCAGCTCCTTAACCTAGGGTCCTGATACTTTGATAATCAGGCCACTTTCTTCCTTTCTTCCTCTCTCTCTCTCTCTCTCTCTCTCTTCCTTCCTTTCTTTCGTTCTTTCCTTCTCTCTCTTTTTTTATACCTGCTTAACTTTGTCCAGAGCAAATATTCGCTTTGACAAAACATAATTTTAAAATTACGGAGACTGGGAAAACGTCTGTAGTCCCATCACATTTCTGCTTTAAGATTCAGCATCGAAAGCAGGTGCATTTTTGTTTTCAGAGAGGCTTCATTGACTGAGTGTTAAATTTGGTATTAACAAGGTTCTCTCTATGATAAGCCAAATCCTCAAAGAAAATAGATTCCCACTAGTTCCAAGGTCTTTTGTTTTAAGAGGCAGATCTTTAAACACCATATCTTGTTTCTCTGTGACCAGAAATATTGAAAAATGCAGCTCCTTAACCTAGGGTCCTGATACTTTGATAATCAGGCCACTTTCTTCCTTTCTTCCTCTCTCTCTCTCTCTCTCTCTCTCTTCCTTCCTTTCTTTCGTTCTTTCCTTCTCTCTCTTTTTTAATATAATCAATAGATCAGGCAAAATGAAACACATTCCATTCCTAAAATGTATCCACTCATACTATTTTCTTTTACTACTATCACAAGATTTTATTATAATGTCTCCTCTAATCTCATAAGTCTTGAAAAGCTATTAAAACCTTTTAAATGAATGTGAATCCTGATAATGCTCTGAGCAGGTTTTATGCTTTAACTCTCTCTTAACACTTAACATTATATCATATGTATTCCCTCATCTCTTTTCTCCACTTGGACCGTGGGATTCTGGAAGGGAAAGACATGGCTTACTCATTAGTTTATCTTCCAGAGATAGAGCTAATACTTGCACATTAAGTAACATTCAACAAATGTTTGCTAAATTAGCAAAACTATTTGCACTAAATTTTATAAGGGGCAAAGACCAATAGAAAATGTCAATATAAAGGATCAGAAAGAAATAAACAGATTTTAAATCTCATCATTTTCGCAATTCTATATATTTTCATTGTCTATTTCAAGTTTATAGAATCCACATTAAATGATCTATAAAGGTTTTAAAATTAAAATAATACATTGCAAAGAATAGTTATTTGAACACATCTATTTCAAAATGAAAGAAAATTAGAATCCATTTTTTGCTTCCTAATGTTTTAAATATGGACATAAACAAATTCTTATTTGATCATTAATGACATCTATGCTTCTCTTTTAAGTGCATCTATCTGCTATTTATTTTATAAGACAGTTTATTTTTTTTAACTGTTTAAAATTAATTTTAGAGTGAGAGAGGAAGGGATGGGGAGAGAGAGAAAAAATCATCCATGAGAAAGAACCATCAATTGGCTGTCTCTTGCACACCCCCCTACTGGGTATTAAGCTAGAAATCTGGGCATGAGCCCTGACTGGGAATCCAACCAGTAACCTTTTGGTGCATGGGGCGATGCTCAACCAACTGAGCCACACATGCCAGGGCATATGAGCCAGTTTACATTATTAGTGAAAGGAATTTGATATATGTATACATATATACACTTATAATTTCATTGACAAAAGTAGGTTGATTTTTCTCTATTAGTCTTTCAAATGGAAATAAATAAAGAAAATAAGAGCTGCAAGCTGTATTTTTCTTTAAATTTTAAAACCCTGTACTTAAATTCTAAAATCCACAAGACATCAGTGTGAAGCTTCATCTTTTACTGTACCTGTATATGCAAATTGTACAAGATCCCAGAGGGCATTGGGGTCTATGCCTTCCATCTTGATTTCCTCCTGCTTGGCTTCACAAACATCGCTTGTAAACATGGCAGCAAAATAGTCTGAGACTGAGCTCAGAACAAGCCTGAAAGAGTCAAAAGGTCTAATTTAGGGTGTGAATATAAAGCATCAAAATGCTAAGTGTCAACAACAATGGAGTGCAGAGCAACCTATTTATGTATCTATCTGTGTCTGTTTGCCTATCAATTACCTATATATCTCTGTATCTATCACCCATCAATTAATCTATAATTACCTTATGGATTGCACTTTTAAAAACTGATTTAGAAAATTCTGCTCTACCATTTCTAATACATTTTTCATTTTACTTTTAGTTCTTCTATTCTTTTAGATAGGAATCCAATTTTATTTCTTTTTACATACTCACCCACTTTTCACCACACTATCTACTAAAGAATTTGATTTGCTCAGTCAATTAATAGTGCTACATATATCATAAATTTAAGTGTAAAATCTGTAGTGACTTCTCTGAGATTTCTATTTTTTTTTGTTTATTTGCCCGTTCTTATACCAATAAAATATTCTTTTTATATGTATGATAAATATTTATAAATATAAACAGTACCGTGATTCTAAAGATGTCTTTATATCAAATTAGGCAAATCGTCCCTCTTTATTTTTGCTTAACTAGTAGTGGATTTAAAAATCATCATTTTATTGATTCCAGAGAAAGGAAGTGAGAGGGAGAAGAGAGAGAGAGAGAGAGAGAGAGAGAGAGAGAGAGAGAGAGAGAGAGAAACATTGATGTGAGAGAGAAACATAGATTTTGCCTCCTACACGTGCCCAAACAGGGGATGGAACCTGCAACCTAGGCATGTGCCTTGATTGGGAATCAAACCTGTGACCCTTTGATTTGATGCGCAGGATGACCCTCAACCAACTGAGCCACAGCGGCCACAGCATGGATTTTTATTCTGCATATAAAGTTTAAAGTAAGCTTGTCAAATATAATTTTAATTAAAATGCAGTACATTTCTGATTTTATATGTGAACTAGTAGCCTGGTACACAAAATTTGTGCACATTAAAAGGGAATTAATTAACGGAAATATTTTAATATTGCTATTTGCCTTTTCTCTATAATAGAAGTGTGAGAGATAAAAGGGAATTAGTAAAATGTATATGAAAATACATGTATATGAAATGTATATGAAAATGCATATAAATTTATTAATAAATAAGCAGTGACAAAAAGATATAACAACAGAGGCATGATATAAAAACAACAAAAACATGATATAAAAACAACAGTGATACAAACAATGACTGATAAAGCGATTAAACTCATTTTAATATCTCCCCGTACACCACATTAAGAGTGAAAACACTTTCAGAGTGCTTGACTAATTTCCCTTGTGCTGAAGTATTTAGAACTTTAACGTCACACGCTCTTCAAACTCTAGAGAAAGCAACATATAACTGACCATGTGTGAAAACGGGTTCAGGAATATGCCTACTCCGTCTAGAGTTTGTTCTTGTGACTTGTTAATAGTCATTACAAATGCTGGCATCACGGGA
>NW_006289214.1:4033663-4037160 GCF_000327345.1 Myotis davidii
GACAAGTGCTGGAGAGGATGTGGAGAAAAAGGAACACTTGTGCACTGCTGGTGGGAATGCAGACTGGTGCAGCCACTATGGAAGACAGTATGGAGTTTCCTCAAAAAGCTACAAATGGAACTCCCATTTGACCCTGTGATCCCACTCCTAGGAATATATCCTAAGAAACCAGAAACACCAATCAGAAAGGATATATGCACCCCTATGTTCATAGCAGCACAATAAAATATATATTAAAAAAAAGATATGCCTCCATGCTCTGAGGGCCATTTCCTGCCTTAAACCTTGCCTTCCTGGAAAACAGTTTGGGGAGGGCGCAACCGTTTCCCAGATGAGCCCTGCAGGACTGACTTCCTTCCGGTTGGTCCAGCCTCAGTCTTGATGCGTTACACCCAGGGTTTTTATATAAATAGATAGTTGGTACATTTACCACATAACGTTATCCAATACAAAAATATAAAATATCTCTCCAGGTATTCAGGATATTTTGTCTGATTTATATTTTAATGTTTTCCCTAAAATTGTCTTGTGTACTCTTGGTTGATTCTTACATATTTTACAGGGATTTTTTTTAGCATTATGTATGATAACTTTAAAAAAAAATAAGACACAGTTATCTTCAAATATTTATTATATACCAGTTAGATAAATCAGTGTCAAATGATCAGTTTTATCAAAAGAACAAAATATAACATTATGTAATATGAAAACAAACTGTAATAAACCAGAGGGATATATATCTCTCCTAGGGCATAAGAGATATATTGAGAAAAAATTAACTGTTTTAATCTTACTCATATAGTCTTGCTTTAAAACAGGGCCACATCCATATAAAGAAACTTATTATGAGACCTAGATAACTCAACCTTAAATAATTACATAAAATCTCCAAAACTGTAACATACAAGATACTGCTAACTCAGTAAGAGAAGTGCAGAAAACTTTATAATGCATTTAGATTTAGTGAACGTAAAATTTGCATTAGATTTTAGAAGAGGGATGTAATGAAAAACAGAAAGTAATATCTTTATATGCGCATATATAGCTCCTATTAATGCAAGAAAAGCTGGAGCCAAAAATGCATATATAAGTGGATTAATGTAGCCACTCTGGAAAATCTCTTATTGAGGTCACCATAAATGTATTTCCTTCAAAATCTATTAAACTTTTCTTAGTCCACTCTAATTTATTGTGGTATTTGACATTGTTGACCTCCCACTCCATCTTTAAGTCTCCATTTTAGCTAGGGGAGTGCAGACTTTCTTATCTCAGCTTACCTCTGATTCACCGACTTCTCTTCCTACTCTTATTCTTGACCCTTTCATTGCTCCAGGTTTTGAATGAGGATTCTACATATTTGCCTTAACACTCATTGTTTCAGAATCATTTCTACCCATGGCCTTAATTAGTACTGTTATGGTAGTTTTAAATCTAGCCTTGTGTCTGGAATCCTATAAAAACCTCTCACCAGGTATCCCAGTGGCATTTCACTATGCCCTAAATTAACTCAAAGTTTTCCCTGTGAGGTTTTCTTTCATTTATACTTCCCTGATTCTAACTGGTGTACCACAAATACATTGAATTTTTCAGAGTAGATACTATAAAAGTATTATTTATATCTCCTCCAATATTACTTACATCAAATAAGACACAAAATCCATCTTTCCTTTTGTACTGGACTTTGAGTTTGCCCTGCCTAGACTCCCTTTAGGAGGCACACGATGTGCCCTGGGCTAGTGCTGCTAGCACCTAACTGCTCCTAGCTACCCTTTCTCTAGAATCTCACATGGCCCAACAGGAGCTGCCTTCTGGGAGTTTATGTGCTCTTCACCTGTGGGTGGCTCAACGGTATTGACTATTAGAATCCAGGTATAAAAATACCACCTCTTTACCTTGGGGTATGACAAGTCATGCTCCAAAGCTTCCAGGGAGCTAAAGATGAACAAGGCTCCAGCAAGACTACATCCCTATCTGCTCCTTTCTCTGCCCTGTGCTGCTTCCTTTCTTCTGAGGACACTCCTTAAATAAACCATGATATGTGAATTGCAATCACCTGGTCTGCTTTCAGGGAATCTGACCTATGACACTGAGAAGTAGTCTTCAAAATATTTCTCAGTTAATCTCTTTCTTGGCATTTACAAAGTCCTATTTCATGCCTAGATGGACTCTACATAAACTCCTTTTTGCAGTGCTCATCTTTTTTGCATTTTCTAAAGCTGGACCATTTTTTCAGGGCTGTCTTTGTAAAATATGACAGGCAGAGTACTGTAGTTGTTAATATACTACTTCTCTAGCCAGACTGCCTGGGATTGAATTCTATTTTCACAATGTATGGATTAAATGGTGGATGTCTTAATATCTCCATTTCTTAGTTTTCTATTTTCTTAGAAAAAATAAAGAAAATAAGGATTTCCTTCCCTTTCAGACCAAAATGGGATAGTATATGTCAAGCACTTTAATCAGAACCTGACAAATTCAATACAGTAAGTGTTAACTAACATTATTATTATTATTATTGACTTAATTATGTCACTCCCTTCTTCAAGAACTTACATGAGTTTCCCATTATACACATAATTTCAAATCCAAACATCTCTACTGGTTTTCAAGGTCTATCATAATCACTTTTGTCCCACTTTTATGAATTGATTTTACAGTATTTTCTACAAACTACTCTACTTTCACTAAGCTAGTGCCTCATAATTTTCATAAATAAACATTATTTGCTTCTTTTTTTCCACATTATTCTCACTATAAAATAGCATACCTATTTTTCCTGTCTGAACTCAAATATAATTTCTCTGAAAAAAATTTCATAATAATCAAACCAAATAAGGAAATGAGTAGCATATGTAACATATGCTACTCATTTCCTTATTTGATTATCTCTTGCCCTTGGAATCAAAACCATATATTTGAGTTGAGGTTATTTGCAACTATAATTTCCTTAATTGTTCTATGGGTTATTTTTTTCTTCTCAAGATTATTGAAAACTTCTTGATGAAAGGTATCATGTTTTATGTCCTTGTGCATCACCAACAGGGTCGAAACCAATGCTATTTGTTTGGCAAAGATTTCTTTTAATTCATGAAAGGAGCCGAAACTGGTTTGGCTCAGTGGATAGAGCGTCGGCCTGCGGACTGAAGGGTCCCAGGTTCGATTCCGGTTAAGGGCATGTATCTGGGTTGCGGGCACATCCCCAGTGGGAGATGTGCAGGAGGCGGCTGGTCGATGTTTCTCTCTCATCAATGTTTCTAACTCTCTAGCTCTCTCCCTTCCTCTCTGTAGAAAAATCAATAAAATATTTTTAAAAAATAATAATTCATGAAAGGAAAAGATGCTTTATGTATTACTGAGTATCAATGGTAGGCTTAAGGAGGACAGTAAATGATATGTAAATGATGGAAAACAAGTACTTTTTAGTTTCTCTTATCCTTGTTTTCCTCAATTTTCATTCAGATATTGACATGTATTATATGTAAGTTTAAGGCATATAA
>NW_006289214.1:4037430-4037950 GCF_000327345.1 Myotis davidii
GAGCTGATAACAACTTAACTTCAATCATGTAGAAAAACTCTACCTTTTAATTCCTCTCCCCATATTTTATGTTTCGATGTCACAATATACCTTCTTTATACTATGTATCCATCAACTAATTATAGCTTTAGTTGTTTTGAACACTTGTCCTCTAATTTCTATACTAGACTTAAGTGATTAATGCACCATCATACTACAGGATTAGATTATTCTGAATTTATCTAAATATTTAGCTTTACTAATATGTTTTACTCTTTCATGTTTTTGCGTTACTAATTAAACTCCTTTCATTTCTGCTTAAAGAACACCTTTCAGCATTTCTTATAAGGCAGGTCTAAGTGGTATGGTACTCAGCTCATGATCCTTGTGGCGTTGGGATGGTATCTGTACCTTTAAGGAAGTAGGTGCACTTCCCATTCTAGATTGGCTTGCGCAGTCAAAGCCCTTCACCTGTCAGCCTATTCAGGGATTTTGGGAGGACAAGTTGGTGATGTCTGGAAGCAGGCTTCCTGCTGGAGTC
>NW_006289214.1:4041409-4045823 GCF_000327345.1 Myotis davidii
TTTCTCTGAAAAAAATTTCATAATAATCAAACCAAATAAGGAAATGAGTAGCATATGTAACATATGCTACTCATTTCCTTATTTGATTATCTCTTGCCCTTGGAATCAAAACCATATATTTGAGTTGAGGTTATTAACTATAATAATTTCCTTAATTGTTCTATGGGTTATTTTTTTCTTCTCAAGATTATTGAAAACTTCTTGATGAAAGGTATCATGTTTTATGTCCTTGTGCATCACCAACAGGGTCGAAACCAATGCTATTTGTTTGGCAAAGATTTCTTTTAATTCATGAAAGGAAAAGATGTTTTATGTATTACTGAGTATCAATGGTAGGCTTAAGGAGGAGAGTAAATGATATGTAAATGATGGAAAACAAGTACTTTTTAGTATCTCTTATCCTTGTTTTCCTCAATTTTCATTCAGATATTGACATGTATTATATGTAAGTTTAAGGCATATAATACGACAATTTGAAATATTTATATATTATGGAATGATTACCACAATGTTTATTTACAATGATTATGTCCTGTTAATAAACTGACCCCATTATCAAGATATAATGACTATCTTTGTCTTTTGATACTGCTTTGCCTTAAAGTCTATTTTGCCTGATATAAGTTTAGCTACCCTGAATCTCTTTTGGTTTCCATTTGCTTTGAATATCTTTTTCCATTCCTGTACTTTGTGACTATGTGTGTCTTTAAAGCTGAAATGAGTCTTTTTCTAGTAGACAGCATATAGTTGGGTCATATTTTAAAATCCATTGAGCCACTCTGCATCTTTTGATTGGAGAATTTAATCCAATTATCTTTAGAGTAATTGTTGATAGGTAAGAAGTCATAATGCCATCTTATAGATTTCTGGCTATTTTGCAGTTCCCTTGTTCTTTTCTTCCTCTCTTGCTGTATTTCTTTGTGAATTGATTATTTTCTATAGTTTTTTTGTTTTGATTCCCTCCTGTTTTCTTTTGTGTACCTACTGTAGGCTTTTGTTTTTGTGGTTACCATGAGACTTACAAAACACATTCTATAAATAAAATCTATTTTAAGCTGATAACAACTTAACTTCAATCATGTAGAAAAACTCTACCTTTTAATTCCTCTCCCCATATTTTATGTTTCGATGTCACAATATACCTTCTTTATACTATGTATCCATCAACTAATTATAGCTTTAGTTGTTTTGAACACTTGTCCTCTAATTTCTATACTAGACTTAAGTGATTAATGCACCATCATACTACCAGATTAGATTATTCTGAATTTGTCTAAATATTTAGCTTTACTAATGTGTTTTACACTTTCATGTTTTTGTGTTACTAATTAGACTCCTTTCATTTATGCTTAAAGAACACCTTTCAACATTTCTTATAAGGCAGGTCTAAGTGGTACAGTACTCTCAGCTCATGATCCTTGTGGCCTTGGGATGGTATCTGTACCTTTAAGGAAGTAGGTGCACTTCCCATTCTAGATTGGCTTGCGCAGTCAAAGCCCTTCACCTGTCAGCCTATTCAGGGATTTTGGGAGGACAAGTTGGTGATGTCTGGAAGCAGGCTTCCTGCTGGAGTCTTCGGATGGACAAGTCTGGTGTCTGGTCAGAAGGTGGCAGTCTTGGTGCTTTGCGCTAAGGACAAGCCTAGTGCCTGACTCAGCATGGCTAGACCTGGAGCCTAGGATCATTGGGGTGAGTCAGGCACTTGAGTCTGAGGTGACTGGCCTAGGACTTGGGTCTGCATGTGCAGACACAGGTCCTAGATCAGTGATGGCAAACCTACGGCACGCGTGTCAGAGGTGACATGCGAACTCATTTTTTGGTTGATTTTTCTTTGTTAAATGGCATTTAAATATATAAAATAAATATCAAAAATATAAATCTTTGTTTTACTATGGCTGCAAATATCAAAAAACTTCAATATGTGACATGACACCAGAGTTAAGTTAGGGTTTTTCAAAATGCTGACACGCCGAGCTCAAAAGGTTCACCATCACTGTCCTAGATCAACAGAGGGCAGCCAGGCACAAGGGACCACTGGGTTAGGCCTGGCATCTAGGTTTACAGGGTCTGGATTGGTGTTGGGATGTTCTGGGAACCTGATTTCATAGGATTTTGACTGTAGGCTGGAGTCATTGTGGCTTGCACGGCGCTGGGGGAACCTGGAGCTTGGGGTCTCCAGAGTCAGTCCATAGTCTGAGAGTTTGGGGGACCAACCTGAAGATGTGTTCTGCTGAAGAAGGTATGGTGCTGAGATAAGCAGAAAGCCTACCTCTGTGGGAACCAACCTCTACTCTAGGTCTATGGGGGTCCGGGGATGTGGGAGCTGGCCTTGTGCAGGGTGGAACAAAAGCTGGGGTGTGTAGTAGTTGGCCTGGTTGGGCCTAGTCAAGCGCCTGGGTTTGTCGGAGATTGCTTGCCTTCAGGGTTTCAGGGGTCCTATTGGGAACTTGGGGCCACAGGAACCTTCTTGAATCATGAGAGCAGGCCAACCCTTGGAGGAGCTGGGAGCCTGGGTCCACGGAAGCCACAGGGAGCCGGGGACTATGGGTGCTGCTGGAGCTGTGGGTATTGCCTGGGGTCAACGGAGCCTTTTTTTGTTTTGTTTTTTCTGAAATTGGTACAGAGCTATTATAAACTATCAAGCTGACTGAGATGCCTGGGTGAATGGAAGAAATGAGTTATTCCTAGGCCATCAAATATGGTCTTTATAAGTAAGCTTTCCCTCAGTACAGAGAAACAGACCTACTTGTCTACACCTGAGTATTCATATCTAACTTATTTATAAAATATTTTTTGCTATATGTAATATTTTAAGCGTTTGTAAATACATTATTTCAATTGCCACTTCTCATTCTTGTCCTAGCCAGTTTGCTCGGTGGTTTGAGCATCGGCCTGTGGACTGAAAGGTTGCAGGTTCCATTCCTGATTCCAGTCAAGGGCAGGTACCTCAGTTGCAAACTCAGTCCTGGATCCCATCCAAGTGGGTGTGGGAAACAACCAATCGATGCGTCTCTTTCACATCAATGTTTCTCTCTGTGTCTCTTCCCCTCCCTTACACTGTCTCTAAAAATCAATGGAAAAAGCATCCTCAAGTGAGGATTAACAACAAAAATAATGCTCATTTTAAAATGTTAAAAAAATGTATGTACTTTAACAGCTGATTCTATTACATTTTGAAAATGAAATGTATATTGATAAACACTGCCTTTTAATTATTCAAAGTGTGAATACATTTTTTGGGACACCCTGTATATACTTATATATCTCTTTTCTTTCTTTCCTTTTTCTTTTCTTTTTAGAAAGAGTGAGAGGGAAGAGAAAAACACTGATTGGTTGCCTCTTGCATGCCCCGTACCTGGATCAAGTCTGCAACCCTGTAATTGAACTGGCAACCTTTGGGTACATAGGACAATGCCAAACCAACTGAGTCACACCAGCCAGCTTATACATTTCTAAAACATGTTAGTGACTCCTTTATCTTGTCTAGGAGCCCTACTCCCCAGGATTAAGCTTTGTTTACAGTATGATTTATATCCTTCCACACTCTCTCTATGCACATAAAAATATAAATGCATTATTTCCAAGTCAAAGAATGTTAGTTATTTAAGAATTTCTCACATATTTCCAATGCACTTATTCTTAATAATGACTAAAGGGAGAAACGAATGTTCATCTGACCTCTCAGTCCCTCCTGAGTTGCGGGCACTATGGCGACTCAGCACTGACTGCCACTGCCATGGGCAGGTGCCATGTGATTGTTCGGGGGCCCCTGCCATCGCCCCTCAAACGCCCCACAGAGGGAGGCCCAGTCTACCCAGCTGGCAGCAGTGGGTGAGGCCTCTCTCTGCAGGGCAATCAATCGCGGACCTCCCAGACTGCGAGAGGGCACAGGCTGGGCAAAACGATCCCCCCCCCCACTCCTGCCGAGTGCACAAATTTCATGCACCGGGCCTCTAGTCCTATATAATAAAAGCCTAATATGCTAAGTGTCCTGTTATCTGATGACCAATTGACTGTTCAACCAATCAAAGCATAGTATTCTAATGATATGCTAATGCCACTCAACTGATCACTCTCACATGCACTGACCACCAGGGGGCAAACAGTTGACTGCTCGACCAATCGCCATGATGTGCACTGACTACCAGGGGGCAGATGCTTTGAATGGTAAGTTAGATTGCTGCTGGGGTCTGGCTGATTGGGACTGAACGAGATGGTGCCAGGCATGCCCTGAAGCCCTCCCATGGCCTCTCTCTGGCCCAACTGTTCACCAGTGGGGTCCCTTGGCCTGGCCTGCCTGCACCCTCTTGCAATCCGGAACCCTTTGGGGAATGTCAGAGAGCCAGTTTCAGCCGGATCCCACAGGCCACTCCCCTTGGGAGGGTGCCAGATGCAGGGCTCATGGCTGGAGGGG
>NW_006289214.1:4045888-4072860 GCF_000327345.1 Myotis davidii
TGACTGGGCGCGAGCCTGCAGCAGGTGCAGTGGGGCTGGCATGAGCAGGAGCGGCATGTAGGAGTTGGACTGCGGGTTTTGGCCTGATCCCTCCTGATCACCCAGACGCACCCCACCCATGCACAAATTCATGCACTGTGCTTCTAGTTACATTATAACAGAGTAGGCCCTGAAAAAGCTCTTAATTCTCTTACCTTTAAAAATTCAACAGTCCAATTTTTAATATTGACCTTGTCAGTCTAATTTCCAAATATGACATCCCTGATTACAGGCAGCCTACCTATCAAGAAATTCTCTGCATTTAGTACTCAGAAATTTACATTCAAGTGTTTTGTTCATTTGCTGATAATCAGTTATTCTGGGCTATTTATGAGAAGTTTATATTTTATTTTGTTAAATATATTTTTATTGATTTCAGAAAGGAAGGGAAAGGGAGAGAGAGATAGAAACATCAATGATGAGAGAGAATCATTGATTGGCCATCTCCTACATGGCCCCTATGGGGGATCGAGCCCACAACCTGGGCATGTGCCCCAACCTGGAATTGAATTGTGACCTCCTGGTTCATAGGTGGTTGCTCAGCCACTGAGCTACACCAGCTGGTCTGAGAAGTCTGTATTTTCAAATTTATCTGAGGACTTAAAGCACAAATAAATTAAGAATTATGATTGCTTTTCATTCTAAGAATATATTAATGTGCCATTTTTATGATTATTAGCCTTTCAGAGTGAACCTACTTTAAAATATGCCTAACAATATCTAATGTATCTATATAGACATAGTATTTCATAAATACATTGATAATTGTGATCTACATCAGATAAAAATATATATACAATATAACTAGCATCAAACAAAATGTTTTATGAAGAGCCTTTCAATGCTCATAATCTATTAACTTAAATAGAAATGTATTTGAAAGTTTTGAATGATTGAGATATTTATATGAAATTAAATATACATGATCTTTATGGATGACTATTTAGTGCAGCCGAGGGCAGACTACAGCCCGCGGGCCGGATCCGGTCCGTTTGAAATGAATAAAACTAAAAAAAAAAAAAAAAAAGACCGCACCCTTTTATGTAATGATGTTTACTTTGAATTTATATTAGTTCACACAAGCACTCCATCCATGCTTTTGTTCCGGCCCTCCGGTCCAGTTTAAGAACCCATTGTGGCCCTCGAGTCAAAAAGTTTGCCCACTCCTGATTTAGTGAGTGCTTATGACATCAGCTTGCAGTGCCTTTCTTGAAAGAGCAGTAGATCTTAATGCAAATTATTTATTTTTTCATTATTTAAAATTATAATAGACCAAAACCTTTCAGTGCTAATGATTGCATCACCAATTATAATTTTGCCCAAAGACAATTTGGGCAAAATTATAATTTGTGCATTAATTAAAATATAATTGAATAACTTAAGAGTTTATTAGTTTATTACTATTACTAAAATGATTATTTGGTTAAAGCAAAAAGCTAATTTTGCATTAATTATAATCAGTTCATTGTACAAAAGTATACATAAGGGGGCACAATGTACCTGCTGTTACTGAAAAGAGTGCTTTATTTTTAAGTGCCCCATAAATATTTCCCACATCTTTGTTAATATATGCACATTCAACTTAGAATCATAAGTATGTAAATTACTTGTAAAATAAACAATGTTAAGTTTTAAAACATGGTGTAAATATAATTTATTTATTTTAATTAATTTAACAGATAGTCTTAGGCTAATTTTTTTCTCACTTAAAGAAAATGTAGATAATTGATAATAACACAAATTATTTAATATGTGATAAATATATGAAATATTTAAATGTCGATAATATGTATAAAAGAAATGCATTGTTAAGATGTTTTAAAGTAATCAAAACCAAGAAGCAATTTTACTTCCTAATAATCAAAATTATTATAACACAACTTGTATAATTAAACAAATTATTTAAAAATAATATAACAACCTAGATAAAAAGAGTAATAAACCAATCTAGAAGATAATATAGAAGAATTGATCAATGTATTGGTTAAAAATACTTCAAATGACAAATATTGTATTACTAACAATAGAAGACTATAAGATAAAATTATATGAATTATATTAAACACTTCTCTTTTAAAAAAAATAATGAGCATTTGATGTGCTAATATACTTTTGAATTGATTGAGTACCTCTATTTTTAAATATATATAATTATTTAATTTAACTTATACGTTAAATGAAGTAAATTTAGTAACACTTAAATTAAGAATACATTTAATAATATAATTTTTATCTAAATGCTAGTTAGGTTAGAGCTTAGGATAACCTGCATATTTTCCACACATATTGCAACTTAAATCTCTTAATAATAATGACTATTAATGTGATATCATAAAAATATTTGAAAAATAATTGTGAATACTATATTATTGCCAGAGTTTGCTTACAGATTGAACCCCACATGTTTTATATAACTTCTTCAATGTCAATTGTTCCTTCCTATGCTATTCCTATGTAGTTTTAGTGTATTAGTTCAAAGTCAGTGTCCACATTTTAATATTGTTACCAGGGTAGAAATAGAGCCTTCTTTTTCGGGAATCCTTTCAATAATGCACATTTATATGCATATTTATCTAGATAATACAACTTAAGTTAAAAATCACAAGGAAGAGAAATACACTAATTTTGTTTTTTTGTTGATCTCTTTTTTTGTAAAATTCATTTATTTTTTTATTGCTTAAAGTATTACAAAGGAATCCTTTCAATAATACACATTTATATGTGTATTTATCTAGATAATACAACCTAAGTTAAAAATCACAAGGAAGAGAAATGCACTAATTTTTTTTTTTGGTTCATCTCTTTTTTTTAAAAGTTTATTTTTTTATTGCTTAAAGTATTACAAAGAGTATAACATAGGTCTCCTTTTATTCCCCCCGCCCTTGACAACTTGTATGCATGCATATAAGCATAACCAATGGACACAAGACACTGGCGGGTAGGGGAGGCCAGGGGAATTTTAACAAGTGCCAAAAAAAAAATAATTCATTAGTATTAATAGTATTAAATGATATGTCAGGGTTATCTAAGGCTCTTTGTCTATATATTCAACTACTTAAAATAATCAGTATCAATATTAAACTAAAATTATTTTTCATTAAAAAAATTGAGTAAAATACCATCAAATGTAATGAATTTTAATACGTAAACTGATAGCAAATTAATATGGCACAACATAATCAGATGTCTAGTTCATGAACCTTGAAATTATCAATTAGCCTATATAATAAAAGCCAAATATGAAATACTTTGAATTTCCTAGTTGCAACAAATAATATGTACCCAAGGTAATCTTACTTCCTTTCAAAAAGTCAATCAGAAAAGCATATCTCATTTCAGATCTTAGAAATATATACTACATTAAGATTAATTTCCACTCAATATAATTGTGAATCATATAAAACAGAGCATTTATCAACCAGTTAAAGGAAGTTGTATTTTTGTTGTTGTTAATACCCACCCTAGGATATTTTTCCACTGACTTTTAGGGAGAGAGGGAGAGGGAAAGGCAGAGAGAAACATCAATGTGAGAGAAACACATCAATTGCCAGGACCCTTTGGTCTGCAGGCTGCAGGCTGATGCTCTATCCACTGAGCCAAACCCGCTAGGGCAGAAGTTGTATTTTTGAACTGCTTATATTTGCTTTATTTCTTTAAAAGATTACTGAAAGAAATAAATAAGGACAAAAGAAGAATACCCAAGCTTTCTTAGAAATATGAATTCTTAATTTTCTAATCATGAAAGTTTGTAATCTATCTACCAGACTATCACTTTTAAATGCATAAATACATGTTTCCAATAAAGGCAGATTACTATACCTGTGTGCGGGTATCTTGCGGTTCCCAACAATCAAGATAACATCACAGAGCTGCTGTTGTTTCAAGTAACTTTCCATTTTCCTGAAGGTTTGCTCAGCATGGTGAACGGCCTGATAGAATTCTTCAGAGCTGCTGGAGTCCAAATCACTTTGAGGTGTCAATGAATGGCTCGTGGCTGACAGCCTGCAAACCACACACAAAAATGTTGGTGTTATAAGGCCCACAAATTGTCCAGAACTACGTTCAGAGTTTTAAAAATGTACAAAGAAAATCAATGACTCTCTCTTTATCTTCTTCATTATTAATATGTTAAAAAAATTCGTTTTGACCCTAACTGGTTTGGGCCAAATTTCTCAGTGGATAGTGTTGGCCTGAAGACCAAAGGGTCCTGGGTTCGATTCCAGTCAGGGGCACATACTTTAGTAGCAGGCTCCTCCCTGGCCTGGCCCTGATCAGGGCTCTTGCAGGAAGCAACCAATTGATGTGCTTCTCTCACATCAGTGTTTCCCTCTCTCTTCTACTCTCCCTAAAAATCAATGAAAAATTTCCTTCTGGTGAAGATTAACAAAACAACAAAAATGTCTATTTTGGGTTAAATGATTTTCTTCAGGAAGCAGTAAATAAATTATAAATTATCTGTGTTTTTGTCTTTAAAAAGATTTAAAAGATAGGTTATCTGTATTTATAATAACATAAAGTTAGTAAACCTGAAAAAGTCCCAAACATAGTTTAATACAAACAAGCCTAGTCTAAAATTAATTACTAATAAATAAGATGTTACTTTATTCCATTTGATATTGAAGTAGATCATCTTATACTATTTTAAATTATGATTCTTGTGAGGTATGGTAAATGTTGCTTTACAGAAATAGGTGAATTTTATTATGAGAAATTATGAAATATAGTTCATTAAAGATTAACAGTAAATTATAAATTACTCTTTCATATTCTGTACCTAACTGGTTAAACAAAAATATGCAATAATACAGAATGTATTACTTCAGTTACTTATGTTTTAATCATCAGTAACAAACTTCAGGATTTCAAAAAGTTCATGATACTTAATTATGGCTACTATATCTATGAATAGATATAGTAGACTGTTCCATGATGAGGACATTTCAGTATCCTGAGATGTATGATGTGCCCACCACAACCATCAAGAATAATGAATAATGAAATGGCTTATTTCAAGATAGAGGGTAATATGGAATATTCTGCTTCCAATTACGATGCAATAACTTGTAGCTGACTAGATCCTTCACCAAGCACACCAGAAACAGAGTTACATATAATATCAAAATAATTATGTGTGTTTAATAATAGCTACTAAAGCAGCTATGCCAGGATCCTCTAGTAAAGGCGAATTCATGGAAGTCAGCTCATTAGTCTGTGCTGGCCCCACTCCCTAGGTATTTACTAATTATAAGCAGCATAGGGTGAATATGAGAATATTATGAATATAATGTAGCAGCTAAACACAACTTTTGTTAGTGTCATGAGGTTTGGGGAAAATAATGGATATTGGAATTGTGGGTTCCAAAGTTAGCCAGAAAGGTAAGTGGGGGGGTGGGGGGAGCTGGCATAAAGGAGGGAAGATTAGGTAAGGCTCTCATGGGGAACCATGTTTTCTCTGGAGGTAATTGCTGATTCCTAAGCCATGCTAGACAGCAGAAAATGGCTTATAGAAAGCAGGGGAGTTAAGCAGAGCTTGAAAAATAAACATCTGAATTTAAGGACCAACAGGGAAAAGGGACTGTGATAAATACACAGGCTTGCACCTAGACTTCCTAAGGGCTGTATCCTAGGGGTTAAGGAAACTGGAAAAAGATAAGATAATACAGAGACTGAAACTTAGATTTAAATCAGTAAAATCTCTAATTGCAATGAGGTAATTTTCTAATCTAAATGTCAGAAAACAGTCAAAATACATTCTTTTTAGGAAAAGATAACCTCATCCGGACTCTATGATTTCTTTTGCACATATATGATGCTTGCCATTAAAGAAAAAGAATAGCAGGCCTATAAAGAAACAGGACCTAGGGAGAATTAACAGAGAATATAAACAGGCTCCCAGGTGCTGCAGGAATCTCTGCATGGGTCATAATTACGTACTTAATAGATGTGAAAATAACTGTCATTAATATATTTTAGTATAGGTGACAAGCTCAAGATTTTCACAAGACATTATGTTATATGAAAAAATCAAATGGAAATAAATAAGAAAATATAATACTATAATTTGAGATTTTGGAAGATGAATGAATTTGCAGTCTGGATGCATATGAAGGAGACAAAGTGATCTAAAAATATTTAAACTAAAATATTGAGATAAAAAGCTAAAAAAGTATTTTCAGAAACATAAAACATGGTATGAAATTATAATATTCATATAACTATAACTGTCAAAGTAGGGGAGAAGCATGATGAGGCAAATGTCATTTGAAGAAAGAATGATCAAAAGTTGTAAAAAATGTATTAAAGACACAAATTCCAAGATAAAATGAAGAAAACTACACATCATAATAAAACCAAAGCAATAAACAGTAACAACAAAGCAAACAAAAATTCTTCTTTCTTAGAACTTGTCAAAGAACAGAAAAAGAACTTGTCCCCAATTCATTAAATGAGGCAAATATAACATGGATGCAAAACCTAAAAAGGTTGTTACAAGGAAGGAAAATTAATGGTCATTCTCTGTCCTAAATATATTTGCAAACATCCTAAACCAAATATTAGCAATCAAATACAGAAATGTACATGAAAAAAGATATCCTATATAATAAAAGCCTAATATGCAAATTTACCAGATGGTGGAATGACCGGTGGAATGACCCGTTGCTATGATGCACACTGACCACCAGGTGGCAGACAATCAATGCAGGACCTGCCCCCAGCCCGCAGGCCCCAGGCCAGCCAAGGCAGGTGCCAGCAGGGTCTCCCCCACCCCCCCCAATTGCCCCACAATTCGCCCCACAGATTGGGCCCTACCCATGCATGAATTTCATGCACTGGGTCCCCCCCCCCGCCCAATTGCCCCACAATTTGCCCCACAGATTGGACCCTACCCATGCATCATGAATTTCATGCACTGGGCCTCTGGTGTATATATAAAGAGGTCTGGCCTCTAATGTTAGGCTGACAATAACATCAAAGCCTCCTAGAGAGTAGAGTTGGTGCTTCATCGCCATTAGGATTGGCTAGATGTTACAGCCCCAAATCTTTAGTGGCTTTGCTTAAAGAAGGTATCTTTCTTGTTCATACGACATGTCCACCCTGCTTCTCCTAGGACCAGAATAAAGGAGGTGCCACCATGTAGATGCAACAAGAGCAGCAGAGTTCTCCCACAGATTAACACATTGAATAGAAAAGTCACAAAATTCCCTGCAGGATGCATTTAAAAATCTAGAATGAACATATTATTATTGGTTCTCAGGGAACTAAAGAGAATCAAGTCGGGGGTATCTATTGCCAAATAGATTAGAACTGTCCCATTGAGATCTGATATTTCTTGTCTGGTACCAGATTTCATGAATAAGGTCTAAAAACCAAGATATTAGAGACTGCCCTGAAGAGTAGCTCCAGGCTGGTTTAAAGGAGATTAGTGTAAAGGATCCATTCATATATTTATGTTCATCTCTTACAAGGTACATAACATACCTAGGGCAGAAAATTTTACACCTCACTAAGAGTTTTATACCTGGGAAATGTTATCAAGATAATACTTCAATATACTTTTTTTTTTCCAAGTTACCCAATTTCTGTTGGGTGAAATATTAGCACAAATAGGGAAAAAATAGAATAATACATTTTTAGAGTTTGGTTGAGACCATAGATATAACATGAACAGGACATAGAATTTGACAGTACTAACAGTCTAAAAGCTAATTACTGTCAAGATAGCACCATCTTTTATTTTATTTACTTTTTAATATATATTTTTATTGGTTTCAGAGAGGGAGGGAGAGATAGAAACATCAATGATGAGAGAGAATTATTGATCAGCTGCCTCCTATATGCCTCCTACTGGGAATCCAACCATGACTTCCTGTTTCATAGGTTGATGCTCAACCACTGAGGCACACCTGTCAGGCAGCACCTCCTTTTATGTAATCTAGTTACCCTAATAATTATTGGCTATAATATGGGCTTTCCTGAAAATGTTAAAAGTAATTCGAAAGAATAAATCTTAAAAGAACAGAGAGCTAGAAACTGGCTTTCAAACTATTTCTTTGCAGAGTTCATGTTCAATCCTAAATTTTTCCCCCTTAAATTTCTTACGCTTTGAGTTTCTCTATATTATAACTGAAAATAAGTCACTTTCCTTGAAGACTGGTTGATCTGTCAGAGATTTGACTTGATTTTCTCCCCATAAAGCCATTGTCACAGTACATGCACATTTCCTCATAAATCATTTCCTGATCTCAGGATTGAGTTGTCCTTAACCTTTGACCTCAGGATTTGAAAAGGAGTTTTCACATCAGAACACTAATGGTTTTTATGCTGAGGTTCATTATTTAAAATTCTTCATATCACATTCCACCCTTATTAGTTCAACACATGGGATCTTAAAATTTTAGGAAATAGGTTAGATCTTTATAGTGGGTCCTGTAAGTACTAAGTAAAATCTGACATTGGATTATTTCTATTATTGTCTAATTTTTATATCTTCATTAACTTAACCATACGGTCACTTTCTAATCTAAGAATCTCAGATGGTATAATGTGACACTGTAAGATTCATATAACATGACGTTGTTATTGCCACTCAATAACATAAATCTTCAAGTTACAAGAAATGTAATTTAAAAAGTTCAATATGATCTCGTCATATCAGAATTTAAACTTGCTAAAGGCTCCCCCAAACTAAGACATATAAAACGATAAAATTAGTAAAATGTTTTCTTGACCTCATGGACTACTCAAGCCATAGCGATTCCTCTCTATTTTCTTGTATAACCAGCTGTTTTGCAAGTGTGGTCTGCACTCATTATATTAACTCCTGATTCTCTGAACACTCTTCAATCCATTTCAATGTTACTTCCCCAACCACCCATCTAATAAAATTGCTTTGGCCAAGTGCACTAGTATTTTTTCTTGTGACTTAGTTTAGCTTTCATTTTAATTTATGACCTTAATTACTGAGAACTGACCAACATACTTTCCTGTTTCTGGTTTAAACAATTGAGGACTAAACATCATTTACTTTCCCTGTACCAAACAAGTTGGAGGTGAAGCATATTTTCCTATTCTTGCGCTAAACATATTGAGATTAGGAAGAAGTGATTTAGGTCTTGCATCAGGAAATAGTTACTTGTAGAAGGTAAGACTGTGAATTAACTTTTAAAAAGCTATAAAAACCAATAGTTATTCATCTGTTTGCACTTTAAAACACTCACCTATGTGCCAATCTAAAGCTATTACATCATAAATTCCTGGTTCCAATTCCATATCATGTGTTATTTCTTATATAATTCAAAACTTTTTCAACTTTTAATACCCTTTCAATCAATTTTTAATTCTAGCCACACTAAATAATTCCATTTTCTGGAACATCACATTAGAGATTTCATACACATATTTTTCTTTTTCTATGATTTTTACAACACATTATCCTTATGGATAACTTGCTTTAAACCTCAGAGATCAGTTTAAATATAACTTCTTTCAGAAAAGATTTCTTTTAATCCTCATAGCTTGAATGGGAGGAAGCGTTGTTACCCTGACATGCTAATTACCCAGTATGGTTTAAATACATTGATGGCTTGTAGAATATTTTAGGAATATAACATCTATTTATTAAATAAATGAGTGAAGAATATTTTATGAAATGATGGTCTGGGCTAAGTACCAATATTAACGTATTATGATTTGTTTTGTTTATTTGTTTAATAGAACACAAATACGTTTTTGGTAAAGGAATTTATACTAACAGAGTACCTAACATGAAGAGGATAAATGTTTGTATGAATTGTGATTGTTGAATATTGAAACATTTCCAGAACTCAGGAGGAAAAGAGAGAAAAAAAAAGCAAACATAACTACTATAACCAGAATATATACTCTCTTGCATTCTCTGGTAATGCATTTATGTACATTGTGAAAATACTAAAGGATACAATAAACATACTACGAAATGATCCCTAATACTAGATCCCAGCTTTATTAAAATTTCTCTAATATCTGTGAGTAAGAGTAGAACTAAAATAGCAAAGTAAATTTGCAAGCAGTTCTGTTTCTCTTGAGTGATGAGTTAGCTCTTGTTTTGAGAAAAGAATGTAAAGAGCATCTTTATATTATCAAATAAAGAATTACCCATAGGTAGTCCTTGAGCAAGACCTAAGTATAGTAAAAGATACTTTTATTTAAGTGAAAAAATAGCTTTTTTTTTTTTTTTTTTAGTCCTGCAAATTTAGTGGACATTGCAGGCAATGTATGTCTCATTATATTATGTTTCCATTAAATAAATATTTACCTTAACTTATAAAAATACTAGAGGCCCAGGGAATGGATTCATACACTGGTGGGGGGTGTGGCCTGCAGGGCCTGGCCCTCTGTGGGAGCACCACTCATCCTTGTCAGCCGAGTGGCTGTGGACCCGCCCGCTGAGCAGCTGCTCCCACTGTGGGAGCGCTGCTCATCCCAGTCAACCGAGCAGCCCTACCACTGTGGGAGCGCACTGATCACCAGGGGGCAGCTCTGGAGTTGAGTGTCTTCCCCTGGTGGTCAGTGCATGTCACAGCAACTGGTCTACAGGTTGTCCTGGTGGTTCTGCCATTCCATTGCTGGGCTTTTATATATATATATATATTTCTTAGTGAGGAATTAAAAGTTTTTCCATTTTTTTGCATTGCTTAAATATTTTATATGAAATACATATTATTTTAATTTTTTAATTGAAATAAGTCATTATTACAAGAACTTTATTAAAGTCATTATTATAAACAATACCAAAGATCACAAAATGACCAAACATTTTGACACTAAAATACAATCTTCATATAGTTTTTAACCTCAAAAGTCCTCCACCTAGAGTTAGCTTTGCTATATAGAAAAAAGAATGAGAAGAAGAAAAAAAGAATGAAACAAAGAAAGGGGGGAAACTTAAATAAATAAATACATTTAAAAAATTAACTTTGTATTATAATGCTAGAGAATGAAACATCATCATCATTTATTGGTATTAAAGAGTAAACCAGTATCAAAATAAATGTCAGGTTATATTAAATACCCTTATTTTCAAATATTTTAATAACCCCCAACAGAGAGATTTAGATGTAGAAAATATTATAATGGGATATAGTTCAAGCAGCAGGTGCTAATACTTAGGAATAAGAAAAATGAATAGTGTCATTAATGTTGCTTCTGGGTACAGTTTTCTTTTATAAGATAATTGAAATTTTAAGTAAGGCCTTTTATCAGAAGCATTGAAACACACACACACACACACACATACACACACATACATATATACAAAAACCGTGGTAAGACAGAACAATTACAAAACACACAAAAGGACAAGTTATGAGCCAAAGTAAAGTTCATGTATTCTAGGCTTTATCAGTCATGCATCTGAATCTCAATTAATTTATCTGTAAAATAGAATACCATTGAGAAACTTCCTCATAGGGTGCTTAAGGCAATAAATAAAATATATATTTGAAGCTGCTTTCTAACATAAACTATTACATATATTTCCAAAAAATGCTAGAAGTTAAAATGGGACAAATAGAATTTATGAAATAAAAAGAATTCTTTTATGAACTAGGCACATCAGTCCAATACCACATGTTGATTAAAAAATTATATTTACCTTTAATAATCCTAAAAGCCTGGGGAGTGCCCTGACCGGTTTTGCTCAGTGGATAGAGCGTCGGCCTGCGTACTGAAGGGTCCCAGGGTCAATTCCGGTCGAGAGCACGTATCTTGGTTGCAGGCACATTCCCAGTGGGAGGTACGCAGGGGGCAGCTGATCGATGTTTCTCTCTCATCGATGTTTCTAACTCTCTATCCTTCTCCCTTCCTCTCTGTAAAAAATCAATAAAATATTTTTTTAAAAAATGCCTGGGTAGTGTCATGCTCTCACACGTTGTCACAAGATGGCAGCCACAAGATGACTGCCACAAGATGGCTGAGTGCACAGCAGAGGCGGGGCCTGGTGGCTGCTCCACACAGTGAGGCCTGGGGGTCCTGCAGCTTTGTGCAGTGTGGAGGAGTCAGGTCCTGGTGGAGGAGGTGAGTTACAGCAGGGGAGGGCAGTTGGGGGCACTCAGTCCAAAAGGGTAGAGAAATTGAGGGTGATCAGGCCGTCAGGGGAAAGCAGTTGGGGGGGATCAGGCTGGCAGGGGAGCAGTTAGGCGTCGATCAGGCCAGCAGGGGAGTTGTTAGGGGGTGATCAGACTGGCAGGCAGAAGGGGTTAGGGGCAATCAGGCAGGCAGGCAGATGAGGGATTAGAAGCCAGCAGTTCCAGATTGTGAGAGGGTACAGGCTAGGTTGAGGGATACCGTCCCCCAATGCATCGGGCCTCTAGTCCTATATGATAAAGAGCTAATATGCAAATCATCATCACACCTTCACTCTCTCACACCCTTGTGCCTTCACGCCCTCGCAATAGGGCCAGGGGACCTGAGGTCGGGCCAGGGGACCTGAGGCCATGCCCCCCCACTTGGTGGGGCTTGACAGGAGACCTGAGGCTGTGCCCCCCTGCCCTGAGGGGCTTGACAGGGGGGGGGCCAGCTGGGTCTGAGTTTTACGCAATTTTGAGGTGCACACAGTTGGCAAGGACTTGACTCTTGGTCCCATGGCGTGCCCCAGACTCTGAGAGGAGGGAGACTTTCATATACCTTTTACGAATTTTCTTTCATCTCTGACACTTCTATTATAGAGAAAGGGCAAATAGCAATATTAAAATATTTTCTCTAATTAATTCCCTTTTAATGTGTATGAATTTCGTGCACCAGGCCACTAGTCCTATATAATAAAAGGCTAATATGAAAATTGTCTCTTTGGGAGTTTTACTGACCTGGAGTTTGACTGATTGCTATGACATATTCTGACCACCAGGGGGCCTTTCAGAATGAAGGAAGGCTCCAGGTGGTAGCTGGCAGCTTGCATCTGGCAGCCAGGGGAAGGAAGGTCCAGATTGGCCCTGATCATAGGCCAGGCCTAAGGATCCTACCCATGCACGAATTTTGTGCACTGGCCCTCTAGTAATCATATAATAAATAAATAAAATAGCTGTTTCCTTTTGTAAGTTTTATAATGCATAATCCATAGATATAGTATTTGTTTTAAATTAAAAGTATTTTTATTTTTTGATTTTTATTTATTTTCACGGGCCGACGCTCTATCCACTGAGCCAAACCAGCTAGGGCTTAAAAGTATTTTTAAATGTTGAAATTACAAAATTGAAATCTTTTCAATGACTTTAAACTCAAAGTAAAGAAAACTTGATATTCCATAAAATCCCTATGTGCTTGATTCTCAAAATTCTCAACAAAAAAGTCAAATTCTGAGAAGAAAGGCAACTTCTCAGAGGGAGATTCTGGCAATGAGAAAGGCTATAAAATTCTGAGAAAATTCAAAATTTATATATAAATGATTAATTAATGCAAGTCCTGCTCTAAGAAGATTAACCATTCACCAAAGTAATTAGAGTACTGTGCTAACTGGTGTAGACAGGTACCTGGGAATAGCCTGTAGGAGAAATTTCAGAGAGTACCAGATTAAGGTTGACCTGAGTGAGATGAATTGATGTCGTTCCGCTCACTTTGGACTCAAAGGTGTAGCTGTAAAACCTATTATGGACTAATGGAAGCCTGAGGTAATAAGTAGCCTAGAGTCTGTAGTGTCAACATTTCCTAGCCATGCTGTAGATGAAATCTCGTGACTATGAGTTAACACAGTTGATCTGTCATGACCAACATGTTTAACCATAACTACTGAATAGCCTAGCAAATATTCTTTTCACTGTTAAGAAAGGTATTGTTAAGGAGAGCAATGGTATGTTTTTAAATTTCTATTCATTCTGATTCAATTAAATTGAACTTTTTGATATCAATGAAACTATTGTATTAGATCAGTGGTTCTCAGCCTTCCTAATGCCATGACCCTTTAATACAGTTCCTCAATACAGTTGGTGACCCCCAACTTCATTGTTACAAATTGAACATAATTAAAGCATAGTGATTAATCACAAAACAATATGTAATTATATATGGCCCTTAGTGTGTAAATTTAGACTTAACACTTTTTTTCCTAAATCAATATTATTAGGGATATCAGGAACATCAGTATCACTTCAATGTCTTACCCCAGGGATATGATAATTCTCCTTCTACCTTCAGTTTTCAAGAACTTTTGGCACTTCGATATCCCATGAAACATCACATATTTCCATGACATCTGGGAAAATATGTTTTGGCTCTGGTGGGTAGGGAATAACAAGTACACTATAAATGTCCTATTTGCCAGAGGGTGGGAGAAAAAAATCCTGCAAAATTTAAGCGATCTGTCACATTGGTGAAAATTCTAGGGGTACAGTATTTTGAGCATGTTAATTACATTAAAATGAAAAACCTTAAGTGATAATGCTGGAGACATAGCATACAAAATTTCGGTTCTCTAACCCAAATATTTTCCAATAAACTTACAAGTCTACTAGCTTTTCCCGAGACCCTGAACAAGAAAGGCCTCTGTTGCAGGTTCAAGCTTTTGAACAAGCTGTTCTGCATAATGACCCAGAAGATGAAATAGTAGAAGTGTCTGTAGCTTACAGGGATGCTCTAGAGACCTATGTATGGAAAGCAGCCCAGAAAGAAATTGTGAGTAAAATCATAGTTTTTTCTTCCAAAAAACATTCTTGATTTGGGAATCGTCTTCTGGTTTACTATTTGGTCACAGGAGACTGAATGCAGGCCAGGAGGCAACTGTGAAATGACAAGGCCGTTATGGTTACAAAATCATAAGGGAGGGTTTGCGAATCAGTACTTCATCACTATATAGAAATGCTCTCTATGGGAACGGCCGTGAGTAGGTCCAGAAGTAAATTGCATGAACATGTGATTTAGACTTCCTGGTACCCATTTCTGCTTTTTTATTACTTTTACTTCAGCCAGTTTCTAGGACTGGTAGTAAGATAATTAAAATAACCCCAGGCATAGACAGACAGATCAGGAGATAGAGCAAAAATAATTGAATTATGTTCATATGGGCTGTTCAAATCAGTAACAGGCTTCAGCCATAGGAAAGGAAATGGTACTAGATTTGCCTCCCTCTGTAAATATTATGAAATTGGACCAAATGCTCAAGGCAACTGTTTTCAGGCATTGGGCAATAGGTAATGCAGACTGCAATCTCTGTTAGAATATAAACATATGTGAACATGCACTGTAGCTCTCCATGTACAGGCCATTTTTCAGCCTTGGGATAGGGAAGTGGAACTTAAGCAGTGTACTTTGGTCCCATTACACTGAGGGAACATAAATTGAAGTTTGGGATGGTAAAGCAATACTACTAATGGAATTATGCACTGGAAAGGAGGTGGCTGACCGGAGGTGTGGGTGTGAAGTGTGGTGTTTAGACATATGTGGGACGAATTCTCTGCAGGTTCTTGCCCAAGAGTTAGGCTACTCATGCACAGGGTCACAAGACTTAGGACAGTGGCTGCTACTGGGCTGAGATAAGAGCAGAGATACTTGAAGTCACACAGTACTAGGAGCCTCGACATTGGAGCTTTGGTTCAGCTAGAATGGGAGACCTTATAATCTGGCATTCAACTGAAGTACCAGAAGATCATATGTTAGGAGTAAGAATCATACAGTAGACTAAGAACTACATTATGCCCACTCTAACAAAGCCTTAAGTCAATCTGTCATGTTACCAAAACAGGCCTCCTGTAAAATAACTGCTTGACAGAACTAAAATCAATATTCTTTAGGCCTGGCCAGCATGGCTCAGTGGTTGAGTGTCAGCCTACGAACCTGGAGGTAATGGTTTGATTCCTGGTCAGGGCCCATGACTAGGTTGCAGGCTCCGTCCCCAATGTGGGGTGAGCAGGAGGCAGATGATCAATGATTTTCTCTCATCATTGATGTTCTATCTCTCTCTCCCTCTCCCTTCCTCTGTGAAATCAATAGAAATATATATTTTTAAAAATTACTTTTTTTAAAAAAAGACAGCATAATGCATACTCTTTATTACATGAACACAATGTTTATCATGCTATTAAAAATTACTAAACATGTGAAGAAACAAAAATATGTCAAAGACCCAAGGAGGAAACAAAAGCAAACAGAAAAAGGCTCACAATGATCCAAATATTTGGATAGTAGAGGAGACCTTCAAAGAAGCTGTTATAAATACAAAGAAGTAAAGAAAATTATGGTCTTAATGCATGAGGGGATTAGGGAAATAGAATCCAACAGAAAATAAAAGCATAATCAAGAACTGGAAATCACAATATCTAAACTATGGAAATAACTGATGAGTGTGATAGCTGGAGCTGACAGAAAAGGGTTAATAAAAAACGGAAAGAAAAAAATGTGAAAAAATAAACAGAATCTGGGTGACTTGGGAAAAAATAAACATAACTTCAGTGACCTATTATACTGTAATTTGGAGACTCGGAAGGCAAGTGGGAGATAATGGGACAGATAAAATATTTAAAGAAATAATGGTTTAAAATGTCCCCAAATTTGACGAATACTTTAGTCTACAGATTCCTCCCTTCCCCTGCAAAAAAACCCTCAGTGAATTCCAAGCCGCATAAATACAATATAAACCCACACTAGGCACATCTAGTCTATGAAAAATAGTCTATGAAAAGAATATTTAATAAATGATGTTAGGACAACTTGCTTTAAATTAAAAATAACTTAAGTCACTATCTGATATAAAATTCAGGTGTATTAAAATGGTAAGCATAAAAGGAAAACTATTAACAGAAAAAAATTAGTGGGGGTGCATACTTAATGATTTAAATGAGATGCATACTTAAGCAAACCACAAATTCCAGATGTCTTAAAGACAAAAAAGTCTACAGGAATAGTTTAACTATTACTATGAGAGAAAAATACCCTAAACATATTTAAGTACTAGGCATACACTTGGAAAAACTACTTAACTTGTATAACACACAGAGGAATAATATCTAGATCTTCAAAACACTTTTAGAAAACAATAAGCCCTAACTGGTTTTGCTCAGTGGCTAGAGCATTGGCCTGTGGACTCAAGGGTCCTGTGCTCAATTCCGGTCAAGGGCACATGCCTGCTTTGTAGGATCAATCCCCCATAGGCAGTGTGCAGAAGGCAGCCAATCAATGATCCTCTCTCATCATTGATGTTTCTATCTCTCTCTCCCTCTGTCTTCCTCTCTGAAATCAATAAAAATATTAAAAAAAAAATAATAGAGGAGGCAAATGGAGAAACAGGAAAATATATTTATATTCAGTTTAGAAAAAAAAATCAGAAAGTTTATATAAATGGAGTAAGAACCATACAGTAGTGTAAGAACTACATGCAGAATTGACTGAAGGCTTAGTTAGAGTGGGAATAGTGTAGTTCCAGAAAATAATGAAAAATAAAATAAAGCCACATATGGAAAATAAATATATATAAAAATAAGCTCAAACTGAAATAGCAATTATAAACATACAAATTATAAATAAACTCAATTGAGGCCCAGTACATGGATTCGTGCACCAGTGGGGTCCCTTGGCCTGGCCTGTGCCTTCTCACAATTTGGAAACCGTTGGGGGATGTTGGAGAGCCAGTTTTAGCCTGATTTGCACAGTCCAGGCTGAGGGACCCCACTGGTGCACGAATCCATGCACCAGGCCTCTAGCATGCATGTAGATCTTTGGTTAATCTTCTTTCCCCTCTCCTCTCCCCACTTCCCTCTGAGATTCATCAGTCTGTTCCATGTTTCCATGCCTGTGGTTTCTGCTCCTGTGTTGAGCATCTGCCCCCTGGTGATCAGTGTGCATCAAAGCTACTGGCTGGCCAGTAGCTTAGGCTTTTACATATATAGATAATTTTGCCTATAATGCTGAAAACGTTTTAAATTATTAATAATAAAGTCACATGCAAACTTTGCCTTAAATCATGATGAGAATATTTCTTGATGAATAAAGGTATTAGTAAAACTTCAAGACAAAATATAAATGAGTTAGAGAAAAGTGGATGCAAGATTCAGGTAGAAGGGAGCAATCAAATGCACTAAGATGTCCAGAGATGTACCTGGCAAGTATATGCTAAAAATATCTTTTTATTATTATCATTTTAAATATATGTTTATTGGTTTCAGAGAGGAAGGGAGAGGAAGGGAGAGAGAGATAGAAGCATCAATGATGAATGAGAATCATCCATCTGCTGCCTCCTGCATGCCCCACACTGGGAATCAAGCACACAACCTGGGCTTGTACCCTGAATAGGAATTATATCATGACCTCCTGGTTCATGGGTTTATGCTCACCACTGAGCAATCCAATCTGGGTTAAAAATATTTTAAATAACATATTAAAGACATCAGAATTTGTGTTCTAAGTTAATCTAATGAGCTTTTTTTCATGGAATACTTTTATCCTGAGATCAAAATAGGGAGAGTGAATCAATTACAAAAATGTCAGATTTGCTTCCTCCCTTTAGAGATTCCTGTTTCACTTGAAAATAACAAAGAATATGAAAAGAAATAAAACAAGCTTTATTTTGTTTAGCTCTATCTCCCAAATACATTTCTCTTTGGCACAATATTTATTTTTTTATTATATTTGTTTATTTTTCAAGAAGGAGAGTGGCACAGAGTATAACCCCTATTAATATTTCATGGAACTTGTCATCACAGAACACTTAGAAAAGAACTGTTTTAAGCATTTAACCACTTAAAAGCAGGGGAGCGAGATAATTAGACATATGGATTAGCAGGAGAAGACACTGCAGACAGGAAGGAATATTGAGAGACAATTTTATTAATCATTAGAGGAGATGATAGAGACATGGACTAGGTAAAATTTCATATATATCAGATTTAATATACAGAGTGTTAACACAATTGTCATGGATTCAGGATGTATAATGAAGGTAAAATTTACAAAACCTGAAAATCATTGCATGTATTTAGATAAACCAAGCCTTAGGTTTTAAATGATATATCATATCTCTAAGAGATGGCTACTAATATATTCATATTGAATAACTTTTATCTAGGACCTACCTGTTAAGACAACTAATGGTCAATACATGATATGTGAAATTTTAAACCATTGTTCTAAACAGAAATGTATTATCCAATGATTGGTTAATGGAAATGGAATACAAGTAGTAAAAGGCTTAAAATAGAGACAAAGTTGAGGAATGGGGGACTATCAACTAAAACGTAGACCTTAGAGATAAGAAAATGTCAGACCAGCAAATAAATACTCACAGGACAGATGACATTCATCCTGTCATCCTCCTTGATTAATTCAAGTTTTCTACTTTCTATTATTCTCTTTGTTGATGACAATGCAATTAATAACTTTAATATTGGCTATCTATTCCTGTATCACATTTCTATTACCAAGCACTTATATGACACAGTCAAAAGTTATCTGATAGTTCTTACAAACAAAATCCCTTAGCATTAAATATGCTTTAGTTAAAATATTATAATTGTTTTTCAACTTTTTATCACCCCTAAATAATTGTATTTATAACATAAAATATTATGCTAGGATAAATAAAATCAAAATTACTGTACTAGCTAAAAACAACTAACTAAAAAAACACTAAATTTGAATAATCACTTTGATAATTGCATTTATAATTAAAATAGATAAAAATAAATTTTATTTTATTACTTGGTTAGTGCAATGTCATACTGTCATACTGTGGTGATGGCCAGAGGGAAAGGGGAGCGGGGGCTGGATGAAAGTGGGCAAAAGAGGGCGGGTGGATGGGGACATCTGTAATAATTTCAACAATAAAAATAAAGAAAACTATTTCCTTTTGTGCAGGTTGGTAGAGCAATAATGTGATTGCAAAAGCTTTTGAAATTAAAAGACATGCCTCTGCATTAATATACCTGCAATATATTTTTAAGTAGTTGCAAATGTAATTATTGAATCAATATATCATATGGTGCTCTACACATACTTTTGATATATTTTTTTAGAAAATAATACTAGCTAAATTATTTTATATACAAGTTTACTAGATAACTGAAGGTAAAAATTCACTTAAGGTTATTATTAATTCATATTACATAGGCAAATAAAACAGTGGTAATACCTGCATTATAAAATATTATACGTGCCTATTCTCCAATATAAGTCAAAATGGTAACACACACAACTAAAATTGTAAAAATGTCTTTTAAAGCATCATTACATATATCAACTTAAATTATATAGTTGCTAAACAGACTTATAGCAAAATAAATATTTATTTCCAAAATAAATAACCAAATAATTTGGTTAACTTAGAAATATAAATTCTGAAAAGAATTTGAGAATTAGATTATTTGTTTGAACAATAACAAAAAGACATGTTTTATAAAGATACATTTTCTAAAATTTACATATTTGTTTTTATTTTGAAAACAATTGGTGTTAGATATATGTTTATCTACTATTAGTCATGAAGACAACAAAAAATTATATTGCTCATGATAAACCAAATATTTTGCTTATGTTAATTTGATTAACGTGTTTTACATTTTATATGAAAACAATAAATATCTGAGCATAGCAATGAAATTTATCTAAAAGAAGCTTCATTGGTTAAGGGATCATTCCCTTATTGGTATCAGAATACAGTACCAGCTATACATATTTAATTGATATAGTATTGATATAGATTAATAAAAAACATAATGAAACCCATAAATACATGCCATTATTTACTAACTAGAGGCCCAGTGCACAAAAATTTGTGCACTCGGGGTGGGGGGACCCTCAGCCCAGCCTGTGCCCTCTTACACTCTGGGACCCCTCAGGGGATGTCCACCTGCTGGCTTAGGCCCACGCCCTGGGGGATCGGCCCTAAGCTGGCAGTCAGAAATCCCTCTGGCAGCCTTGGGGGATGTCGACTTGCCAGCAGGGAGCAGGCCTAAATTGCAGTCGGATATTCTTAGCACTGTTGAGGAGGCAAGAGAGGCTCTTGTCACCACCGCTGTAGTGGCAGCCGTCAGCCTGGCCCCCATGGGAGTGTGGCCAGCCTGGGTGAGGGGCTGAGGGCTGTTTTCAGGCTGGCTACACCCTATTCAGGGTGGGGGTCCCTACTGGGGTGCCTGGCCAGCCTGGGTGAGGGGCCAAGGGCCATTTTCAGACTGGCCACACCCCCTTCAGGGTGAGGGTTTCCACTGGGATGCCTGGCCAGCCTGGGTGAGGGGCTGAGGGCCGTTTTCAGGCTGGCCACACCTCCTGGCAACCCAAGCTCCCAGCTTCCCCTTTTTTTCTTTTTCTTTTTTTCCCAGCACCTCCTTGAGTGGAGCCCAGGGTGGGCTGGAAGCAGGTATTTGGGATTTATTTATCTTCTATAATTGAAACTTTGTAGCTTTGAGTGAAGCCCAGGGCCGGCCAGGGCCCACAGGAAGCTTGGCTTCCTACATCGCTGGGGCAACCCAAGGCTCCTGCTTGCTCCAACTCCATGGCTGCTGCCATCTTAGTTGGGTTAATTTGCATACTTGCTCCTGATTGGCTGGTGGGTGTAGCAGAGTGGTGGAGTGATAGAGTGATGGTTAATTTGCATGTTTATCTTTTATTAGTGTAGATATATTAGAAAATGACAAAATAGAGGAGTTGTATATTAAATAGCCCAGGCACAAATGGCTATGTGTTTGGGTATTTCACTAGGTATCTACCAGAGCATGTGTGCCACGAATTATAAACTTCAGTGTATAAGAGAACTACCTGGGAGTCTTTGAATGATGTGCATCTTACATAATACATGCTAATAGATGTTTTATGAATTAAATTTAAAGGAAAAGAGCTTACTTAAGAAAACTATATTAACAACTTAAGGTTTGGGACATTTTCATTGAGACCAAAAGCACAAAAAAGGAAGAGAATTCCTTTGTATTGACAGATCATATGCATAGATTTTATGCAGTTTCAGAACATTACAGTACTGTTTTCGAAGCAGAAATATTAGCATTGCTGCCTTTAAGAGTACCACAAATGGAAGAAATTGAAAGTGTAAATATCATGTAATATATAAAAGGCAGTTCAAAGATTGAATTATGACAGATGTGTTATCTGTTGTTCAGTTGCCACATGTGTTGTATTTGCAAGTTAAAACATCAAATTTAAAAATCAAACATTCTATGTCTGTGTCAAAAAAAAAAAATTTTGTGAAGATAATTGTGTAAGAGAAGAGTTCCCATACATTTCACACCCATTTTCCCTATTGTTGACATGTTTAATTATCATGGAATATTAGTATAATTAATGAACCAATTGTGATATTGTACTACCATTAATATATATATATATTTTTTTTTTCTTTCTTTCTTTCTTTCTTTTAGTTCTAGGACACCACATCACTTTTAGTTGATATATTTCCTTAGGCTCCTTTTAATTGAGACAATGTGTTAGACTTAACTAGTTTTTGATTACCTTAAGAGTTTTGAGGACTATTTCTTAGGTATTTTATAGGATGCCATACATTAGAATTTGGTTTTACCTCTGTTCATGGATTAACTGAGGTTATTCATATTTGGGAGAAAGATCAGAAATAGAGAAAGATTACATAACACCAAGGGCACATAATAACAGGATAACATTATTGTTGATGACAAACCGGAACACCTGACTGAGGTAGTGTTTGTCAGGTATCTTTACTATAAAGTTATTCTTTATTCCTCCCTGATGATTTAATTTTAGTTTTTCTTTGCAACTGTGCCTATAACCACCAGCTCAGGTAGACACCAAATATGTAACACCATTTTATACACTGAGTATGTTTTATCTCTTTCAGAAGAAAGGAAACATGTGGAAAGATTATAAACTTTATTATTCCTTTGGCTTGATTGTCATCTGCAGATGGATCTCTTCACCATTAGTTAGCCTGCAAAGAAGGCCCATACGCCCTGTTCCTCTTGCATCTCATGACCACTTTGAGCAACACAAACAAAAGAGCCATGGGCAAGAGCATTTAGGAACATGTAGTAACTCCATAGTCTTCTCCCAATACTTAATTTAATAAATCCAAATTTTATTTTTAAAGGGAAAGGTTGTAAAGATTTTGAGATAGTTAAATTTTTAGTAAGCCAAAAAGTTACCTTATATGTAAAAACAATACAGGATGGAGCTTCACAATTCAACCTTTAAGTATATCCACTTACAGACATCCTTTAGTCTTTGAAAACGTGTCTCACTTGAATTTATAAATCTTTATTACATTGCACTGTCTTACTTCTTCTGAGACACTATTTTTGAACTCCTTGACCTTCTCTGTTTCTGGAAAAAGGGGAAAAGAAATATTTTTCTTCTAATGAAGAGCAGGAGGGAGAATATCCTCACTGAAAACTGACAACAAAGGCATAGATAGAGACTTGGATTTGCTAAATTTCGAAGAAAGTGTAATGAGAAGAAAAACAAGAGAGATAGGGACTTGAGGAAAAATAAAGTTCTTAAAATAACAGAGGGTCCTCATTTGGAACACTGTTATCTAACCTATCAAACTTTAATAACTTTGGTTGTCAAAGTATCCATATGCTCCAAACCTTTATAAAGCATGAGTTTTTTTGTTTTGTTTTTTTTAAGGATTAATAGTTATAAGATTATCAAATTTATGCAACCAATATGTATGGCTTAGATTCACTACTATAGATCATGAAGGGAATTAGTCTTTTCTCATAAGCACATATTCAGTTCAGTGTCCAGAAAAATGACTGATATAAGAAGGAAAAGGGCCCTTCCCTCTGATCAATGGCAAGCAACAATGGCTTTTTTAGGGTGAGTTAAACAAGTGGCAGGAAAAGCATCTACTTGAAGATACAATGTAAATTGAGAAGATTAGTTTAAGGTCACTGTCCCCATAAGTGTGACAAAATTGACATAAACGAAATCATTTCAAAATGAAGTAGGAGCCGACATCCCAGAGGAACAGCTTTGAACATCTTTTCCTTAAACCTTTGGAATGTTTGAACTGGGAAAATAAAAACCTTGGACTGGGGCAAACCAACATTGTATTCCAAACAACCATTTGTAAAGCTAACAGAAAAGCAGACATCTTGACTAGGAGGACTGAGAAGTAAGAATATTCTTTAGAATGAACACCAACACATATGGCTAAAGAATAACTTTACTTATTAATCATCAAATGTACAATCTTTCATTAGATTATCAGCACCACTAAAAATTCTTTTTTTTTTCTATTCATATAATTGTTTCCCTTCCCTTTTTCATAAAACCCCCATTGGCTTCACCCCATAATCCCCAAGTTATTTGCAAAGCCAACATGTGGCATTATTCAGATTGGGCTAATTCAACAAACATCTGTTGAGGGCTTACAGATTTCAGGACACTGGGGTAAATACCTGGTATACCAATATAAATACATTTTCCACTTCTCACCACCCCTATTTAGAGCACAACAAAATGTAAAATTTTTATTATTCATTCATTCAAAAATAGTATTGCTATTCATTTAATTAATTTTTATTCATTGAAATATTAAAATTTATGTGGTTATAGAAGAACATATTCTTAGAGCTTAGCGTGCAGTGAGGGCATACAGACAGTAAAGAAATTTTAAAAAATGTAGTATTGAGGGGAGGATATGAGCTATAGGATACAATAGAGAAAAAGGGGGTTTACAAAATGTCTGAGGAAAGGAATATCAAAAGTTTAGCATCAGATATTTTACTGATACTATTCACTAAATGACTGTTTTTCTTGGTTAAAACTGAATTCAACTTTTAAAAATTATTTTTAATTGTATAATATGATAATTAAATGAAATTATATAGGTTTAAGTTATGTAATTCTATACCACATCATCTCTATATTTTATTGTGTATTTACCACCCTAAGTCAAGTCTCCATCCATCATCATTTATCCCCCCTTTACTCTTTTCTGTTTTCCCCAACTATGAGAGTTTTTTGTTGTTTTACTTTTTGCTTAACCCCTTCATCATTTTTACCCAGCTCCTCAATCCCTTTCCACTCTGAGAGCTGTCAGTCTATTCTATAACTATGAATCTGTTTCTATTTTCTTTAATTTTTTCATTAGATTCCAAATATGAGTGAAATCATATGGTACTTGTCTTTTTTCTGACTTGCTTATTTCACTTAGCCAAATGCTCTCCAGATCCTTTCATGCTGTATCAAAGGGTAAGATTTCCTTCTTTGTGTGGCTGAGTAGTATTTCTTTGTGTAAATATACCTACCACAGCTTTTTTTTAACCCACTCATCTACTGATGGACAATTGGGCTGCTTCCAAACCTTGGATATAGTGTTGTTGTTTGTTTGTTTTCAAGCGAGAGACATCAATTTGTCTTAATCCTTTGTAAGATCTTGATAAAATATTTATATTAGCATCCTATCTAATAAAGAAGGAACATGCTAATTGACCCTCATTCCATGGCAAAGATGGCGGCACACACAGCCAATAAGGAGGGAATATGCTAATTAACTGCCATGCCCTTGCACAAGATGGCTGCTTCCATGTGGTCACAAGATGGCCAGAAGGGGAGGGCAGTTGGGGATGGTCGGGCTGGCAGGGGAAGGGTTGGGGGTGATCAGGCTGGCAGGAAAGTGGTTGGGAGCCAGCGGTCCCTGATTGTGAGAGGGATGTCCGACTGTTGGTTTAGGCCTGTTTCCGTCTAAACCGGCAGTCGGACATCCCCCAAGGGCTCCCAGATTGGAGAGGATGCAGGCTGAGCTGAGGGACACCTCCCCTCCCCTCCAGTGCACGAATTTTTCATGCACTGGGCCTCTAGTTAGTAATAAAATAAAATATTTTTAAATTTATATGAAGACTTCACTGATTTGGTTAATATGGAGTTGAAATAAACCTTTTTATCATATTTTATGGACATTTATCTTATATGAAAAAACCTTATAAAGACCAACATGGAAAACTGTTGGCATGGATAAGTATTAATTTTAAGTACATTATAGAAAATTAGTTTTGGCAGTTATTCCTAAGGCAGCTTTTATTTTATGGCTATAATAAATTTTATTTTAAAATACATAAAAGACAAATATTTCTTCAAGTATTAAGTATAATTATCTTCAAGATGTCATTTTTTTCCCATTATAACTTAAACACAACTTTAACACAAGTAAATAAGAATTTATTTATCCACTGGTATTTTTCATTGTTAAAGTTAAATCAATTGTATTCACATATAATAACTTTCTAAATGGCTTCTTGTAATAATTCTTCTGAATTATAAAGATATATCAGTCTCCACTGAATTTCTTGTATTGAAATTCTATGGAAGATTAAAGATGAATGTGGGCAATTTTCAGTCCCAAATGAAATTCTAATTGTGCAACTTCAAACATCTTTAAAAATATCTTCTTATAGATATTAAGATAAATATATTGCTTACTTTAAATTTCAAAAAAGCAGAATAATATTTTTTTCAATAACAACATGGAGTTTAAGAGTTGGCTTTGATTTAGCATAATGTGTACCAGAATTAAATGAGATAAGAATGAAACATTTGGAAACCAATATATTCTTAAAATGTGTAAGTAAAATAACTAAAGTTCAATAATAGATGGCGGTTGGGAATCTATTGGAAACACTAAACACATGGTCCATAAGGCTTTGGGCATTCAGGATAATTGTCAAGAGAAAGGTATACTTTGAACTATGGCTCAAAAAATGTGCACATATGTAATGTAGACCCCAATAAGAAAGATTCATTTGACATGAAATCTAAGAAAGAATTTATCTGCTGAGATGGACTGAGGATCAACAATTTATCATATCTAATAATAGACAAACATGGTAATTGACCGAACTTCGCTACGCCTCCCATTGGCTAATCAGCGTGATATGCAAATTAACCCAACCAAGATGTCGGCTGGCAGCCATGCAGCTGGAGTGAGCAGGAGGCTTGCTTGCTCCAGTAATGGAGGAATCCAAGGTTTCCCACCTGCCGCGGCCTGGCTCTGA
>NW_006289214.1:4073117-4074099 GCF_000327345.1 Myotis davidii
TCTCAGCCCACAAGCCAGGCTGATGGCTGCCAGTACAGCGGTGGTGGTGGGAGCCTCTAATGCCTCCTCAGCAGCGCTAAGGATGTCCGACTGCAGCTTAAGTCTGTTCTCTGCTGGCAAGTGGACATCCCCGAGGGCTGCCGGGCTGCCAGAGGGATGTCTGATTGCCATCTTAGGCCCAATCCCCCGGGAAGCAGGCTTAAGCCAGCAGGTGGTCATACCCTGAGGGGTTCCAGACTGTGAGAGGGCACAGTAAGGGGTGAGGGACTCCCCATCCCCGAGTGCAAAAATTTTTGTGCACCGGGCCTCTAATAAATAATAAGAGCCTAATGACCACTTGCTGACAGGGGCTTCTCACACACTCTCTGTGCCAAGAAGAACCTCGGAGTGAACTTGGCTTCCTCCACTATTCCCTGTTCCCCTACTATACCATCTGAATCAACTATTACAAGGGAGATTCTGATTTCATCTTTTCATCAATCAACTAAGACCTGCCCTGTCCAATTTGAGCTGCTCCATGATGACTAATCAGGATGCATATTGCCAACCAATCAGTATCACCCAATTTTTACAAATCATAAGTTTACAAATTTGGATACCCTATTTATATAAAATACACCTAATTGGAATGCTAAGGGGTACTTCTGGCAGAACAAAATCTAGGTTGCTACCTGAATGAGCCTGTCCTCAGGCAACAATATTTTTGCTCAAATTAATGCTTTTTATTCTTTATTACAGTCTAAAATTAGTTTCAGTTTACACTATGATAGAAAGGATGGGAACAAGGGTTATTTTAGGTAGAGGATCACTCAAGCAGGAAAGTATTAATACCATGAACTTTTGAAGGAGAATTTGTAATTAATTTGACATGGGAAATAGTGCCACAAAAGGTTAGTTCTGAGAGATAAGCAGAGTTCAGAACATGAAAAGTTTTGTTGGCTTCGCTACTTATTCTGTGGATCAATCAAAGCAATTCAAGTGT
>NW_006289214.1:4074144-4100263 GCF_000327345.1 Myotis davidii
AGAAAATTTGACCCCAAAATGTGCTCTCAAACATAAAGATTATTTTAAGAAACAAAAGATTCAGGAAGAACCTTTGATCTTCCCCAAACTGCCTTAAAGAAATTGAGAGAGAAGGCCTATGCCAGGAAGAACTATCACCATAGATAAGTAAAATTTAATCTGAACCAGGTGTAGTAGGCAGGGAGGAACCTAGTAAGGTCCCTTTGATCAAAAACCTTTCTCAGTCCCATTGTCTCTAGATGGCCAAGCAAACATTTGTTTACTGAACAGATTTTTTTTTTTTAACCTCTATTGAAATGTCTTACCTCCCTTTGAAGTCCCAGACCCCTACCTCCTTCTTCTTAGTCCAGAGTGACATATGTAATTCAATTTTAATTGCTGTCTTTGGAATTCTTCATGCTTATGTGAATTCCCATGCAATAAATTAAATTTTATTTTCTTCTGTTTATCTGCTCTATGAAATTTTAATTATTTGATCAGCCATAAGAACCAAGGTAAAGGGGAGAGAATATCCCCAACACCACATAAACATTTGATGCTCTCTCAACCTTCATTTAAAAATGATACTAAATATCTAAGAGCTTGATGAGGATGAGTGGAATTCAAGTCCTTGTTGCAATAAGTTTCTCTCTGATACATGCTTCTCAGGGGCCATTGATGTAACACACTTGGAGAAAATAGAGACTGTAAAATCCTGTACATGATTTTGGTATGTTTTGTGTCTAACTTTGAGTCTTTCTGTTGTTCCATGCATATGACTGTACCTTATATTTTCTAAATATTGATATAAATAAGAGCATGTCAACATTATATTTTACTTACTTGTTTTAGATCTATCTTTTTGAATTTTGAGAATTTCAGATTTTTTTTTACTAATTGTAGTACACTTAGCAATTATTCAGGTGAAACAATATGTAGTGAGTGGTTAATATTTTTTACAAATAATTTTACTAGAAACATTAGAATTTCATAACATTATAATGTATATATTACTGATAGCTTTGGCCTGCTCCCTGAGGAGAGCGGGCCTAAGCTACAGTCTGGCCTCCCTCTGCAGGAGATGACCAGGCAGCTGATTAGGGGATGGCGCTGGTTGGAGCGGCTCTGCTCCCCCATTGCCATCCCCAGGGTGCCCTTGCTGACACCTGCCTTGGCTGGCCTTGCACCACCTGCTTGCTGGCCCTGCCCCACTGCCACTGTTGGGTTGCCTCCTTCTGCAGGGTGATTGGCAGGGCGATCAGGGGGGTCCCTGCTGGTACCCCCCTTGACTGGCCTGGGGCCTGCAGGCTGTGAGCAGCTCCTCCCTTGAGCATCTTCCCCCAGGTGGTCAGTGCGCATCATAGCAAATGGTCATTCCACCAGTTGTTCTGCCATTCGGTCAATTCACATATTAGTCTTTTATTATATTGGATTATATAGGATATATCTTCTGACTCAATGAAGAACACTAATTGATTTTATTCTATCCGATATTTATTTTATTAAATGAAATTTTAACTGTATCCTGTCAATTTTTATCAAGAGATACCCTTAGGATAATATTTTGGAAATTGTGTTATCTGTGAGGTACCCTCTGTGTCCCTACCTGTGACTGGTGGAAGTGGAGTTCTTGAGATGGTACTAGAACAAGAATATTCTGAGGCCCCCATGGGAGGGTAAGGTATCATAGAAAGCTTTATTGATGATGTAAAATTAAGGGGGGTTCCCTTCCAAGGTCCCATCTCCCTCCATCTTGCCATGGAAAAAGTCCAATCTTGTCTTCAGCAAGGCCAGAATTAAGGCCAATGCCCAGAGTTTCCACTCCATATTAAAGCCCAGTCCAGGCCAGCACCTGGCTAGGTTAGGTTGTGTTCCCAGCTGCAGTACATTGGGTGTGGGCTCTGCATGGTCAAGGTCACACAGGCAAGTGCAGGTCATGGAGCAAGAGAGTGTAGTGAGTAGGAGTGAAGCAAGAGAACAAGTATTATTTGTCTGGGGATTATAACTAGGAGCTCAGCCAATAACCCTTCGGGATTTTGCATGCTTGCAGCGGCTCCACGCCCTAGCCAATTATCCTTTCCCAGGTTAGACTGACAGACAATCACCTTCCCCACGTCACCCCAACTTCACTGTTCATGTGCCCATCCTTCCCTTTGTTGAACCATTTCTCCCAGCGATTTTCAGGAAATGGACTGGGGGAGCACTAAGTGTAACTTCAGGGTGAAGCTGCCCAAATTACCATGCTTGTAATATCTGGCCTTCCCTTTGCTATCTTGGTATTTAATTAGTAAATAACCAATTATGACTATAACAACTATATTTTTTCTATAGCAATATTGCTGAGGGTGTTAATTATTTTTTTAGTGTATCCTACACTAAGCCTGATTTCTTTCCTAGTAATACAAACTTTGCTTGCCTAAGGAAATTGAATCTTTTTTTCTCTCAATGTGAACTATTTAACATTTAAATTTTCAAATTACATACTAGTGTACTGAAATTTATAGTCAAACATGTGCTCATTTTATTTTATTCATTCCTCCTTATAATATTCTAAGTTATTTTAAACTTATATTTTACTTTTCAATATACTATTTAAATTGTTTAAACAAATCTATTATTTGCTCAGCTTTTGCTAATACAACTCTCCAGATAAATACATCCTTTTCAATCATGCAAACTAAAATACAATAAAATAACCTTACAAATCTGTGTAAAATTTTGTTCCTGTATTATAAAAATTAGATATAATTTTTCCAACACTTTACATTATAGTTACCTATCTGAAATATTTATTGTTTTTTTTTTTTTTGGTTAATAAAAGTTTGCCATTTGACAGAACAAGATTAAACTATGTCACAACAGTAGATGGCTGACCTCTGGATGGATTCCAAAGTTCATTTTACAATTAGAAATGTTACCTGCCCATTTAGCAAAGAGAATAAAATCTATTCATCTTTAGTTGATCACAGTGGGAATGGACTACATAAGAATGGCACATTAGGTATTTCCATTCTGTTTTGTTATGTGACTTAAGTGTGTGTGGGGGGAAGGGGTTTAACTATAAAGGTATGCAAATAACACTATCTTAATGAGTATATCACACATGGATATATTATGCAATGAGGCAATTGCAGCACATATTTCAATGTGTGTAGACTGGTCTAATTCAAATCTGTAAATAAGCTTTAAAGTATTTTTACCTGGACTATAGCTTAAAATAAAAGTTAATTTTGTATACATCTTACTGGGCAAAAATGTTTGGAGTGACAAATAATTTATCTTTTTGTTGTTGTTGTTCAACTAATAAATATAGTATTTTGGATGTCTCCTACATGCAATCAAAACATAGATCATTTGTAAACACCGTCATCTACTAAGTGTCAAATGTTTTCTTGGCTTCATACATGGCATATCTCAGTGAGAACATTGACCTGGGCAACATAATTTGAAATCATCTTTTCCTTTTTTTTCCCATTAACAGATAAACTAACAATTGATTAATTTTGAACTTGGCTGTACCATTTTTACCTACATTCTCTGGAGAATGAATTCATGGTTGCCTGTATTTTGTTTTAAAGCATTAGGCCTATAACTAAATCTAGATAATGATAGTAAAAATATAAGGCATTATTACCACTGTCAATTAAAACCCTTAGTTGTGCCTAACATACAGCACTACTAAGATACCTCTTACATATCCAGTATTATTTATTTTTAGACCTAATGCAGAGCTTGCATGTGTTTTAAACATCACTTGACAGCATTCTATTAATTGTGTCAGATAAAATTTTACAATATTTCCCAGCTTGTAAACAAACAAATTTGATTAATTAAACCCAAAGAAAGAACAATAGAGAACTTCCCATCATTCTATTATTTAACAGCTTTTTAATAAAATTGTTAACTACTAACAATTATTTTTTCATGTGCACATATTGTCTTACTTTATGTGTATGGAAAAATCAGATGCCATATTGAAATAAAGATATGCTCTTTCACATTTATTGATTGTTAATTTTAATCCAGAGAATCATGAATAATGATCACTGATTTGTTCACAAAATCTTAAAATTCATGTCCTTTTTTTCATTATTAATATCAAGCTCATTGGACTATAGTCTTAAAACGCCCTTCCTTTTTTTCTTTTCTCTAGCCTTATGAGTTCTTTTCTGATTTCTGATATGGAAAGTGTTCCATGTGTATGCTTGGCGTTGTGGTATCATACATCTAGGTAAGTTACTAAACTTATTTTGAGTAGTTGTTTGCACTCTTTCTTCCCTTGCTGACATTTTGTTTGCCTTAGCCAATATCTTTTCTGCCTTTCCAATTTTAAAGAGCATCACTTTTGACAGAGAAGAAAGAAGAAAGAAGAAAGAAGAAAGAGTAATTGTGGAGTTAGGTTTTTCTCTGTTAGCTATCAACTTTGGCTACTGGTTTCAAGAGATGGCTCAGTTTCTATCTGGGGAGTTTTGCCCTTAATGTCACAGCCCTGTTATTATTTTTACAGGTGTATATCAAATGGATAATGTCACAGAATTCCTAGGACCAATAGATAATGTTGCACAATATTTCTAAGTAAATCTAGTTCTTAGAAAAGTTTAGGCTTAGGATTTAACTTTCCGTCTTCAAAATATTTATTACTCTATTCAGGAAATTTTAGATTTTGTTGCTTCTAAATATTTAAATTGTCTATAGCATTCTACACAGGTTGTTTGTATTTTTCCAAATGTAAAGAGAAAATGCCCTTGTATTTGCTCTTGATAACCACATAATCTATGAAATACTTGTGAAATCCTAGTGATCTTATTACTAATGATTCCAGAACTATATTTTTAGAATTCTGTTACACTTGAAGATTTCATAAGTAGTCTGTTTTCCAGGAAAATTAAATGGCTATAAGGGCATTCATGTTTTGTTTTATTTTATACTTAATTGTCTCACTTTGCATAATTCCCCACATTTTTCTTTGACATTAGGAATAAGGGGTTTGCCTCAGTTTAGCATTTGTCTTCTTTTGCATTAGTTTATATTTTATTATTTTTAAGGTTTATTGTTACCAGTTCATATTCTTTTAACTATTTTAACCGACTAATGTCTTTGCTTTCAAAACTGGAATCTTGAAGATGTACTTACCTATCTCTTTCACCTATCTATTAAAATATTGGTGGATTTCTACTTTAATTTACTAGTAAAAATTTAAATGTCCTGGTTCTCAAGGAAGATTTTGCCTAAAGAACATTCTCCTACTTCTGGACTCTAGAAAGTAATTTGAGAGGACTTGTTGGGTAATCTTTGGTCAGGAAAAGGAGGCTCTAAGATGCTATTTGAGTGGTAGTAGATATTAAACTTATGATTGTGCTAGAAACTCATAAAGCTTTAGAAAACACACCTCTACATGATATTTGTAATATTTTAATATATATATATATATATTTACCACTTTTTATTCTTCATCTCAATCATAATTTGCATGTACATTCTTGTATATTGTTTATAATTTTCTTCCATGAAAACTTTAGACTAGATACTAAAACAAAACATATAAAAATATCACCATAAAATGAAAGTCAAGTAAACCAAATTTTGGTGCCCTCTTAATTTAGAAGGACATGCAGAGACGTTCACAATGTTAGAATAAATATAAATAGTCAAAAACATCAAAAATCAAAGCATCACTTTATTTTTTTAATATCTTTTTATTGATTTCAGAGAGGACGGGAGAGGGAGAGAGAGATAGAAACATCAACAATGAGAGAAATTCATTGATCAGCTGCCTCCTGCAAGATCATGGCATTTGCCCTGACCAGGAATTGAACCGTGACCTCCTGGTTCATAGGTCAATGCTCAACCATTGAGCCACCTTGGCTGGGCCAAAGTGTCACTTTAAAGAACAACACTGACAGCAATTCTAGACTTTAAAATAATACTTTCAAAATATTTCTGACAAAAAGAGAGAAAAGGAAATGGGAGAACCCAGCAGCAAGTGCCAATTTGTGGTTACGGCTTACTTGGTACTCTGCTTGACTGTGTAGGCGTTTCTCAGCTCTTCTAATTACTCTGGACAATAGCAAATGTTTGTTCTCCCACTGCAAGTTCCGTTCCCTGTCGGTAATTCGCAGAAGAGGCCAGAAGGTAGTGTAACATTAGTGGAGTATTTCTGTCTTAATTTTATCAGAGTGGAAGTTACGTCATGAATTGGAAGCATTTATCTGTGTATTTTAGTAGCCTGTAACTGTTTTTTGGTTTCTAATATGCAGCTTGTTTTGTTTTCTGAATTGGTGTACTAAATAAATCATGTTCCTTAGAGATTTCTAAAAGGAATTCAGTATCATAGTTTCAGTTTAACTATTATAAAATACTGGAAAGCTATTAAAAACTAATTATAGTATGTATTATGTCTGTCCTAGTAGAATAGAAGCTTGTAATATTGTAGATGCCTAGGATACAGTCTGAGCTGTAATATAGAACAAACTCTAACCCACCAAATACAGGCTCCTTTCTACATGTGGTAGAATTAAGATTTAATAAAGCAAACCCTTTTATCACTACTTGTTATAAATTAGCAATGTAAAGCAGTGATTATATTTGAGTTTACTGTATACACCCTGAAGTTCATAATTGCAAAACAAAAATTATGCATGATTCTTTGCAAAATAGGTTGCAACCTCTTATAAGGAGAGCTGGAAAAAAATGAGAAAAAAATGTATTAAATATTATGTAGTCTCTAGGGACATATACTCCACACAATAGAATACTAGTAAGTATAGAGGCATAATATAAAATAGTAAAATATGTCTTCATTTTTCAAGTGCTTACATAAATTAGCACATTTGAGTGAAATATAAAAAGAAATGATTTTTCCTTGAAGAAATGAGATGAAAATTAGCTAAAGTGAATGTGATATTTCCAATGTTAATATTATTTTTTTATTTAAATAATAGGATATAATCCTCTCTCAACCAAAGTTAAAAACAAACTGTTAGATAAAAAAGGATAGTGAATAGGAAAGCCAAAATAAGTGCACAGGTTTATCAAAATTCAAACATTTTATGTGGCTATAGAATGCATTGTTGTTGTTTTTTTGAAAAAAAGTTCAACAAAGGGGAGGATGGACACATATACAGTGAATTTGGGGTCACGTGGGGAAGTTGGCTGTCTGTCATTTTAACCTGGGAAAAGTATAATTGGCTAGGGGGTGGAGACACTGCAAGAATCCTCTGGTGTAATCCACAGTAAAAAATCCCAATAGCATTTATCAGGTGATAAAAAAACAGAAAGAAATTCTAGAACTGTTATTTTTCAACATATATTTTTATTGATTTCAGAAAGGACGAGAGAGATAGAAACATCAATGATGAGAGAGACTCATTGACAGGCTGCCTCCTGCACACTGCACACTGGGGATCAAGCCTTCAACCCAGGCATGTGCCCTGACGGGAAATCAAACCTTGACTTCCTGGTTCATAGGCTGATACTCAACCACTGAGCCATGCCAGCCAGGCTGGAAATGTTATGTTTTGGCTGTGAAAGCTAAGAAAATCATCACTGAGTCTTGCAAAATGAAAAATAGTGAAAAAGGATAAGGAAGTGCAAAATAAAACCTGGGTGTTTCTCATACTTTTCATTGTATCTGCCATGTAATGAAAATCTCCAAGACTCAAATTGTTATTCCTTCCAATTACTTTGGGTCCTTTATGTAAAGTCAATGTGTTTAATGTATTGTGAAGTCATAAAAAACGTAGTAAATGAGTGGTGATAGAGAAAATGTTAGTTGTTTCTGAATTTTAACTGAGCTTCTGGGGCTGAAACATAGGAGAACTAAACCAAATAGTCAAAACACATTTGCTTTATTGGGGAAAAATGTGCTGGCAAACATGGTATGTGAGTTCATTTTTCTCTTTAATCAGAGTAGGTTTCTAGAAATATGTATTGTTATGTCACAGAATCTTAAACAATGTTAAAACAACACACTGTATTATAACACATACCATATTGCTCAGGAAAAAATAAGCAAACAAAAATTATAGGAAAACATTAAAATAATTTATACTAATGAGAAGTGACTCACAGCATGATGAGAATTCTTCATTGAATTGGAAGCACTAGAATACATATAAAAAAATATATTTTTATTCTCTCAAAAATACTTTCTTGAACATATTGCATCATTTCATTTTTATGTCATTCCTGTGTGGTAGACCCTTCAATTTTGAATACTTCTATTTAAAAGAAAACAAGTACAGAAAGATTAAATTACTTCTTGCATGTTTTGATGAAAAGTATCATTTTCAGAACTCAGTTTTTCTAAGAAAATGTATGGACATTGGTACAAAGAGAACAACCTCAAAAATGCAAGTTATCACTGATCCTGCTCTGTCCTCTAAAAGTGCTATATATCATTTCTTTGAAGTTGAACTACCAACCATGATAACACACACACACACACACGCACACGCACACGCACACGCACACGCACACGCACACGCACACACACACACACACAGTACTCTGACTACAAAATCCTAATGTTAAAAAAGCAAAGGAAACAGAATTGAAAGTCTAGAAATAAAAAACAGAAACACAAAGCATTACATAAGCCTAACGTGAAATGTGGCAGAATCTCAGGTCTTTCTGGGAGGAACAAGAGATAATTGAATAAGGCTGGGGGGTGAAATCTTAAAGTACTTAAACTGGTAAGAAAAGAGTTTAACATATTATCTTGAAAGATATGGATGAACAATTTAAGGAGATTTAAAAGAAACCTGTTAAAGTATTTACTACGTGCCAGGTAGGATTTTTTATATGTGAATAGTTATTACAACAATTCTATAATACAGGGAGTATGACTATCCCCATTTTATAAATTCAAAAGTTTAAAAATGGGAGATAAAGTAAACATGACCTAGTTATAATGTGGCAGAGCCAAGAACTGAATGCAGAAAGTGGGAATTTAAAGGCTGCCCCCTTCCCACCATGTTCCCTATTCTTCAAGGCTAATTAGGTCTCTGTGGTGGCAGTGCAACCAAAAGTAATGAGGATCCCATCTAAGCATATGGAGACGAGGAATCAATGGGGATTAGTGCCTGATTTTAGAGTGATGAAGAGAGTCAATTTTCAAATGATTTTGAAGTTTAGAGCTTAGATGACTTGTGAGATGACTGTGCCATTTAGAGAGACTGGAAACAAGGGAAAAAAGGACTGTACTGGGGAAATATACTTGGTTCAGTTGTTGAATTATAGAGTTGGAAGTACATGTAAATGATCGAACAGAATAAAGGGTCTGAATATTTAAAGAGAGGCCTGGATAGAAAAAAAAATAAGGAGCTTCTTTTTTTCAATATTGTGTAGCTAGGAGTTGAAACTAAGAGAATGAGGAAAATTAGGTCACTTCAGGATGGTGTGTAAAGTGAGAGAAATACAAGGACTTCAGAGACATTATATTAAAGGGATGAGAAAGCACTGAAGCCAGAAAGACAGGAAAGAAACAGAAGAGATTGCTGCCACTAAAACAAACGGATGAAAGCATTTCAAAAATAATGGTGTCAGCTGACTAAATGCTATAGAAATTGATGAAATATTTTAAAATAAATTTCACTGGATTTGTTATGCCACTAGTAACTTAATGGTGATTATTTTAATGAAATGTCATATCTTAAGGTTAAATTCCAATAAATGGAGAGTTTTGACCCTAAGTTATACCTGCAACACTATTAAACCATGAAGAATACCCTTAGGGCTAGCTAGAGAGAAGCATCGTAATCCAGGGGAGGTTATTTTTGTGTTTTGAAACAACTATTATGTGTTTAAAAAAAGAAAATCAGTAGGAAAGAAATGAGTTGAAAATCTAAAAGGAAAAATAAATGGAGTAGGGCTAGAGAGTGGAACTAAAAGGAAGAGGCAGCATCCAGGTCCCAGAGGAAGGAGGATCTGGACTGTAGAACTAACAAAGCCATTGTGAGTTAAGGCTCCAAACTCAGACACTGACACTTAGGACAAAAAAAAGAGAAAGTTTCCTCACCAGCTGGCTCACCCATCTCAGTGAAGTAACAGGTATTATTCTCTACTAAGAGCGGGGCAGCAGAGTTGGTGAAAGAAAATAATAATTTACACACTGAATACTGACTCCAGGCTAGATGATGTGCCTAATATTTTACAAACATTATCTCTTTAAGGTTTACAATTATTTACAGAAGTAGGTGCTACTATTACTTCTATTTTACAAATGAAGCTACAAAGAGGTAAGTAACTTGCCCAAAGTTACAGTTGAAAATGTTGCTGAAGTGAATCCAGGCAATTTGATTTCATCTCATTAGCTACTATATTTTACTGCCCTTTGAATATTAAAATTCTTTAATAATTTACATGGAGAAAAGGATTGATTTAAGACAAACTCAAATAATTACCTAGCAGCATCAATAGCAAAACTGAGGCTCCAGAAAAATAATCATAATGGCATCAATATGATGGTTCACTTGATAAAGTGGCTCAAAGAAGGCCCACAATTTTTATTTTTTTATTTATTTACTAGAGGCCTGGTGCACAAAATTCATGCTTTGCAGGGGGAGGTGTCCCTCACCCCAGCCTGCACCCTCTCCAATCTGGGATCCCTTGAGGGAGGTCCAACTCCCTTTGAGACATCCCTCTCACAATCCAGGACTGATGGCTCCCAACTGCTCACCTGCCTGACTGCTTCTGCCTGACAGCCTGATCACCCCCTAACCACTCCCCTGCCAGCCTGATTGATGCTTAACTGCTCCCCTGCCAGCCCATTCACCCCTAAATGTCCTCCCCTGCTGGCCATTTTGTGGCGGTCAACTTGTGACCACATGGGGTGGCCATCTTGTGTGGGGCCATGATGGTCAATTTGCATATTATCTCCTTTCTTATATAGGATTTTATTTGCCTTTCTTCCTCTGCTTCATGTCTTTCACCTTAGTCCTTCGAGACTCAGGGAATAACTCTTCCTTAAAAAAAAGACTTTTGTTATTTTTAGTCTCTTAAGTGGCCTCAGGGCAAGGTGTTTTCCAATAGGGTGGGTTAAATGTCTTTCCTCCAGGTAAGGCAAATGTCTGTGTGGGAAAGATGTCCTCCACTACCTGAGGGAATGAAGATTGGTGCAACCATTATGGAAAACAGAATGGAGTTTCCTCAAAAAAATTAAATATGGATCTGCCATTTGACCCAGTGATCTCACTTCTAGGAATATATCCCAAGAAACCTGAAACACCAATCAGAAAGAATATATGCACTCCTAGGTTCATAGCAACACAATTTACAATAGCTAACATCTGGAAACAGCCCAAATGTCCATCAGTAGATGAGTGCATAAAAAAGCTGTGGTACATTAACACCAGAGAATGTTATGCAGCAGTAAAAAAGAAGAAACTCTTACCCTTTGAGACAGCATGGAGAAACCTGGAGAGTATCATGCTAAGTGAAACAAGTCAGTCAGAAAAGACAAGTGTCACATAATCTCACTCATATGTGGAATCTAAGTAACAAAATAAACTGATGAACAGAGTGGATCCAGAGACATGGAAGCATGGAACAGAATCTGGAATCTCAGAGGGAAAGCGGGGAATGGTGGTGCATGGGAGGTAATCAACCAAAGACCTTGAATGCATATATGCATAACCCATAGACACATACAATAGGGTGCTGAAGGCCTGGGGTGGGGAGAGGGGCATTGGTGTGGGCTGGAGGGGGTCAATGGGGGAGTAAAGGGGATATATGTAATACTTTCAACAATAAAGAATTATTTAAAAAAGAAAAAGAAAAAGACTTTTGCAGTTCCATTTTATTGCCCTTAAATTAGAAGTTATCTATTTTTCTCAGTATGCAGCAACAGGGATGTAGATCTATCTTCACCACATTCACCTGTGTTCTCAGTGTTGGCTAACTTGTCTGTTTCATTCTTATCCTGAGACGATTTGGACAAAAATGTTACTGATATGTCATAGAGTATTAATTTTTGTATTGTTCTTATTTTACCCTAATATTGGATTAAGCTGATTCATCTCTCTCTCTCTCTCTCTTTCTCTCTCTCCATATATATATTAATATATGCATAATATTCATATATTAATAGACTTTGTTTTTAACAACAATTTTAGGTTTCCAGCAAAACTGAGCAGAAGGTACAGAGAGATTTCCTGTGTATGCTCTACCCCATACACATATAACCTTCCCTATTATCAACAGCCTCCACCAGGGCGGTACATTTGCTATAAGATAAGCCTACCTTGACAATTATCACCCAAAGTTCACTGTTTACATTAAGATTCACTAGGTATTGTCATCCTATAGATTTGGACAAGTGTATAATGACATACAAACACCATTATAGTAACATACAGATTAGTTTCACTGACCTAAAAATCATTTGTGCTGCCCCTATTCATCCTCCTCTTTCCTGAACCCCTGGCAGCCAGTAATCTTTTCATAGCTCCTGGTAAATACTTCTAGTAAACAAGTAGGACTGAGCTTTGCCCACAGTCCAGTGGGTCAGAGCTAAAGGTTGGAATCACACAATATGCAGCCTTTTCAGATTGGTTTCTTTACTTAGTGATATGCATTTAAGGTCACTCTATGTCTTTCAATGGCCTGATAGCTCACTTGTTTTTAGCATTAAATAATATTCCACTGCCTGGATGTACCACAGTTTACATATCCATTCACTTTAGTTACTTCAAAGTTTTGGCAATTATTCATAAAGCTACTATAAGGATCCATTTGTAGGCTTTTCAAAAATTTTGAATTTTGGTAAAACTAAAGAGTACACTTGCTGGATTATATGGTAAGAATACATTTAGTTTTATAAGAAATTGCCAAACTGTTTTCCAAAGTGGCTATATCATTTTGCATTCTTATCAACAATGAATCTGAGTTCCTGTAGCGCCATGTCCTCAGCAGTATTTGCTGTTGTCAAATCTTCTAGGCTTTCCCATTCTAATAGGTGAGAGCTATCACATTGTTGTTTTAAAATGCATTTCTCTGCTGATATATGATTGGGAGCATCTTTTCATATGCTTATTAGTCACTTAGGTATTTACTTTGACAAGGTATCTTTGAACTATTTCTTTTAATTGGGTTGTTTATTTTCTTATTGATGAATTTTAAAAGTTCTTTGTATATTTTGGGTAACAGTTTTGCTTTTTATCAGATATGTCATTTGAAAATATTTTCTTCCAGTCTGTGGATGTTTTCCCTATTTTCTTGACAGTGTCTTTAATGGAGCAGAAATGATTGATTTTAAGAAAATCCAGTAATCAAGTTTTCCTTTTATGGATCATGCCTTTGGTGCCATATCAAAAAAAAAAAATTGTCATCATATTTATGTTCACCTAGGTTTCCTCTTATATTTTCTTCTAGGAGTTTTGCATTTTACATTAAGGTTTATGATGCATTTTGAGTTAATTTTTGTGAAGGGTATAAAGAATTGTCTTCATTCATTTTTTACATGTTCCAATATAATTTGTTGAAAAGATTATGTTTATTCTATTGTATTTCTTTTATTCTTTTTCAAAAATCAGTTTATTATTTATATAGGTTTATTTCTGAGGTTTCTATTGTGTTCCATTGATCTGATTTCTATATATATTTCCTTGTCACTATTGTGACATATGACACGTGTTTATTGGGATCGTGTCAAACAGAGAACACAGACATATTACTTAAAATTTATATAAAGAACTGATAAAATATTAATTATTATTTAGGCATCCTAAAATCACTATTTACATGATTTTAAGTCTAATACAGGTAAAGAATGTAAGTAAAAATCCTTGATACTTTTAATGTATGAAAATTAGTGGGCTATACAGTGAGGTTAGATAAGTTTAGCAAAACATGGAGCTAGTTATTTCATATGCTACCATCTGAAATGGACAGATGTGAAGTTATTCTCTAAGCATATGTTGAAGCTCAAGCCATTTTATGCCTTAATTTCATGCTCTCCTTGATGCATAGGTTATAAAGCAAGCAATCTGGCAAACTGTAACTGTCTTAAGAATTCTCATAAGATAAAATCCATATTGAGGAAAACTACAGCACAAAGCCCAGAAGTACATCATGTTTTATTCACGTTGAAGTTTGGGTGATGTTTTGTGTATGGATAATACATCTTTGTCTTCTCTTAAAGGGTTCCTCTATTTAAAGAGTATTCTTCAATGTCATCTGTTGTCATACCTTTGTTCACTATACTTTTAGAATGTTGGAAAAGTATATCTTTACATATTTTTGAGAGGTTAATATAACATTTTTCACCAGCTTTTTATTTAGAAAATGTCCAAAGCTATTAGACCTATCAAACCGATTAAAAAGTTGAATAAAAATACTATATCGATATACTCTTCATCAGATTCATTATTAAAATTTTATTAGATACTATTATGCTATAGCTTTACAGCTATCAATACACATGTGCTTATGTGTTCCCTCCCCCACAACACAAAAACATACTGATTTCCTTAAACACTGTGTATTATATCCAGGGCATCATTATTTACATATATAAAGAGGTAATATGCAAATTAGGCTGGGATGCTGTCACAGTCACAACTGGTCAGGAGGAGGCTGCACATGCAGGTGAGGCCCAGAACAGAGATGAAGACAGAGACAGTGGGGCCTGCTCGAGCTGCAGCACACCAGCAGTCCTGCCTCTGTGTGTGAGCTTCAGAGGAAACATCTTTTCTGACTTCTCATTGGCTAAGCAGCCAGTACACCGCTAAATAACTTGTGTAATAAGAATCCAAGAAGGTGATCTAGGGTTTTTCCACCTCACTCCTGGAGGAAAAAACGAAGGTCGGCTGCTGGAAGGGCTAAGAAATGTCATATCCTTCCCTAGCCAGTTTGACTCAGTGGATAGAGCCTTAGCCTGCAGGGTCCGGGTTCAATTTTGATAAAGGGCATGCACCTAGGTTGCAGGCTCATCCTTGTCCGGGGCCCAGGTCAGGGCTCATGCAGGAGGCAATCAATCGAAGTGTCCCTCTCACATTGAGGTTTCTCTCTGTCTTTCCCTCTCCCTTCCACGCTCTCTAAAAATCAGAAAAAAAAAAGAGGGGGAAAAAAAAGAAAGAAATGTCATATCCTATGAAAGAGACATCTTGAAAATGCCTAAAGAAATTTGTCATTTTTTCGTGGTGAAGGAACTGGAGTTTGTGTTGATGAAAACACCTTGGTGGCTGTGGCGGCCGGCAGTGGCTACAGCAGCGGGGTGATGGGGCTGGTGCCTTACCCTGATCAGATGGTCGCCACCCGCAGAGGGAGGCCAGACTGTGGCTTAGGAGTGGGCCTAAGCCATCAGTAGGACATCCCTGAAAGCTCCCAGACTGTGAGAGGGGGCAGGCTGGACTGACATCTCATCTTCTCCTACCCTCTGCCCAGGATTAACGCATTTTTAAAAAAGGAAACAACAGCCAAATGGAGTCACTTTTGCTAAATCATGTCACCAATCCAAAACTTCATATCTAACCTACTTGGAGTTTCTGCCTCTCCTAGAAGTGGAATTTTGAAACAACCGGCCTGGGATTTTTCTGATCAATATTAGTGAGGTCACGTGCTTGATAAAATAAAATCTTTGGCATTTTCTTCCCCCTAAAAGATGATTTGGCTTAAAACAATCTTTTCTTTCCTTTTTCCTGTAATACTTTCCTGCTATAAAAACAATCCTTCTGTGTGCCTTCCTGATAAATGGGATGCTGCCGCATCAATCCCTTGATAAAGCCAATAAGATCTACAAATTTACTGGGCTGAATTTGTTCGTTAACAACACCTTTGGCTCCTCTAGGGCTTTGAACTCAGACTGAATTATATCACCAGCTATCCTGGGTCTCTAGCTTACACACAGCAGATTATACAATGCTCATTCTCCATAATCACATGAGTCACTTGCTCAAATAAATGTGTATGTGTAATGGGTTCTGTTTCTCTGGAGAACTCTGATTAATAGAGACTTTAAATATATATATATATAAAACTTTGTAGAAGAAAATTTAGCTCATTTAATGTATGGAAATGATTCTCATTAACTCACTGAATTAACAAATGACCCAGCTAAATGAGACTTAATTTTATAAGTCTAACAATATTTTAGTGTGAAGAAATATAGTACTTTATATTCCCATGATAACCATATTACTTCTGGATTGTAATTCATAAGTAGACAGGAAGATTGAGAGTGAGGAATGGGGGAGGAGAGATAAATAGGAAGGCTTATCATGCATTTTTCACCAAGATGAAATATAAAGTGTCCTTGTTTTTTCTTACAGAAACGCTCTTTGCTTTCTAGGAGTTTTTCCTCAACATAAATGTATTCTAGAATTCCCTTTATTTTGTCCAGGAGTTTTTAATACTCAATGTTCTATTGCAAGATTTGGACTGAGAGAACTTTCTCTCTCTCTCTCTCTCTCTCTCTCTCTCCCTCTCTCTCTCTCCCTGGAAAATGATAATTGTGAGAGGGAGTTGGAAGGAGAGTTTGCACAGCACAGATGCAGTCTAATAAGGTTAAAATAAGGTGCTTATGAAAGCTGAGGATATGCAAACTGAAATCTTAAAATACAGTGAATCCTTTTAGGTCCTGAAGAGTCTTCTTGTGCCCCTAAAGATATTGATACTCACATATCAAAAACTCTGGTTGGAAGGACAATTACAGGGATAGTAGTAGCTAATAGTTTATGAATTTCTAATATCAATCAGGCCCTCAATATATATATTTATAAAATCCCATGAAGAGTCTTGCTGATGTGGCTTACCAGTTGAGTGTCGACCTATGAACCTGGAGTTCATGGTAGCCAATCAATGGTTCTCTCCTGTCATTGATGTTTCCATTTCTATCTCCTTCTCCCTTCCTCTCTGAAATCAACAAAATGTATATATATTTTAAAAATAAAACAAACACTTTTTAAAAGAGGTCCATGAAGAAAGTATTATATTTCTAATGTAGAATCTGAGATGTGCATACATATGAATTTCAGGTGACTCTGTAGGAATTTAAGCAGTTCAGGCAACTCCGAAGCCCCCATAGCTCCACTATTCAAAGTTGTCATTTATATAACCTATAGCCAAGGCCTTTTGACTAGTTTTACTAAATGAGGCCCAGAATTTCCTGCAATGGTAAACAGGGATTTTTCATGGATATCTATATATATAAAAGGCTAAGCAACTGAACAACGGAACAACTGGTTGCTATGATATGCACTGACCACCAGGGGGCAGCTCCTACATTGAGCATCTGCCACCTGGTGGTCAGTGCCCTCCCACAGCCAACCTCCTGTGGTCCCTCCACCAAGCCAGCCAAACCTCCCACAGTCCCTCCCCCTGGCTGGCCAGCTCCAACGGCCCCAATTGAGACAGCCAGCCAACCTCCTACAGCCTCTCTCCCTGGCCAACCTTCAGCTGCCCCAATCACCCTGATCACCGTCCAGGCTGAAGGACCCCACCTGTGCACGATTCATGCACCGGGCATCTAGTTTTAAATATAAGCTATGAGTAAGCTGTGCTACTGCTGAGGATCAAGGCCTCCATTTACTTATTTGAAGAACAGATCATGGCTCTAAGTGGCTATCTTCTTTACTCATTTGTGAGGTGGAATTAATTTATGCATCAATATAGATGCTCAGGTTGATACTTCATTTATTTCTTATCTTTAGGAATTTTTGTACATGCTATGCAATGGAGTCTAGTTTTATTTCCCCCCCTTATTTATGCTCTTACTGCTGGACAAATCACCTGAGTAAGAACATGCATGAAATATATAAGTAGTAGGTTCTGGGGTAACTGATGATGTGTCTTAAAGTTTCTCACCCTAAAGTTACACACCTAACTCCTGTATCTATATAAGTTAAGGAAAGTTAAATTGAAAAGATACCATTTGAATTCCGATCATAACCCTAATTTGTAAACATGTGACTATCCCAAACTATTCTTATGATGTATTTTTTAAACTTTTTTGCCGATTTAAAAGCAGTGTTTAATTTGTCTTACATATGTAAATTTTCTCTGACCATGTTTATGCCAGCCACAGATTGCCCAGTCCGCTAAAATAACAGACAGAGCATTCTCAGCGGAGGCTCTAAGGATAACAAAGCACCAGTCCCAAAAGCACTGACTCAAGCGAAACGTTTTGAAGGTTCAGGGAAGTCAGAGCAGCCCTGTCTCCTCACGTTGACCTTCCCCTTGAAGGCATCCAAAACGCCCTGCTCACTGCAGGAGCATCCTGACGTTAAAGGCAAGAGGATATCCTTTTGGCTGCTAGTGTTTTATGTTCAAAAAGATTTTTTGTTAAAGCCTAACAGGATCAGTAACAAATAAACAATCTAGATAAATGAATATTTGATAGCATCAAAAGAAGTTTCACAGAGAAATTTAAAATAGTCATGAATCACTACTGTTTCAACATATTGGAAGAGATAAATGTATAACTGAAACTATAAAAAAAGATCCTGAATGACATAAAATTGATAGAATTGTGTGGATTGTTTTTAAACATGACTTTCAACAGCAAACAAAATAGAACTACACAGAGTTAAATTAAAAAAGATTAGACATTTTCAGATACTCAGCTTTAATGATTTAGAAATATACTGTGATTTTACAAAGTTTTAAATTGTTTATGTACTGCAGTTATTCATGTGTTACACATAAAGAAATATTGAACTGAGAGTGTATTTGGATTGTTATCCTACTATTGCCACTAGTTGACTATGATATTGAATAAGTCACTTAGCTAACATGGGCTCCTGTGTCCTCATGAGTAAAAATAATAAAACACATATTTATAAGGAACTTAGTAAAACACCAAAAATTGTTCAGTTGCTAGAAATTCAAAGGTGATTAAGAAAGAATTGCTATACTAACTGAGCATGCACAGAATTTTATTTTATTTTATTATTTTGAACTAGTTTCATCAAAATAAAACTCTCTACCTGACACATAATCTTTAATTATTAATATAAATTAATTATTTGGGTATTCTAGAATTTTTGTGTATTTAAAATTTTATCAAAGTTAATTTTAAATAAAGATTACATCTAAAAAATAGAATTGCTATCATTTCAAAACTTAGAGGTGTGTATGTATAGGGTGGGGAAAAAGTAAGTGTGCATGCATGAAAGAGTATTAGTTTTTATTAATTATGGTATTATTTCCGTACAAACAACTGTAAACCTACTTTTGATACACATTGTATGTGTGTTGAGTGGGAGTTGGGGGGAGAGAAGGAGATGCTTTGAATTGTTCATTGAAGGATGAATTATTGAAAAGTGGGAAGCAAAGTATAATATAAAAAAAGATGGAGAAAGGAGAATATTGAGTAGTTAGGAAACTTTGTACTTAGATTAAATGTCTATGACCTAACAATATTCTAAAACATGCAATTTTTGCTTAAAAGAGTTCTAAGTAGCAATAGTTATTGAGCTATTGCTATTGGTTGTGCATGTGTCAGATACCTCATAATGTGAATACAGTTGGTAATTTATCATGATTGTAATAAAGGAGTATTCTTAAATACAATAGTAGATATAAAAGATTAAATGGAGCAAGAGAACCACATTGTATTGGATATTCGTTTACATTTAAAAAGAATGTTGTATTTTGACTGTTTTAAAAAATATAGCACTTTTACAAGGTAGGAAAACAGTGTTACTTCTCATTCACAAACTTTATATTCCTGAATAGTGATCTGGAAAAACAGACACAAAGTAAGAAGCACAGAGATAGAGTGACCTATTTTGGTGCAAAAAAAAAAAAAAAAAATCTGCCTAAGGAGAACAATTGGAGCATAAATCCCTTTTAGAATTAGTTCAAAGTAAAGGTTGCTTTTTTCCCTTTTTTCATGGCTCCCAACAAAGCACACATTTCTTCAGGAGAGAACTTTGCAGTCAAAAACCCAAGACAATATAGGAATATAGTATAAGATCTCTATTGTAGGCAGTCTAAGGTGATCACATTCCATAAAGCAGGAAGGGGTTGGGAAGCAAAACCAAAAAGCAATATTGCAATTCTACCATGGCAGTCACTCCCTCTCAAATGCCCTTTAATGTCACCTAAGAGAGAACATTTTCAAAATACACAACATAAAGCATTTTTATATTGTTAAGTAACTTCTTTATCACTACAACAGCTGACTAAATGTAACCCAAAATATTTGGGATTGGCTTTGGAGACAGGTGGTGAACAATGAGGAGTCCATTTTTAGAGACTGAACTAATAACTGCCATTTTATACAGTGGCAAAACATTTAGTAATAAACCTAGTGCCCAGGACTATTTGAGAGGCAAAAATATACACTTAATGATATTTTAGCTCCGGCCAAAGAAATTCCTAGAAGAAAATCTATATTAATAAAAGCCCAGGTGGTCCTCGCACCCTTGTGCGCAACGACGCCACAAGGTGGCTGTGCACACAGTGGCGGTGGGGCCCCGTGGCTGTTCTGTGCAATGAGGCCTAGAGGTCCTGGAGCCCTGCACGGTGTGGAGGAGGATGGTCCCAGTGTCGCCGCCACCTTGCGCAGAGGAGGCGGGTCCTGGCAGAGGAGGCGGGTTGTGGCAGGGGAGGGTAGTTGTAGACAATCATGCCAGTAGGCAGAAGTAGTTAGGGGCAATCAGACAGGCAGGCAGGTGAGCGGTTAGGAGCCAGTGGTCCCAGATTGTGTGAGAGAGATACCCGACTGCTGGTTTAGGCCTGATCCCAGCAGTCAAACATCCCATGAGGTGTCCTGGATTAGAGAGGGTGTAGTCTAGGCTGAGAGACACCCCACCCCCCACCCCCGTGCACAAATTTTGTGCATGCTAGGCCTCTATAGTCTGGGCTGAGAGACACCCCGCCCCCCACCCCGTGCACAAATTTTGTGCACTGGGCCTCCAGCTATTAGATAAAGTTGTGTTTTATTCATGTTATTGGATATATAAGGAGTAGGTGAGGTCAGAAAAACAAATTGTCCTATTTGAAGAAGTGAAAGTCTAAGAAAAGAATCCAGAAATTGCAAGATTTAGAGGGGTACAAAATAAAACATTGCCTACCTTCTACCAGCAAAAAAAAACCCCACTCAGATACATTTTAAGCCATAAGATATTTATTAAGAAATGTGATTGGATTAATGACACCTTTAAATCCCTTTAGTTGGACAAAATAACCCAATGAAAGGAATCAAGGTAGAGATCCCTGGAAACTGATAGCCTCAAAATATCTGTGATTGAGTTTATATCTAGAGAGAGTGTCAGGTTTTGAAAGAATTGTCAGTATAGTTATAGACATATAGAGCTGATTGGATTGAAATTTTTTAAATGTATTTTATTTATTTTAGGGTGGACGCCTGTATTACAAAAGACTGTGACAATTCAACATGTAAAATCACATTTAATTTATTACCTTTTTACAGGCTGAAAGCAGCCTAAATATTCTGTTCAGATAATAAGAAATGCTTATTTCCCAAGTCTATTATTGAGGGTGACCAAGGAGGACAAAGGAAAAGGAAGGTGCCCTGGAGGAAGGAGTCAAGTGCAACTCTCTGGGAACAATAATGGGTCTAATCAGGGAGTGTCCATTTCTCCTGGGGAGGGGACCTTGTAATATTAGATTAACAGTATTTTTGGATTTCATTGATCAGGACTGATGAGTCACCTTCCGCCCCCGTTTCTTTCTGAATGGGAGCATTTATTTAACTTATTTTGGCTCTCTTTTAGTATTATATGTTGAATGTGTGAATGTGTGGTGTAGAATAATGAGCAGGCATCTCACATCTGAATCGATGTGAAGACTACCAAGAGATCCGGGCATTTTTGCCTGATACCATGTTTGGATGAGAATTTCAGGTTGCTTCCTGAGCTCTTAGTATCTAATTAGAAATTACAAATATAATTTTACCAACTGATATACATTAAAATGTACACTTCATTATACTTTAATTATCTTTATTTTCCTCAAATATTTTTCTTTTGAACTACTTGCTTCTACTTTTTTCTGTTTCTTAAATTACTTCCTGATTCATTGACCTATGTTTTGAAAGAAAAGATTTTATTTTCCTTTATCCAAGTGATGAGGGAATAGCCCTGTATGTAGTTTTATCTCAACTACTCTTAAACCCCATAATAGGCACTGCTCTTAAACTTCTAATCAACGTTGCTTGATGACAATCTAACCACTTGGTCCTAGTAAAGACTAAATATCAAGTCCTCACAAATCCTCAGTTATACTCTCTCCTCACTCAGATGCATCCTACTGCACTCTTGCAAATTGTAGCCTTTTCTAAAATAAAGGCAGGAGTGGGGGACTGGATTAAAGAAGGTGAAGACATTAGCCAAAGAGCATATATGCATAACCCATAGATACAGACAATAGTGAGATGGTGGACATAGTGAAGGGGGAGTGAGGGCTATATGGAGGTGGGCAAAGGTGGGAGGAATAGAACATCTGTAATAGTATCAACAATAAAAATATAGTTTTAAAAATGCTTATAAGAGGTAAAAAAAATCCAGAATTGTGTTTTTACTTATTTTGTAATATATTTTTATTGATTTCAGAAAGGAAGGGAGAGGGAGAGAAAGACAGAAACATCAGTGGTAAGAGATAATCATACTATGTGGGGCATGCAAGAGGCAGCCTCATAATGATTAGGAACAGAATCAAGCTGTGACCTCCTGATTCATAGGTCAACTCTCAACCACTGAGCCACGCTGACCGGGATAGAATTGTGTGTTTAAGGAGAGGTATGATTTACAACAGGTTTAGAAGTTTGTCCATATGATACTAATTTATTTCTTAAAATTTAAAGTCTGACACTAAAACATTTGGTTGGAAAAACAATGAAGATGAAAAAGAAAATAACAGTGCTTCAGCTACTTAAATATTAAGAATCACCTCAATTACTCCAATAATATATACAACCTTGTTTTAAAAAAACTTTCTAGAACTTATGTATCATTAATTTAAAATCATGCACAAATTTAATGTTCCGTTTTAGTCTATAAATATACATGAATTCTAAATGAGTTACTGTCTTATTAAAATCTTGCAGATTTAAGAGACTAAAGTATTTTGAATGTAAAAAGTAATCTACTATTGACATTAAAAATAAAACATAAAAACCCCTCTATTCTCCATGTTAAATGAATTTTTCAGGTTGGAAGAGTCAGAAAACAAAAGAAAGGTATGAACCTGGTTTCTCCATCTGTCTGCTGAGCAGGGACTCATCAGTTAGTATGATATGGGCTTCCCTTAAGTTTGTGGAACAGTTGTCATGGCAACTGCAATTCTATGTACCACTGCTTGTATGAAATCAGGAGTAGGATTGAGAAAAAAAGTTCCCTTGTCAGAAACAGAAAATATAGGGAAGTAAAATTTTGCACTTATCTTTGCCAGAAGAGAAAAAAAATGTAGGAGTGTGTGTGTGTGTGTGTGTGTGTGTGTGTGTGTGTGTGTGTTTAGGAAGAAGGAAAAGAGCATCTGTTTAGAAAATTATATGCCATTATTTTTTTCTTGAAATGTATACATGTATCTGAATTTCATACAAAGTTTAGGATGAGATAAATATATTTTATACCTAATTAACTTATTGAAATTGAACCAGTTTTCTAAATTAGCCAAAAATGTGAACATACCTCTAATCATTTCTTATGTGTTTTTAATGTTATAATAAAATCTGGAAATTATAATAAAGGGATTTTTCCTTCATGAAATCCATTAAGTAATTTAAATCATGTTGTGCATAGTGACAAATATTAACATTTATAACACTTATAGAATAATAAAATGTGCTCCTAAAAAGGCCTAGTAACTAAATGCAACAACCGTTGGTGATATTTAGTTAAATTATGCATTAAATAAAAAATAAAAAAACATTACTTTGAACTCTTTAAGGAGAATCAGTCTTGGAAAATATTAAGAGTACTTTGTTTACTAGCAAGTTCATTTGTAAAGATTCAGAGACTGAGCAGAGCCACTGTTTCACTCCAACAGGTATGAAGAGTAAGAACATTAGGGATAGAAGGATGCTGTAGTTTTGTGAATCCTTATATCTCTTCTTTATTCTTTTTTTTTCTGTTTAAGGTTGTCTGGACTCTTTGCAGTTTGGGGCTATGACAAAGAGCACTTCTATGAAAAATTGTGCACAATTTTTTTGTGTACAAATAACTACTCATTTTTCTTCAATAAATACCCAGGGGTATAATTGCTGGATCATATTCTAAATGTCTTTTTTTTTTTATCAAATAAACGACCAGATTATTTTCTATAGTGGTGGGACCATTTTACATTCCCTGCAGCAATTCAGGAGAGATCCAGTTTCTCCACATATTTGCTAGAATTGGATATTTTCATTTTTTATGTTGTAATATTTCATGAGACTTCCATTTGTACACCCTCCTGTGTTAAATAGTACTTCATGTCTTCTGCACATTTTTAATTAGATTGTTTGGATTTGAGAGTTCTTCATACATTCTGGTTATAGGTCTTTCAGCAGATATGTAGTTGGTAAAGATTTTAACCCCAAATGAAGCTTATTTTTAAAAATTATTTTAATGTTTTTTTTAAAGAACAACATTATCAATTGCCATTTTATTTATATTTTAGGTTTTTCTCTCTGATTTTTGTTTCTCTGTTGTCTTCTTACTGTTTTCCTTTGGCTATCTTGAACATTTATTAAAATTTCATTTTTATTTATTTTTAGTGCATCCCTTTGTATACTATTTTTAGTGGTTGCTCTAAGTAGTCTATTAATATATAAATAATAAATTCTATTATGTCAACATATTGCCAGTTGGAGTAAAGTGTCAAAAGCTTACCTTCCTTTACCATCCCTTTACCATCCTGAATGTATCTGCTTGCAGTGGTAACTACATTAGACAGTTTTATAATTTTTGTTTAACCAAAAAGAATAATTAATAAACTAATGACTCAAAGGAATGTTTATTGTATTTAACAATAATTTTGCTTTTCTCTTTTCTTTTTTTTTATCCTGATATTCAAAACTTCATCCTATATAATAAAAGCCTAATATGCCAAATGCCCAGTCAACCGGTCAACTGTTCAACCAATCAAAGGGTAATATGCTAATGATATGCTATGGCCACTCAACTGCTTACTATGACCCCCAGGAGGCAGGCAGTCAACTGGTTGACCAGTTGCTAGGGTCTGGATGATTGGGACTGAGTGAGATGGGCCAGACACTCCCTGAAGCCCTCCTGTAGTTCCTCCCCAGATGGCAAATCATTCGCGTCTGTCCCTGGCCCCAATCATGCAATGGTGGGATCCCCCAGCCTGGCCTGCACCCCCTTGCAACCCAGAACCCCTGGGGGATGTCAAAGAGCTGGTTTCAGGCCAGGCCAAGGGACCCCACTGGTTCTCAAATTCATGCACTGGGCCTCTAGTTTATTATAATTTTTTAATGTTTAAAGATCCTCCTTCAGTCATGCTTTAGAAGAGGTCTGCTATTGAAAAATTCACTTAATTTTCTTTCATCTGAGCCTGTCTTGATTTCCCCTTCATTTCTGAAGTGTATTTTCACTCAATATAGAATTCTAGGTTGACGGTTCCTTTTTTTCAGCACTTGAAAAATATTGTGCCACTTCCTCTGGACTCTATGATTTCTGATGAGCAATTCACTGGCTTTCAAATTGTTTTTCCCATAAATTGGTAATGCTTTGTTTCTCTCTGGCTGTTTTCCAGAATTTTTGTTTGTCTTTTGTTTTCAAAAGTTTCCTTATGGTGTGGTGCCATGATAGGAATTTATTTTAGTTTATCCGATTTTATACTCATTCACCTTCTTTAATATGTAGGTTTATGTTTAGTATTTCCATTCTTTGTGTATCGAATTTGAGGAGTTTTTAGCAATTATTTATTGGAGTACTTTTTAAGTGTCACCCTTTTTCTCTCTTCTTATGGAAATCTAATGACACAAATGTTTTCTATTTTGTTATAGTCTACATACTCCTGAGGGTATGCTTATATATTTTTCCCCAGTCTGTTTTCTCTCTGTTGTTCAGATTGGACAATTTCCATTGATTTGTCTTCAGAATTGCTTCTTCATTACGCTATTGATACCATCAACTAATTTTTTCCAATTATTACATTTTCTTAGTTCTATGATTTCCATTTGGTTCTTCATTATATTTTATGCATCTGCTGAACTTTTCTATTTTTTTTATTT
>NW_006289214.1:4100273-4112588 GCF_000327345.1 Myotis davidii
TAACCAAACAACTGGTCACTGTAATGTGTGCTGACCATTGGGGGGCATTCACAGAACATGGTGAGCGTTGGCTGCAGTGGGATGGTAGAGCAGGTGAGCAGGGGAGCCAGACCAAGGCGGGGCACTGGTTGCTGTCATTAAGGCGAACCTTTGGTGGTTACTGAAAATTGTTTGCTCCCGTGCACCACAGTCCCCCTGGTGCTCACACCTGCTGCTGACACCAGCCCTGCTCACACCCGCTGCCAGCATCTGAGCCGCCGCTCGCACCTATTGCCGACCCAATCGCTCGGCGCCGTCAGCGGGTCTGAGTAGCAGCTTCTGGCCCCGATCACCCCTCAGGGCTTCTCCAACTCCTCCTGCTCCAGAGGGGAGGTGGGGGATATTTTTCCCCAGTCTATTTTCTCTCTGTTGTTCAGATTGGACAATTTCCATTGATTTGTCTTCAGAATTGCTTCTTCATTACGCTATTGATACCATCAACTAATTTTTTCCAATTATTACATTTTCTTAGTTCTATGATTTCCATTTGGTTCTTCATTATATTTTATGCATCTGCTGAGCCTTTCTATTTTTTTTTTATTTGTATCGAGCATGTTTATAATGCTTCTTCAAATATTTTTATAATCACTGCTTTAAAACCTGGTGAGATAATTTAATACCTTAGTGTTGGTCTGGGTTGATTATCTTTGTTCATTCTGTTTGAGATCCTCCTGATTATCAGTATAATGAGTGATTGTTGATTGTAATCCAGACCTTTTGGATTATCCAAAAATATATATAACACACACATCATGGTCCCACCTGATGTTCACACCCATGGCTGGCGCCAGAGCTGCTGCTTGCCCCCAATCTCTGGGCACCATCAGCGGGTATAAGCAGCAGCTGTCAGCCCTGACGTCCCTGAGGGCTCCTCCATCTCCCCCTGCTCCTGGGGGGCAATCAGGGCAGCAGCCACCCTTGCACCCGCTGAAGGTGCCGGCCCCACTCCACTCACACCCGCTGCTGGCACAGGCCCCAATTGCTCTGTGCCATCAGCACGTGGGAGCGGTCACAGCAGAGCAGGGTTGCTGGCAGACAGGGGACTGGGGGCCACAGCAGGAGGGGCCAGACAGGAGCATGAAGGATCGGCTGAGACCTGCCCCTGTGCCCACCGCAGCCTCACAGCCCACAGTTCCTTTCAAAGTGCACGGATTTGTGCACTGAGTCCCTAGTATATTATAATCCTCTGGATCTTATTTAAATCTCATGCTTTATCATGTATTCTCATACACTGCTCTGATGGGCAAAGGAAGCACCACCTCATTATTTCAAGGTTGAGATTTAACTCAACATCTGTAGATAGGATGGAAGAAGCGTGGACACTTGAGGTTATCTTTGCTAGTAATAGGTAGAAGGAAGTGGAAGGTCAGGCTCCCCATTATGTCTCTATTGATACATACCACTCTGGCTGGGTTGGATAGGACAATCTATTACCGCTTCCCATGTGGCTTCCACTGACCCCATGGAAGGATGATCTTATTCATAATGAGTGATGATAAAAATCCTGACTCCCCACTAGTATTCCTCTGACACCACCCTAATGGGGAGGGGAAAAGGTATGTTGTTATACTTTAGTGGGACTATAAATCCAAGCCCCCTATATAGAACCAACTGAAGGAATATGGGGGAAAGATTGGGGAAGGCACCATGTGTGGATGAAATACTGGACTTCCCATTGGCCTTCTCTGAAGCCACTACCTGGGACCTCCTCACCCGGTAGTAATGGTAGACATCTAACTCAACTCAGGATTTGCTGGTGTGAGTGAGAGTGAGGCTGTAATGTTTTTTTTCTCTGTGTCTGTCTAATGTATGTTTTTCAATATCTAAGAGTTTCCTCTCTAAAACTTTCTGTCTTACTAGGCTGGCCAATCCTAGATGTGGCCAGAGAAAGCAGACATTCTGGACAAGTTTCCTTTACCCATTAGAATTTCTGAGTTTATGACTTCATAATTTAATCTGTTCCATATAAGGCAAAAATTAAACCTGGAGAACTCACACTGTGTCATTCTGTCTTCTTTTTACTATCGGTTTTTAGTTTACTTAGCCTGAGGAATAAGTTGTTGAGCATGACCTATGAACCAGGAGGTCACGGTTCAATTCCGGGTCAGGACACATGCCTGGATCAGGGCACATGCCTGGGTTGCCAGCTCGATCCAGGAGGCAGCTGTTTTTATCTTTCTCTCCCTCCCCCTTCTTCTCTAAAATCAACAAAAATATATGTTTTAAAAAAGAAAGAATCAATCTATGTCATCTTTTCAGAAGCAGAAGTCTGACTACATTTTAGAAATCTAGTAAGAATGTCTCAGCACCTGATCAGCCCCACCCTGACCCATCATCCCTCTCGTTCACTCCTGTTTACAGCAGCAGCAGTCCTATTAAAAGTAAGCCCATGCCATCCTCTCCCCAGCATTCTCCAGCAGTTTTTCATTAAACTCAGAATTAAATACTAATTCCATACATGGCCCTAATTGCTCTATGTAACCTAGTTCTCCTCTTCAATGTTATCTCTTCTATTACTACTTTTTCCCATGATTTAATCCATATTTGTCTTTTGGAGTCTGTTTATGTCCCTAAAACACTCTACATCTGTTTTCTCTTAAAGGCAATTTCCTATAAGGAACTACCTCAGTTATTGACATGGCTCATTTCCTCATTGCATTTAGATCTCTGCTCAAATGAAATCTTCTAAAGAGACTTATCAATATGTCTAGAATAGAACCATCATTTTGGTCACTTCTTTCCCCTTACATTGTTTTATTTTTTTAAGTAGACAAAATAAAATAGTTGGCACTCAATAAATATTAGCTAAATTAAGTTGAATTATTTAAATTAAATAGATAAATCCACATAAAAACATAAACATAGAAATTCTTATATTTTATTCCTTATCAGTTTGCTGAAAATTTATTTGAAAATATTTGGTAGCAAGATCTATGCTTGGGTGTGTGCTACATTGTTCTTTTGTTTTTTGACAAATAGCATTCATATTTTTAAATGTATGAATATGGTGTCTTTAGAATGGTCTGCCTTGTAGAAAATAAGTCATCCTCTATACACTAATTTAAATGAGCTTGCTGATATTATTTTTAAATCTTATGGATTTTCACTTAATTCTCTAATTTCTAATTGTATTTTAAAATTAATTAGACTAGACATTTAACCTCTATTATTAGAAAGAAATATGCCCTGGCTGGTGTACTCAGTGGTTAGAGCATCAGCCCTCAAACCAAAGGGTCTCAGAGTTCATTTCCCAATCAAGGGCACATATCTGGGTTGCAGGTTCAATCCCCAACCTCAATCTGGGCCCACACAGGAGGCAACCATGAATCTCTCTCTCTCTCTCTCTCTCTCTCTCTCTCTCTCTCTCTCTCTCTCTCTCTCTCTCTCTCTCTCTCTCTCTCTCTCTCTCTCTCTCTCTCTCTCTCTCTCTCTCTCTCTCTCTCTCTCTCTTTCTCTCTCTCCCTTCCACTCTCTCTAAAAATCAAAGGAAAAATATCCTCAACAACAAAAAGATCCATTAAAAGAAGAAGAAGAAATAAATGATACTACATCCCTGAGCCTCTAAACAACATAGTCAATCTGTCAGTTTATAAGTAGTCAGTGTCTAGGAGTCAACAAAATGCACTGGACCCCCGGGCTTTGTTTCCAGTTTTGATTATGACTCACAGAATAACCTTGGGAACATAATTTAAGCTTTTGTGGCCATATTTTGTTGATATAAAAAGAAAACAGCAACACTGAACTCTCATGGGTGTTATGTACAGTAACTCATTTCTGAGGTCATCTTAAAGATTATACACACAGCACAAACTGCTATTTGAACTATAACACCCAAGTCAACCCACATCTCAACCTTGATACATATAAAAGGCTGTTTTTCTCTACTGTGTTCTCTTCAAGGGAAAATTTGGATTATTTTCTAAAACCATTAAGTAACACTTTACAATCAGAAGCAAAAGCAATCTATGAGAAATCCCATAAAATGAGCATGCAAATGTGCTTTTCATGCTTTATCTTTATCTTTAAATCCTTATTTTTTGTAGAATTTCTCAATTGCACGCATTTTCCTAACAATTTTCCCGTATACTCTAAAAATAGTGTTTTCCTCTTATATTATTTTTTAATATCTTTTAAATTGATTTTTAGGGAAGAGAGGAAGGGATAGGGAGAGAGAGAAACATAGATGTGAGAGCAAAACATCAACTTCAACTGTGCTTCCTGCATGCCCCCTACCAGGCATGGAACCCACAATTTTGTGCATATGCCCCAACCAGGAATCAAACTGGCAGCCTTTTGGTGCACAGAACACCACCACACCAACTTAGTCACACCTGCCAGAACTCCTCTTGTATTCTAAAAAACCCCAAAGCACCCCATTATTAATTTATGAGACATCTTTGGAAGATTTACCTTATGTTAGATAAACTGCAAGGAATTGGCAATACAGAGATGAGGCTCATACATACACTTGGCAAACAGTAGAGTGGGGGAAAAAGCTAATAATTAAATATCACAATTTGAGTTCCATTAAAAAAAAAGACAAAAAAATACAACAAATCCCCTTTAGACTCCTAAAGTTGACTGGCCCAATATATGTTTAAATGTTTGAAATATTAATAATAACTAGCAAACACATGTCTAGTTTAAATAATATTTTTTTTCTAAAAAAACTAATGGGTATTCCCAGAACACATCTCCTTTTCTGGCAAAATTAAATGTTATACACTAGTTCTTTTATTTCAGAAATGCTGTTTGTCCTACTTCCACACTTCCATAAGGGCAAGAGCTGATGTTTAATTTCCAGATTAACATTTTTGTCAAAACTTTGGCACAAGAACTTTGAATCAAATTTATAAGCCTTATGCCTGCAAATTGCCTCATCTCTTTACTCAACCACAATTTCAAATGCCGTCTTTAAGGAAATATTTTTTTTTAGATCAGGTGTTCTTTTGCACTTTCTTTTTCTGCTCTCTTTTTCTAAGACGAAGTGGGGACATAATGTTGAACCTCTTTTTGGTAGCAGGGCAAGCTCACTATGGAAAACTCAATTTGGCCAAGAAGGCAGGTGTGTGGAACATCCTAGATAGAAGATATATCCAGTAAAGAGACATGCAAAAAATGGAACCTTTTCTTGTGTTTGTCACTGGGGGCTTGAGTGTGAGAAAAGGTCACAAAGAATAAGGTGGGAAATATAGTCAGGAGGACCACAGTGGCAGACTTTGTGATGGTGTTTTACACGAGTTATCACTTTGAATCCTTGCACAGCCTCTGGAAAGTTAGGATAACTGCTCTCGGACCTCTCAGAAAATAAATAAGACACCAACATCCCACAGAGTGACAGACTGTAGACTTGCACCTGGGTTCATCTCATTGCACATCCCATGTTTTTACACCTTCCCACACCAAGCACTGAAGCTGTAGTTCTGGTTTCTCTTTATCTTCCCTCATCAAAAGCATTAAGGTAATTGTTTTTCTAGGAATGTTTCATGTTATATCTTCCCTTCATAATTACAAACTTAGGTTACATTGACTGCTTTTAATAAATTCTTTCAACAAATACTTATCCTGCATTAGAGATTATAAATAGTATAGTCAATAAAATGGGTATTTTCTTATGAAGCCTGTAATGGAACTGTCCTAATACATATACTATGGTATTGATATGGACTAACCAGTGCAGAATAGAGGAATAAATCATGGTCAGAAATGTTCGTGCAACATTTATATATTAAAATTTAGCTTCACCATTTTGATTTTAAAAGGAAAAAAACAAGATCAAAAAGTTTTGGTTAACTTTTTTTTAAAATATATTTTGTTGATTTTTTACAGAGAGGAAGGGAAAGGGATAGAGAGTTAGAAACATTGATGAGAGAGAAACATCGATCAGCTGCCTCCTACACGCCCCCCACTGGGAATGTGCCCGCAGTCAAGGTACATGCCCCTGACTGGAATTGAACCTGGGACCCTCCAGTCTGCAGGCTGACACTCTATCCCCTGAGCCAAACCAGTCAGGGAAGTTTTGGTTAACTTTAGAAAATGAAGATTCTATTTCAATCTGGAAAATCAGCTCATTGCACACAAATATCCATATTATCCAAATTAGCATAAAAATGACATTAGTATTAGATAGATACATATATAGAGATATATAGATATATAGATGATAGAGATCTAGAGATAGATAGAGATAGAGATAGATGGATATATACACTCATGTTGGAACATTATTTGGCCCCATATAGTAGTTTATGAAGGTTATGTTCTGTGAAGACACATTACTTCACCTACTCATTATTTCTCAATGGTAATGTATGGAATTCATTCATTAAGCACTAAAACCATGATCTCATTGAAAAGGACAAATGTACTAACTTCCAGCCCAGGGGTGGGCAAACTTTTTGACTCGAGGGCCACAATGGGTTCTTAAACTGGACCGCAGGGCTGGAACAAAAGCATGGATGGAGTGTTTGTGTGAACTAATATAAATTCAAAGTAAACATCATTACATAAAAGGGTACGGTCTTTTTTTTTTTTTTTTTTTTAGTTTTATTCATTTCAAACAGGCCCGATCCAGCCCACGGGCCATAGTTTGCCCACGGCTGTTCTAGGCAGTAGTCACGTTTTAGTGATGTCAATTTAGCAAAATAAATTCTAAACACATTGCTTTAGTGATATAACTAAACATATGAATTGAAATGTCATATTGAAAACAAAATTAAGTTCTTAACTTTAAAATGTAACTTTTCTTCTTCTATGAGGGTTTGGATGTCCTACTTCTCCGGCTGCTTCTAACTTTCTAGGCATAATTACAACAGTATTCAAAGGTAGAATGGAAAAAGCTCTGAATCTACGCTGGGGCCAGTCGTGGTACTTTCAGTGGTCAGCTTTGAAACCTTGGACACGACCGGTTGTATCACTGGACCTTATTTCCCTTATAGTATAATGGAAGTGTTCAAATAAATTATTAATGACTAGAGGCCCATTGCAGGAAGATTCCTGCAATAATAGGGCTTCCTGAGGCTGGAGAAAAGCAGAGAAAGGAGTGAAGCCTACTGAGGCGGGCTTCCCTCCTGACTCAGCCGCCTTGACTCCCTCCCGTCTCGGCCACCTCGGCTCCCTCCCATCTTCGCCGCCTCCCTCCCTCCCATCTAGCTGCCTCGCTCCCTCCCTTCCCTTCTCCGCTACTTCCCTCCTTCCCATTTCTGCTGCCTCAGCTCCCTCCCTTCTCCACAACTTTGCTCCCTCCTGTCTCTGCTGCCTCACACCCTCCTGGGTCCGCTGCCTCAGCTCTGCTCCCATCTCCGCTGCCTCAGCTCCATTCCCTTCTCCACCACTTTGCTCCCTTCTTCAGCACTTGGCTTCCTTCTATGCTGTCTTCAATCTTCGCGCCTGTGTATGCAAATTAACTGCCACCGTTGTTGGGTTAATTTGCATATCACTCTGATTGGCTGGTGGGCATAGCGGAGGGATGGTCAATTTGCATGTTTCTCTTTTATTAGTGTAGCTATCTCTTCAAAGTCTGAGACAAGAAATTTCAATTTCTTTTTGGGGAGAGTTCAGCTCTTTATCCCTGGCATACATCACCTCACAATTTGGCATTGTGTCTCAAGGAAAATGTTAGAAAAAGAAACATGAAGCTACTGCACAAATTACATTTGCCAGGAATTTAACTCAAGTGTATGCTTCCTAGAGTTTCAGTAAGGCTGATTAAAATAACAACAAATAAGCCCTTTGAAAATGTGTAAGGTGATATCACCCTGTGTGATTATACATCTATCAAAAATGTTAATGTTACTTAGAATGCATAGATACCTAAAATCTGTGTATATTTTCAAATACAATTTAAGGTTCAGTTTAAATTTTGTGATTATCTCTAGATTTAACCTAAGGCATATTTGAATGATAAAAGACTCATGAGTTCAATTCATATTCTTTGGTAAGCAAAGAGTTTATTTAATTATTACAAGTTGATATTATTATATCAACTTTATCTAACAAGGCAGCTGCCTAGAAATATTTTGAGACCTAAAAATGATACCTGAAAGGGGAAAATATAGGAAAATAGAGCTAGGCATAATGGTAAGGCTATAAAAATCATCTTATCTATTTTTGTCTTGCTTGAAATTGGTCTACATTATTGGTAGTAGTACATTTTCTCTTAAAGAGAAATTCATTTGTAATAGCTTAGACATATTTTATTGAAGTCAATATCTTTAGTTGTAGTAATACATGTTCAATTAGCAATTTATAATTTAGAAAATATATTTTTATTCATTATTTAATTTTATATTTCCTGTAACATTCTTTTCCCAAAAGGTGAATATTAAAATTCATTTTATAAATATGGAAAACAGAGGTCAAGGAGGTTTAGATGAGTATCCACCATAGAAAGGCTTGTGACAAAACCGATGCTTTGTCTATAAATAAAACCAATTCATTCTTGTCTCTAAATTTAAGGTAAAAAACATCATTAGTTCTTGCTTAAGCTATAGTTTCCCCTACATACAATTTTAAAAACCTTAGGCAACAATTTATCAAATTTCAGAGTAGTTCTTGCAAGCACTGCTTGACCTTGATTGAATTACTAATAAAAACATTAATGAGTCCCTAAATCAGCTCGCAAGTGAACTATAGTTATTTCACGAATGCTCCCACCATCTGCTGAAGAGTGTAATCATCATCGCCATAAACACAAGCATTTGTAATTTATTACATGCCAATGGCACTATGCTAAGGTCTGTAAACTTTTAATAGTTTATTTACACAGGATTTTATCATTTACAATGTGCTCTTATATACACTGCCTTATCCCATTTTAACTTAAAAGTGAGAAAGGAAGGTATTTTTTGACCCAATTTTACATATGAGAAAATGAGGCCAAAATACATGATGTGGTGTTCTCAGAACATGGAGTTCAAATTCGTTTTGGCTTACCCACAAACTAAACATAAGAACTCTATTTGTTGTCTTCTGACAGAATGTTAATACTGATAACAAACCAAAATTATACAAAACTGCAACAAAACATTAAAATGGGAAAAATAAATGGGTAATAAAAGAGATTAATAGACAATTTATTGGGAAGTGACAATTCAATGAATATTTTTCCAGAATGTGAAATATAAACTTAAACGCTAAACAATCAATGTATAGCCTTAACTTTAGTTGATCATTTGAATTGATAAGGTGAATCTATGAAACAGAAATAGCTTCCAATTTTATCACCTTCATTTTAGTAATAGAATCCATCTGAAGTTTGAAAGTCATTCTTTGATGTTTTATAAGTCATCAAAAGGAAGCCTTTTGAAAGAAACTGACTTGTCTTATATGAAATATTCACATATCATACTCGAGCTTTCTTCCTTCTTAAGACCCCCTATTCATAAATTCTTCTTTAGAAGCCAACATCTACCTCTGTATTAAACTTTTATCTAGAGAGTTAAACTTTTATAAGGTTTAAGCTTATAAAATATTAAAATGAAAATTGAGATTCTGATATGTTCAGTTAAAGGAAGTAAGATAAAGGTTTCTTTTTTTTTAACTTTTACTCTTTATAAGGAGCATAGGAACTGAAATATAGTGCACTTGAGAAATTCCCTGAAGGACAATGGTGACTGACTAATTCCCTTTTATGTGTCGTAACTGGTATCCTAATACTCAGATAAAATAAATATTAATATAGACAGTTTCACACACTCATTTGAGTTACTACTTATTTTTTATATCTGAGTTTAATTATCCTTTATAATAAAAGGCTAATATGCAAATAGACTGAACCACAGAACAACCAAACTGAACAACCAGTGCTATGACATGCGCTGACCACCAGGGGGCATGAGTGGAACATGGTGGGCATCTGCAGCAGGTGGTAGAGCAGGGAACATGGCGGGCATTGGCCATAGTAGATGGTGGAGCAGATGATTGGGGGCGCCAGGCCAAGGTGGGGTGCTGGTCACTGTCATCGGGGTGAACCTCTGGTGGTTACTGAAAATTCTTTGCTCCCATGTGCTGCGGTCCAGCGTGGCACTCGCACCTCTGCCGGCGCCCAGCACCAACCCCGATTGCTCGGTGCTGTCAGCAGGTGCGAGTGGTGGGTGCCAGGGGCCTGATTGCCCCTCCGGGTTCTCCACCTCCCCCTGCTCCTGAGGGGCAATTGGGGCAGCAGCCGCCACTCACACCTGCTGCTGACACCGGCCCCAATCCCTCTGCACTCCGTGCTGTCAGTGGGTGTGAGTGGGGCCGGCCCAATCAGTGCTGCATGGGAGCAGCAGTGGCGGTGGGAGCAGGGCTGCCAGTGGGAGCAGGGCTGCCAGCAGAGAGGGGGCCGGGTTGGGAGGGGCCAGGTGGGGGCATGAAGGATGGGCCGAGAACCGCCCTTGTGCCTACAGCAGCCTCCGGGGCCCACAGTTCCTTTTAAGGTGCACGAATTCATGCACTGGGCCCCTAGTATAATATAAACTTCTACTTCTCCAGCCTATGTAATATTAAAAAATATTCTTAATCATCGTAAAAGACAAATACAAACCTGGTAGTCAACTATCAAGACCTAGTTATGTCATTTTTTTATGAGAACAAATTTACAATAGGTAATATTCAAAACATTATTATCAACATCTATGTGTTTCAAAGTGGCCTTGTATCATTTTTAAAGAGTTTTATATGCATGAACTAATTCTATCCTAATAACTATTATCCATAGCAAAATGAACCTCAAATTTTCCATAGCCAGCTGTAGCAGATAGAGTTTTTAAAAACTATTTTTCTATCATCATTCTTGTAACAGAATTATCTATAGAAATCAATACTGGAGCCCTAGCTGGTTTGGCTGAGTGGATAGACCATTGGCCTGCGGACTGAAAGGTCCCAGTTTTGATTCTGGTCAAAGGGCATGTGCCTTGGTTGCAGGCACAATCCCAGTAGAAGGTGTGCAGGAGGCAGCTGATCGGTGTTTCTCTCTCATCAATGTTTCTAACTCTCTGTCTCTCTCCCTTCTCTGTAAAAATCAATAAAAATATATTTAAAAAAAGAAATCAATACTGGAGAGTATAAATTATATTCCCAAGCCAAGTTTCATTAGAGTATTACATATGTCAATAGGAAAGACATGGGCATTTTAGGTCACAGATTTACAAAAATATAGATGTGTAGGATAGGGAGTTAGGTTGCTCTATAAAATAATAATCAATTATTTTCTAATATAAAAATGTGGAACCTTATAAGTTATTCTTAATGTTGCAGAAATATATCAGGTAGAGATTTTATAGCATCTTATTTAGCATAATTAGTAATACTGTGCTTTTCCTAAAACCAAAATCTCACAAGATGAACATTGAAGACATTTCTTCACTGGCCCTACATAATGAATGAAAATGAATAACAGATGGCTACATTCTTTATTATTATACTAGAGGACTAGTGCACGAAATGCGTGCATGGGTGGGTCCTTAGGCCTGGCTGGTGGCCTTCCTTTGTTCCACTCTGCCCCACCCTGCCTCCTTGTGGTCAGTGCATGTCATAGCAAGTGATCAGTCTCCTGGTCGAACTCACTCAGGGACAATTTGCATATTAAGCTTTTATATGTAGATTTACAGAGAGAAGAAGTGAGTGAGAGAGAGAGAAACATCACATAGCTTCTTATTGCATGTCCCCCAACTGGGGATTGAACCTCTACTTGGACATGTGCCCAAACAAGCAACAGAACCAGCAAGCCTTTGGTGCATGGAAGGATGCCCAACCAATTGAGCCACATCAGCCAGGGCATGCTTGCATTCTTTATTAATAGTTACCTTCAGCTCATCAGGTTATATTTTTGGTTATAGAAAATCTTAGTGTTTTCCTCAAGCTCTTTCTAGACAGTGTTCTTAGCCATTACCATTTATTTAGAAATACCAATGTAGCGGGTACTTGATATTCACAAGACAGGGCTATTTTTGATATTTCCTGTTAAAGGGCAAGCATTTCATGCAGACACTCCATGAATCAAATGTAATTCAATACAAGGAAGAAATTCCAACACTGACATTGTCTAAAGGAGGTGTAAGTTACACACTAACTGAACTGTTTAAATGTATGGGAATGGGACACAACATAAAGGTATTGTCCAATACTTAATTGGGCAGAATGAGTGGATGCTTCACTGCTTTTAGGGGCCCTTTCCCCCTGCAATTTATGGTTCTCTCTGCCCTTGCTGACATTATGGACTGTCAGCCAATTTGTTCTACTAACTTTTGAGAGATGTAGTAAATTCCTAAGGAAATTCACATGTTTCTTTTTTAT
>NW_006289214.1:4112605-4113557 GCF_000327345.1 Myotis davidii
TTTTTGTTTGTGTGTGGGGGGGGGGGGGAGGTATTGGGGGACACCAAAACAAAATCCTAACTTAAAGAAATGGAAATAGTTGTCTTTTCATTTTGGTTTTGTAGAGTTATTTTGATTTGTTAAACTCAATTAAGTATGTTTACATTAATGTTTATTCTTCTATATGACAAATATTTCCAATAATTCAGGCTCTAGATATCATATTATTTATAATTGATCTCTCCTCTCTTGGCATATGTACAGGATTTCAGTTCAGTTTACACTAGAATCCAGATTTCCAATAAGTAGGAAAAATTTTGATGCACAAGGAAAAGTATTTGCTTAATCAGCAGTGGATTTCAAAGTTAATGAAGTGGAAATAAAATATGAGCTATGTCTCTGTTTAATGTAGCATAAGTATTACTCATTTGAAACAATAAGTAATCCCCTAAACTATCTTATCTAATAATAGACAAACATGAGAATTAGCCATACCTTCGCTATGCTGCCAATTGGCTAATCAGCACTCTATGCAAATTAACCCAACCAAGATGGCAGCCTGCAGCCACGCAACTGAAGCGAGCAGGAGGCTTTCTTGCTCCAGTAATGGAGGAAGCCAAGGTTCCCTGCCTGCTGCGGCCTGGCTTTGAGCTCCTGAAGCAACAAAGTTTCATTTATAGAAGCTAAATAAACCCCAGATACCTGCTTTCAGCAGGCCGTGGCCACGGAGCTGGACCGAGCAGGAGCCAGCTCTTAGCTCCAGTGATGGTAACAAAGTTTCAATTATAGAAGCTAAAAAAAACCCAGATACCTGCTTTCAACAGGCCATGGCCTCAGAGCTGGAGCGAGCAGGAGCCGGCACTTAGCTCCAGTGATGGCAACAAAGTTTCAATTATAGAAGGTAAATAAATCCCAGAATAAAAAAAAAAGAAAAAAAGGAGCGGCTGGGAGCTTCAGGCACTTGCCAGCCTGA
>NW_006289214.1:4113829-4114402 GCF_000327345.1 Myotis davidii
AAATAACCTGGGGAACGTGCCTAAGGAAGCAGGTGGTCATCCTCCGAGGGGTCCCAGACTGCCAGAGGGCACAGGCTGGGCAGAGGGACACCTTCCTCCCGCCCCACCAAGTGCACAAATTTTTGTGCACCAGCCTTCTAGTAAAACATAAAGGCAAAGTCAATAGTGTCACCTTATGGGAACTGGTAAGAAGGGTAAAGTACAAGTCTGAGAACATTTAAGTTATTTCTCATAATTTTTTAGTATTGTAAGGAGTGTTTTGGAGTAGCTATATTCCAAAGGAAGAGATACCTTCTGTGATGGTAGCTAAACTGTAAGAAAATACTTAACATATTTTATCCTCCAAACTTAGAAGTTACCATTAAACTGAGGCTTTCACATATCTAAAGCTATTCCTTAAAATTTGAACTTAATAGAATTAATAAAAACTGGTAGAGGTTCTAGACCAGCCGTGGGCAAACTACAGCCCACGGGTCGGATCCGGCCCATTTGAAATGAATAAAACTAAAAAAAAAAAAAGACCGTACCCTTTTATGTAATGATGTTTACTTTGAATTTATATTAGTTCACACA
>NW_006289214.1:4114745-4117978 GCF_000327345.1 Myotis davidii
AATACACCGCCTACCGGGATCTAGCCCACAAGCCAGGTATGTGCTATGACTGGGAATTGAATCATGACCTCCTGGATCATAAATTGACACTCAACACTGAGCCACACCAGTCAGGCATAGCATATTTCAATAATAGTTACTCTGTAATATATTTTGAATAACTAATTTTGTGTGCAAATTTAGTACTATTTAAAAATATAAAAACTGCACTGGCTGGTTTTGTTAAGTGCTGAGGGTGTTGTCTCATGTGCCAAAGAGTCAAGGGTTCTATTTCTGGTCAAGGGCCCATACTTAGGTTGCGGGTTCACTCCTCCACTCCCTACTCCTATCAGGCTGTGTGTGGAGGCAACCAATTGAGGTGTCTCTCTCATATTGATGTTACGCTCTCTTTTTCTCTCTCCCCCTCTCCATTCCACTCTCTCTAAAAAGCAGTGGAAAAATATCTTCAGTTTAAGATTAACAATAACAACAACAAAAAAATTAAAAACCACTTTAAAAAAAAAAGAAAAGAAAATCTAACTTGGATTCTATATTTGTTTGTTTCCTTTGAATCTGACTCCTCCTCTCTATCTCATTCATATGTGTTAAATTCCGTTCAAAATCATGGCTGGGGGGTGGGGGAGAGGAATCAATCCAAGTGTTAAATACTATTCTTGAATATCCTATCTAATAATGGACAAATATAGTAATTAACCATATCTCTGACACGCTTCCCATTGGCTAATCAGGGCAATATACAAATTAACTGTCAACCAAGATGGCGGCCGGCAGCCAGGCAGATGAAGCAAACAGGAGGCTTCCTTGCTCCAGCGAAGGAGAAAGCCAATGTTCCCCGCCTGCCCCTGCTGGGCTCTGAGCTTGCACTCTAGGAAACAATGTTGCAATTATAGAAGCTAAACAAACCTCATGCTTTCAGCCAGCCGGCCAAGCTGGAGTTGCAACAGTGTTTCAATTATAGAACCAAAACAAACCAGATACCGGCTTTCTGCAGCCGAGGTCTCAGAGCTAGAGCCGAGCCTCAGAGCTAAAGCTAGCTCTCAGTTCCAGTGACAGCTATAGAAGGTAAATAAATCTCAGAATAAAAAAAAAGAAAAAAGAAAAAAAGGAGAGGTTGGGAGCTTCAGTCATCCGCCATCCTGAAAATGGCCCTCAGCCCTCACCCAGACTGGCCAGGCACCCCAGTGGGGACCCCCACCCTGAAGGATGTGTGAACAGCTGAAAACAGCCATCATCCCCTCATCCAGGCTGGCCAGGCACCCAAGCGGGACCCCCACCCTGATCAGGACACCCTTCAGGGCAAACCAGCCGGCCCCCACCCGTGCACCAGGACTCTATCCTATATAGTAAAATGGTAATATGCCTCCCAGCACTGGGATCAGCGGAGCAGCAAGGCCTCACTCCCCCTGTGTCAAGTGGAGCTGCGAGGCCTCCCAGCAACAGGATCAGCGGAGCCACAAGGCTTTCGGGCCCCTGGAGCAGCATGACATGGGGGAGCTCCCCAACCCCCCTGATAGATCCTGCTCTGTGTGTGACAGGGGGCGGCACCCCAACCCCCCATTGGCCCTACCCTGAGTGTGACTGGGGGTGGCATCGCAACCTCCCAATCCACCCTTCTCTGTGCATGACAGGGGGCGGTGCCCCAACTCCCTAGTCGGCCCTGCTCTGAGCCCAACCAGGGGCTGCACCTAGGGATTGGGCCTGCCCTCTGCCACCAGGGAACGGGCCTAAGCCATCAGGTCGTTATCTCCCGAGGGGTCCCAGACTGTGAGAGGGCACAAGTGGGGCTGAGGTACACCCCCACCCCGTCAGTGCACAAATTTTTGTGCCTGGGCCTCTAGTAAAGAAATAAAAGAACAAATTACACATTTTGTTTGATGTTCAAGAAACTATGGTTGAGTTAGAAAAACATAAGTACACAATTAACAGAAATAAATACAAGGCAGAAAGTGATTATTGCAATAAATATACTAAACAAACTTATGAATTAACAAGGATAGATTGTTAATATAAATGGAGAAGACAGAAAAGCTACATGTAAATGGTAAAACTTGAATGTAATTTTGAGGAGAAATGTAGAATTTCAAAAAGTACGATATGAAATCAAAAGGATAAAGAGTATTTTGGGTTATATGAATAAAACATAGAAAGAGATAATGAACTGCAAAACTTTTCAAGGAAGTGTAACTCTTAGGATGGTGGAGCCTTAAGAATCTAGTGGATAACAGTAGATGTGAATGATAGATGAGTGCCATATTTGAGAAAGCATATGTTCAGCATTAAGAATATTATTCCTTATGAGAGGTCTGATGCATGAAAATTCATGCATTGGAGGGGGGGGTCCATCAGCCCGGCTTGCCCCATCTCACAGTCTCAGAACACTTAGTGGTGAGAGGCAACCATGCAATCAGGGGAAGGCGATGCCCTATCACACCTCTGCTGCTGCCACTGCCAGCAGCACAAGCCTCAACCGGCCCTGGTTACCTGAGCCTCGGGCAGCCCTGGGCTGCTGGGGGGCTTAGGGGACTGGGGCTTTCTGGGGGCAGGCACACACCTGCCACCCCAGCAGGGATGATGGGACTGGGCTCTGCCATCTTGTAGCTGTGGGTGCCGCCATCTTTGAGGGCGGGGCAGTCAATTAGCATATTCCTGCATATTCCCTCTTTATTAGATAGGATGGTATATGCAGTGAGAGACATTGAACCTTTGTGAAGAAGTGAAAGGAAGATGTTTTGTAGAAGTTTAATTCAGAGAATTTTGTCAAGGGTATAGCAGGGAAAAAGGTCAAAGACAGAATCATTATTTGTGATTTAACTGTTGTTAAAGTCTACTTAAAACAGAGGTAATGGAAAAAAGAAGAAAAAAAGAATGGAGCCATATTTGAGAGATAAAAGGATTTAATGAGTAATTTGGTACCTGGGAAAACAAACATGTTCTGAAAAGGTTCAGATAAAAGAATTGAGAAAGACCTTTCATTGATATTCATTGATATTTACTTATTCTACGCCACAAACTGTGCTAGGATTCCATACATATTACCTACTTTTACTTTTTGTGAGAACGTAATGAGAGAGACATTTGTGTTTGTTTTATTTTGTTTTTTTTTTGTTGTGTTAGAACAAACATGTCTGAAAAAGTAACTTACCTATCATACTACAATTTTAAGTGATAAAATATAATGTTTACAAATAAAATAAATCCTTGTTTGTTATGAACTTTAATTTGATGTAAATGTT
>NW_006289214.1:4119204-4123492 GCF_000327345.1 Myotis davidii
TCAACCCAGCGTTATTTATTTTATTTGTATTTAGTTATTTTTAATTATGTTTTTAAAATTTCAATTCCAGTTGACTTAGAATATTATATTAGTTTCAGGTGTACAACATAGTGATTGGACATTTATGTGACTTATGAAGTGATTATCCCATAAGTCTAGTGCCCACCTAACACCATAGATCGTCACCACAAAATTGTTGATTAAATTCCCTATGCTGTACTTTACATCCCTGAGACTATTTTTATAACTGGTAATTTGTATATATTTCTTCCACTCTATTGCAATGGTGACTTTGTCATATACCAGGTGTGTGTAGTTCTGTTTCTATTTCAATTAAATACTCATCTATCCTAGCATCAATAACACAGTATTCAATTTCTTGTAGCTTTTTAATAGGCTTTGATAGTTTATAGAGTATCTAAGATTTTTTAAGTGGTTTTGATCTCTAAAAATTCCATAAAAGTATAATATTAGCTCACGACTTCCTCTAGAAAAAGGTGGAATTTCAATTGAGGAATAATTTAATCTACACATAATTTGGAAAGAATTGACATCTTTATGACATTGACTCTTCCAATTACTGAATATGGTCTATCTGTTCACAGTTTTTTAATTTATCTTGGTAATATTTTCAGTTTTCTCTATAGAATTCTTCTACACCTTTTATTATATTTATTACTTGTAATTTTATAATTTTTAAGTTCTTATAAAAATAATCTACACATTTCATTTTTAATAATGTTTTCTAATTTAGAGGTGGTAAGGTACCTTTCCATACTATTTTTCCATCCAGCAACCATACTAAATGTACTTACTAATTTACATTTTTCTGCTAATTAGTTAAATTTTTTTAGGCAAGGAGGTGCTTGATTTTGGTCATTCAATTCTGTTTTTGGTAAGCCTGGTACATTTATTCAAGAACAGATATTGTGTATAAAAATATCTACTTATATAAAAACCCTGCATGTAACATCACAGCCAGAACCACGACCAAGCTGAAGGAAGTCAGTCCTGCAGAGGGTTGTCTTGGCAACAATTGCGCCCTCCCCTGAGCTGTTTCCTGGAGCTGTTTCTGGTGAGGGCAGGGTTTGAGGCAGGAACTCACCCTCGGAGCATGGAGGCATATCTTTCTATAAAGTGTGCTGCGCCAGCATGGCCAAGGGTGAACCTGAGTGGGGGCAGCTGAAAGGCTTAGAAAAAACAGAGAAGAGAATGAAATCTGGGTATTGGTGGGACACTGCTTCTCTGAGAGACAGTGACCATGCCCACAGCCATGTCTTTATTTTATTGCAGATGGCAAGAAGCAAAGTAAGGGCGTAAACAAGATGTTTACAACATTTTCCTGGGTTTCAATCCTACTCAACTACATGCACCTGAACTCTATCAAGCCTACATCACTCAGGCACATGGGGCCAAGTGTTTGGACCATAGGTTCAAGCTTACAATTATAGCTGTTGGCTATACTTGTGCTGGGAGGGCCCTTCCCTCCAAGCTGGGACTTGCACATGGCAATGAGAGGACTGTGCCCTCTCATCAGTCCAAGGCTTGAACCTGTCCAAAACACTGTAGTGGCTCCCCACAATAAAGTTTTAATACATTATATTAGAGGTTGTTGTGGTACTTTTTTACCCACAGCGCCTACAGGGATTGCTGCAAATTGACTTCTCGTTGGAAGAATCTTTCATTCCCAATATAAATGACCAATCCCATTAAATGAAACTTCAATTTCTAGACTTGATATAAACAGCATAGTTGCTAAAACTATTCAAAAGGCCCACACCTTTAGGAGATAACCTTGCTACTTACTTCACAGAAAAAACAGAAACATCAACTAGAAACCTACTACCTACACTGTCAGCCACCCTTTCTATTGCAAGGGAAGTGTTTCTTTTCTTTTCTCAATTTCAGTCTCTCTTTCCTTCTCAGGGATTTTGTCTATTCATCTTGCTTCTCATGGTTCTTCTATCTCTATCTATTGGATCCTTTTCATAAGCACTTCATCCTGCTCAAACCTTTGCCACACATAAAACCATCAATAAATCCCCCACCAACTCATTTTTCTCTAGCTATTGCTCTATCCTACTCCCCCATTTCCCAACTAAATTTCATAAATCAATTGCTATACTTATCTTTCAAACTATTCTAGTCTAGATTCACTTCTACTATTTGAAAATTATCCTTTTTAAAGTATTCAAATTCTACCACCCATATCCAATGATTTCTTTAACTCAACTTCTAGACAGTATTCTACTTAAAACTTTCCTTCTTTATTTTAATGTTCTTTATCTATCCTTTGCCATTCCCCTTAGCTTACTTGATTCTTGAATCGGGGAAGAAATCTCAGGATATTGTCCTAGGCTCCCTGCTTTTCTCATTCTACTGGAAAACTAGCTTCCTTTGCGTGATCATACCTACCCTTTAGGGTATTATCAACTACATCTATATCTAATGCCTTTCAAATTTATATCTCTAGTCCAAACTTCTCTCTGCAAGCTACAACCACATAGCTCTCACTTTTTATGAGATTTCCCTATTTGGAAGTCTTGTACAACATTAAAATTACCATATATAAAACTAAACTGATCTTTCTTACCAAATCTGTTCAGGTCAAAATCTGGAATAACCCTTTTCTGACTGCCCCCACACCACCCTCAACCCTCATGTCTTCATCCCATCATCAGTTCTCTCTATATAATAATTTTTTTGTTTTGTTTAGTAAATCCTCACCAGAGGGTAGTTTTTCCATTGATTCTTTCAGAGAGTGGAAGGGAGGGGAGGTGGAGAGCCAGGGAGAGAGACACATTAACATGTGTCTCTCACAAGGACTGGATGCCTGGGAATCGAGTCTGCAACCAAGGTACATGCCCTTGACTGGAATTGAACTCGGGACCCTTGAGTCCGCAGGCCTATGCTCTATCCACTGAGTCAAACTGGTTAGGGCAATTAATTCCCTTTTAATGTGCATGAATTTCATGGACGGGGCTACAAATACACACACACACACACACACGTACATATATATATATTCTTGATGATACTATATTTCTCTAAGAATATTAAATTTTCCTTTTGCAAGGAAGATAAAGTATGGGCAGATTACCTTTTGGTAGGTGAGGAAAGTCAAATTTTCTACTTACTCTTGGAATATAGCCCACTTTGGAGTCACTACAAAAAAATCTGGTGTTTTCTTTAGCCCATCCACCTTGGCAGGTCAGAACTGAAACTTTTGTCTGACCAGTAACATGAGCTTTCTTACATTTTTATTTAATTTTTGCAATAGTGGCCATTTTCTGTTTGGTTTATTGGGGTCACTACCAATTCCTACCTCCTTGCTGTCTTGGTTTTTGTTTCAGTTTGTGTACTTGTTTATTTATTTATTTTTATTTTCAGCTGAATAAGTATTTGATTCCAGCTTCTGTCATACAGTCAAAAACAAATCAGTCTTCACATGAGAAATTTGAGAGGCAGCAAAAAATCCACATAGCACTATCTGACTTGAACACAAGAGAAATTTTGAGGTATGCATGAACATTTAAAATTTAATCATCTGACTTTACCAGTATAAAGCATTTGAATGATTTAGATGTGAAAGTAAAATGTTTGCTTTATGCCCTAACCAGTTTGGCTCAGTGGATAGAGCGTCAGCCTGTGGACTGAAGGGTCCCAGGTTCGATTCTGGTCAAGGGCATGTACCTTGGTTGCAGGCACATCCCCAGTAGGGAATGTGCAGGAGGCAACTGATCGATGTGTCTCTCTCATCGATGTTTCTAACTCTCTATCCCTCTCCCTTCCTCTCTGTAAAAAATCAATAAAATATATTTTAAAAAAATGTTTGCTTTATATATATATTTGTATTAAATGCAACCTAACTAAATTATTTAGGGTGCATAAATGTATTGAGCTAGAAATCTGCATCACAATGTCTCAATAAAGATACACAACTTACTTTTCTTCTATTTTGTTTAAGTGTAACTATAATGGTTCACCTTTAGTCAGTGCAAGACAAAAATGGATCTCATTAAATTGAGTATAAATAAATTAATTGATGAATAAGTGAGCGTAGCATCTGTTTATGTCTGTCTTATCATAACTTTTACTTGCTTAGTTTATTTTTTTAATATTTTATAATTGCCTTTGTGGACGAGCATATTATTGTTATCAATTTCAGGAATTTCTACCCAATTCATCTTTGTGCTAACAGGATTATATTCTAGTTATAGGAACACAATTTTTAATAAAATGAAAAAAAACTTTAAAAATTAAATAAATTTGCCTTTTTTCTCCTGTT
>NW_006289215.1:0-217 GCF_000327345.1 Myotis davidii
CTTTTCTTTACCTTTGAAAAAATAAGTTTAATTTTATTCATATTTGTTTCTGTAATTTAAAAGTGAAACAATTAATGAGCGTCAAAGATGACAAAATACTAAAACACGCCAGCTTTTGAACTTTCTTTTTCTCTCGGATAATACATTAATTAGTGCTTTATTCAAGGCATTTGAAATCTGCTTAATGCAATTTCCTGTTCTGCTGTAGAACTTATGT
>NW_006289216.1:0-330 GCF_000327345.1 Myotis davidii
CCCTCCACTCTTTCGGCTCTGAGGGCTGGATAGAACAGCCGGACGGGCTGGATCCGGCCCGCGGGCCGTAGTTTGCCCACGGCTGTCGTAGCCGATTGCGGGGTTCATTTTTGTCTGAGTCAATTATTACAAAGGGTTTCTGTTTGCCCTCCATGACTACTGTTTGCGAAGCTCAGATTCAGTGTTAGAAGTCTGACTTTTCCTTCATGTCAAACTTTACTGACAGAGCAGCATACAAGTATTTGAGGGGAGAAAAGGAAGTAAAATGAGGTAAAGTTTAAAGTTAATGAGGAAACAAATGATATTAGTGAGAGTGAAAGGGGGTGCAGG
>NW_006289216.1:1239-1847 GCF_000327345.1 Myotis davidii
GTCCTTTATTTGTGATCACAGAAGAGACAGTTCGTGGCTCTGCCTCTGGGTGGCAGTGTGTCTGGATTGACCTCCGAGGCTCTAAGTCCTCTCTATCAGTAGGGTTTTTTTTTTTCTTTCTCTATGGTATTTGGAACTTATTTGGGAAAGACCACTGCCCAGAGCTGGTTCTTTAATAGTTACTGCCTACTGTTTCTCAGGCTCCCCAAAAGGAACTTTCCCCTACAGGCTCTGCGAATGACCCCAACTGGGGAATCCCATGCACTGGGTTTAATAATCAAATGCACGGATCTAAGGGGAACTGTAACAAGAGCCTGATACGTTGTGTGAATTCACAAGCCTCCACCTTCCAGGTCTGCGCACAGTCTCCGCGGGCACAGTCTCCGCGGGCACCAAGCAGCCGGCAATTGGCGGAGTCCAAGGCTGCTTTTTTACATTCAGTCCAGCTATGGGCTTATTTTTAGCATTCCCTTCTGCCAGCAGCCCTGTGGGGCCCCTTCCCCACTCGCGGGTCACGCTGGTCGCAACGGCTGCGGACTCTGTGGGGCGCAGATTTTGCCCCACGTTTGCGCGGAGCGAGCTCGGTCCTCTTTCCAACCCGAATTGCA
>NW_006289216.1:2834-10621 GCF_000327345.1 Myotis davidii
CCGGAGGGCCAGAACAAAAGCATGGATGGAGTGTTTGTGTGAACTAATACATGTTAACACTGCTGCTGGTGAAGGAGCGGAGGGGAGAGCAAGAGAACCCTCCACTCTTTCGGCTCTGAGGGCTGGATAGAACAGCCGGACGGGCTGGATCCGGCCCGCGGGCCGTAGTTTGCCCACGGCTGTCGTAGCCGATTGCGGGGTTCATTTTTGTCTGAGTCAATTATTACAAAGGGTTTCTGTTTGCCCTCCATGACTACTGTTTGCGAAGCTCAGATTCAGTGTTAGAAGTCTGACTTTTCCTTCATGTCAAACTTTACTGACAGAGCAGCATACAAGTATTTGAGGGGAGAAAAGGAAGTAAAATGAGGTAAAGTTTAAAGTTAATGAGGAAACAAATGATATTAGTGAGAGTGAAAGGGCGAGGGCTATGCCCTCCATCTAGCCCTGGGTCCTCCATTTTTGGGGAGAGCCATGTGCTCAGCAAAGAGCTCCTTTCTGGAAGAAGTACAAGCCTCTGCTAGCCACACCTAGGATTTCTTTAAACTAACCAATGATAATCAAGGGAAGTGCACACCATAGATACGACCACACCCTGTGTAATGAGGCAACAACTTGTGCCTGGCCAATCGGCAGGGCCCACAGTCCTCTCTCCTCCCCTTACTATAAAACCCCTCTTCCCACAGGGCTGGGTCTCTCTGCCACTTGCTGCTGCGTCAGTAAAGGAGGGTAAGGGAGCCAAGCCTGGGTTTGAATAAAAGACTTTGTTTTTGCATCTGACACGGCTGGCTCCCTTGTGTGGTCTCTTGGGGATCCTGAAATCCACAAGAGGTGAGTTATGTTGATAATTTGAAAAAATAATTGTGATTAGTATTCTGATTTATTTTGGGTGCTGTTTTTAGTACTTTTTTGAGGCGCTCACTTCTCCAGTAGTAGTAAGGCTATTGCTCAGGATTTTAATGTCTGCACTTTTTCTTCTGAGGCTGGGGGGAGGGAGGGAATGAGAGAGAAAGAGAGAGAGCAATAAGAGTGTGGGAAATTTTGGAGTTAGGATGATTTTATAACCTTAATAGTGGTTGATTTAATATTTGTGGTTTCACCTACTTATGTGCACAGCACCCCCAAAAAAACCCCAACATGATAAATGGTCATTTTGAGACAAAAGGTGGATCTTTGAGGGTGGCAGGGTCAGGGCAGCACTGACCAGTGCTGCTCAGACGGTTCCTGATTGACTGGTTGAGGATTCCACCTGTTGGAGAGCCCGAGCTGGGGCTCAGCGTACAACTCCACTTGGTCATGGCATCTTGGTTTTAGGGTCACCACCTGGACCTGTCCTGTTTTCTCCATGTTCCTTCCTTCACATTAGAGTGTGGTTGGGCCAGCCAGGAGGTCAGTGCAGCAGCACCTGCTGTGAGGAGGTGTGAGGATGGAGGGGACAGAGAGCAGGAAATGGGTCCTGGAGTAATTCTATGTGTGCGTGGCCAGACCTCCCTTCAGCTGTGCCCGTCTGAGGAGCACAGAGGGGAAGACAGAATCAGAGATGGCCTGTAGTGGTGTCAGTGCTGCCTTGAGTGGCACTATTAGCACAGCAGAAAGTCGACAACCGATAGAACTGCAGGAATTCAAGGATCCTTCCCAGCTCCCTAAGGCAGTACCCGTGGTTTTGTCATTTTTAGAGTCATGGAAACAATCTCCACTCCATCATAGTGTGACCTCCATAATGCCTTTCTCCTCTGATCAGTGTGGTGTGCACCACAATCTTATTACAGGCAGATGTGTTTTACTTTAGGTATATGTTTATTTCTTGAGTAGCTAGCTTTTGGCAGCTCAGCATGAAAACTCATTCAGCACACTAAGGAGAGGTAAGGGGAGAATCAGCTCAGGCAGAGCTAGAATGGAGTTCTATTTAGATAGACTTTCCATAAGCAGGACATTCAAAGAGATGTGAAACCCAACTTTGATTCAGGCGAGCCTCTGTATATGAAAACCCACACAGAGAGCACTGAGCACCTAGGAACACTTGAATTTTAGAGGAGTTTTTGCCTTATGAAGACATCTTCTTCAACTGAAGCTCCTCTAGTGCCGATAAGTCACCAATGATGCTGAAAATGCACAAACAAGGCAAAGAATGTGAGTTCAGGGCTAAGAATTTCCAAACTTTAAGAAAACTGAGGAAGGAAGATAATTGAAAAAATGGGGCTCTAATAAAGTGGTGCTAACGAACCTGTTTTGAGATGACTCATTAAGTAGTCATTTTATGAAAATTGCAAGACATATTCATGGCTAAATTAAAATGGTGGTCCAGAGATAAGGTGAAGAGTATGTCTTCTAATCCACTCACCCCAAAATTACCATCATTAATCACTTATTATTTATCTGTCCAGAAATTTCCTATGCATTTTTTCTTGCCAGTAGTGTATGAAAATTCCTGATTCTTTCTAGACCTTTCTAATATTTGCCAAAAGTCACAGGAGAAAAAATTTATTGCATTTGTTCAGTCACTCAAATATTAATGAGCACCCACTGCTACCGGAGGTGGGCCAGTCTGGAAATTGAGTCTTGTAGCATCATGGGAAAGGCATTTTAGGGATACTTTCCAAGGAGGATTCGAGCAATAGTGGCAAGATTATTAGCAGAGCACACAGGGCACAGACGCTCTTATAAGATTGCTGCGCTCCATGAGGCCCTTCTCTGGCAGGTCTAGCAGCAGAAGCTGGTTAATGTTGTTGGTCTTCCCATGGGCACACCAGGCCTGATGTCTCATCTGAGACCAGATTGATTTGCATTAGCTCTATCTCACTGCAGAAGGCCAGCTTCAGGGGATGCAGGCCCACACTTGTGCACACTAGGGCCTGGAGGGTGAGGCCCAGAGCTGCAGTGCTGATAGTCCAGCACAGTCTATAGTCCCAGCTATGCTTTGGCCCAAAACTGCTGCCAAAAGTGACTTGGAACTTAGTTAAGCTCCCCTATATTTCCTTGGGCTTGGGAGAGAGCAGGCTTTTTTCAAACTATCCAATCTCTTTTCTGGGGCTTGTATCGTTATCCTAGATGATCCCCCCCCCCGCCCCCCAGATTTTCCCAAATTTGTCTCTTCCTCTTAATGTTGCCATTTTGGCTTCTACTGTGAATGCACCCATTGAAAGTGCTACTACTAAGCCAACCTTGAAGTTCTGGCAAGAGTGAACAAACAAGTAAAAATTTCTATGCTTGAGAAATTACATATTTTTGCTTAAGTGTCTTGGCAAAGCACAGTGTTCCTGTTTCCAGTCACCACATGTGCAGATTCACCAAGTGACCACAGGAGAACAAAGTTAGTATCAGGAACAGGATGACCAGACAAGTCAAACTGCACGTCTGCAGAAAAACCCTCTGCTGCTCCCCTTAACTCAACTACCACTTCCTTTTCATCCTATATAACTAGCTGGCTTCACAAGAGCTGTTGAGATGGGGTTTGGGACAGGAATTCCCATTTTCTCAATTTCCCATTTTCTCAAGTGGCAATTGAATAAACCACTTTCCTTCTCACCAGCACTTGTCTCATGAGTTTCCTTTTTGGGCATGCAGCCAACTCAGGTTTGGTTTCAAAGGGACTTTCCCCAGCACAACCTTCTCCCCTGCCCCTGCCCAGTTAATCTGGGGAAAAGTGCCAGTTGTTCCATGGGATAGTTGGGAAATAGGTCTCTCCTGCCCACTTGGATGTTAATCCCTTTGGCTGAGCAATGGCAGCTATTCCTTGGAATGACTGTGAAACTGCCCCTTCCTAGTTGACCTAGCTTAATCGGATATCTGGCTCCCTTCCCTTTCATTAATATCTAACTAAATGCTTACTGTAATACCACTATATGCCAAATATGTGTGTTAGTTCTGGGAATGCAATGAAAAAAGAAAGGCAAATGGCAAGACCGTTTCCTAGTGGGGTCATGGTGCAGATGGGGGGACTAATAGTAACTCAATAGTCACATACATAAAAGTGCTATAAAGATAAATACATAAGAGTTATGGAAACATACAAAACAGAGCTGCTTTAGTTAGGGAATGGCTGGGTAGCCAGGACAAGCTTTCCCCAAGACAGGACAATAGAGCTGCAACCTGAAGAATGAGTAAAAACGCCTGAAGTGAAGAAAGAAAAAAGACAGGGAAAGAACATTGTCAGCAGAGGGAATGTACGATGGATGAAGTCCTGAAAAAAACCCAGGTGGGGAGAAGTTGACAAGAGAGGTGGGATCAGTAGACCCTACAGGACCTACTAAGAGTTTATACTCTTTCCTAAGAGGAATGGAAAACCATTTGAGAGGTTTAAATAGGGGAGTGGCATTGTCAGATTTGTTCTTTGAAAAGATGGTTGTGTTAGCTCTTATATTGCTGTAATTTACATTTATTTAATTTTGAGTGAGGCTGGTCATTTGTTCTTATGTGATGATCAAATGCATTTCATTTTCTTCAATTCGCCTTGACAACTTTTTTTTTTTCTCTTGGATTCATTTTCTTGTATTGATTTATAAGCGCTTTTCTATATTAAGGAAATGAGCCTTTCATGTGCCCAAAGTTATAAATAATTTTCCAATTTTGTCTTTTGGCTATATTTAGATGTTTTAAATATTTATATGATCAGATTTATTAACATTTCCTTTATGGCTCCTCAATTTAATGTCATGCTACCATTTTATTTATTCTTTTCTATTTCTGCACAAGTAGTGATGCTAATAAATTACAGTGGCTTTGGAACGTATTTAAGTGTCTGGTAGCATTCAACCTCATTTCCCCACTATTTTCCTGGAAATGCTGGCCTGCTTCCTTTCAAAGCTCACTGAGCGAAATGAGGCAGCTAGTGTGACCTCCGACACAACCTGAAGGTGCTTGTCATTTGTGTCTCAGTCCATGTGTGACATTCAGTGCCCGCCCAGAGCATGCACGTGTTTGCATGTTGGTCTGTGCCCTCCACTTCCTGTCATCAAGATGCCACTGGGGTTCATGTGCCCTCTCTGTGGTCATATCAGCAGGATAAACAGATGTCAGGAGCATCTGAACCCTGGGCTGTTCTTAGCTCTCTTACCTTGATGATAGAAACAGTTATCATGAGAAGTAACAGAACTTCAACTGTAGAAAGAAGGGGAGCGAACATCCCCTGGTAGCTGGGCTGCTGGCCAGGCCTGCAGACCTCTCTCCCTCCTCTCAGGTGCTCGGCTTCCCTCAGCCCTCCCTCCACAGGCACAGCAGGGCCTCCAGAGCCAGTGGACACAGGTGCAAAGCTGTGCGACTTGCTCTGACCTTGGAGCTCAGACACCCAGCACTGTGGCTCCTCTGCAGGCGTGGGGACAATTGGCTTGCGATGAAGAGGTGTTCTGAGAAAGAGAAATAGCATCTAGACAGCATTTGGCACACGTGGCTGCTAAGCAGGAACCATTGTTATCAGGCATCTCACACGTTTGATTCATAAGAAGTAACCATGGTTCTAATACTAGCCAATCCCTTCTGAAATTTCTGAATATTGATTTAAATGCAACCCCCAGACTGGAGTTTCAAGGCCCTCCAGTCATCCCTAGGTCACCTGTTGGCAACATCAAGTTAAAAGAGGGGGGGATATTCTAAACATAAAAGCAAGCAGTGAAGCATCGTCCGATATAAACTCTTCGTAGGTCCTGTGGGGTCTGGGCCTGATCTCACCTCTCCTGGAGGTGTCACAGTCCAGCCCCTACTGCTCTGAGCTGTGCAGGGGTGGGGAGAGCGGGACCCCCACGCAGCCTGCATGCAGCCCCTGGGGGTCGGGGCGCGCAGAATCACACCAGCTTGCACCCTGGAATGAGCTGTTATCACTTTCTTGTTTCACATGTTTAATCAGCTAAAACTGAGCCAGTGGTCTTGTGCAGATGGAAATACTTTCAGAATGAAAATGTCAGTGACCCTGAAAGCTTTATAAAGCCAGGAAATGAAGGGAACCAACAAAAAAATAAGAAGAGTGAGCTAACACAACAGAATCTGAATCCCCAGGTCTATTCTCTCGGCCCCTTTCCTTTTACCCTCCTTTCCACCCCCCTAAAGAAGGAAATAGAGAGAAAGGAAGAAAAAAACAGGCCAGGGTCAAAAGGAAATTCTCCCAGGTGGAGGCTCTCCAGGAGGCTTATGAAGTGTGTTCTCTAAACAGCCACCCATCCTTCCACATGTCAAGCCCCAGGGGCTTTAATCAGCCGGTGGCAGCACTGGCGGGTCACCAGGATGCGGGTCATCAGGACGCGGGTCACCAGGACGCGGGTCACCAGGACGCGGGTCTCCAGGACGCGGGGACTCGGGTCCAGGACGCGGGTCACCAGGACGCGGGTCACCAGGACGCGGGTCACCAGGACGTGGGTCACCAGGACGCGGGTCACCAGGACGCGGGTCATCAGGATGCGGGTCACCAGGATGCGGGTCACCAGGACGTGGGTCACCAGGACGCGGGTCAGGGGCAGACCGTGTAAGTGGGATGGGAGTGTGGAAGAGCAGAGTGCTGGCTCCAGGAGGACAGTCACACTTGGATTGGAGCTTCAGACTGTCATTAGGTGGTAAGTACCAAGTGACGAGGGCTCACGATGAACAAACTTGGAAAGAGCAGGGGCCAGAGGAGCAGCAGGTTGTGTGATGGAGATGGAGCAGACACAGCAGATGGTCCATCAGAGTCTGCAGGCCCAGGCCAGCCAGCCGCTGTCCGCAGCCCACCACGCAGCTCAGCTGGCACACAGACACTCCCGGCCCACAGTGAGGAAGCCCAGTGCTCTTGGTGACCTTACCGGGATGCGGGCTTGGGTAGGGCCTCCATCTGGTTCCCTGAGGCTCCAGCTTGCCTCCTCCTCCCCTGTCACCTTCCCTTCTCCTGCAGGCCTCCCCCTCCCCTGCCCACCTCCCAGCTGCATCTCTTGGCCTCAGTGCAGCAGGAGTCCTCTGGTCTTACTCGTCCTTGTTCCTCAGAGCTGAGCTTAAGCGGCACTTCTCAGGAAGTTTCTCTGGTGCTTCTACCTGGCTGGTCACCTCGAGGCTGGGGTAGATGCTTGCTCTGGGTCCAGAGCATGTGCCTGGCTCTGCTTCTCTGGCTGGGCTGCCTGGAAGCAGATCCTGGGGCAGAGTGAGCCGGGAGGGGCACAGGTACACTGGGAAGCTTTTAGTCTTTGAATAGGAAGTGCGACTACCTGCTCTGCGTGTGCAGCACATAGTTCTTCCTGCTACTCGAGTCCGGGGCAGAGGCAAGGTCGGAAGTGAGCAGGTCAGTTAGGAGGCAAGAGGTGAGGAGGGTCGAGGTGGGGAGAGCGGGGCAGAGGGTTCGGAGGAGCTGGGTGGCAGCTGCTGGGGGTCTGCCTCCTGCGGAGGACATGGTAGAACTCCTGGCAGCTGGCTGTGAGCCTGTGACTGTTTGGGGGAGCCAGTTCCTGAAATGGTGGGGCCTGTCCTTGCCTCCTGTATCCCCTTCCCCCCACCGTGCACTCCCTGTTTTATGTGCCCTTTCCTTGCAATTAGAGCTCCTTACAGAGACAATCAGGAGCCAAATCACAGGAATGTTCAAAGGACTCAGGTGTCTCCTCCAGAGCGCTGCCCGCAGGGCGGCTTGTGGCGAGGAAGGCCTCCGCATGCCAGTCAGTGTTCTCAGGACACTTTATCTCCCGTCCTGTGTGCAAATAAATGCAAAGCAGACCAATGACAACGAAATGGGCATCTAAAGCCGAGTCAGGGGCTTCCTTAGGAGTGAGCCACAGAAAAGGGGGGCAGGTGTTTCAGCTCAAGCATGCCCACACTTCCCAGCCGCCCCGGGGACTGGAGCTGGT
>NW_006289216.1:29889-32334 GCF_000327345.1 Myotis davidii
GTGGGTTTGGTTCATGAGACACATTCTAAAAACCCATACACTGTATAATGTGAGATGAGGTACCACCTCTAATTGATTCATTATTAAATTTTTTAAAAGTCTGTCAGATTGGAAAAGATAAAACATGTTAATAGTATACATTATTTGTTAAGGTATGGGGACAAAGACATTCTTATTTAATGTCAATTGAGAATATGAAATGGTGGGGCCTGTCCTTGCCTCCTGTACCCCCTTCCCCCCACCGTGCACTCCCTGTTTTATGTGCCCTTTCCTTGCAATTAGAGGGCCTGTCCTTGCCTCCTGTATCCCCTTCCCCCCACCGTGCACTCCCTGTTTTATGTGCCCTTTCCTTGCAATTAGAGCTCCTTACGGAGATAATCAGGAGCCAACTCACAGGAATGTTCCAAGGACTCAGGTGTCTCGTCCAGAGCGCTGCCCGCTGTGGCGAGGAGGGACTCCACATGCCAGTCAGTGTTCTCAGGACACTTTATCTCCCGTCCTGTGTGCAAATAAATGCAAAGCAGACCAATGACAAAGAAATGGGCATCTAAAGCCGAGTCAGGGGCTTCCTTAGGGGTGAGCCACAGAAAAGGGGGCACTCCCTGTTTTATGTGCCCTTTCCTTGCAATTAGAGCTCCTTACAGAGACAATCAGGAGCCAAATCACAGGAATGTTCAAAGGACTCAGGTGTCTCCTCCAGAGCGCTGCCCGCAGGGCGGCTTGTGGCGAGGAAGGCCTCCGCATGCCAGTCAGTGTTCTCAGGACACTTTATCTCCCGTCCTGTGTGCAAATAAATGCAAAGCAGACCAATGACAACGAAATGGGCATCTAAAGCCGAGTCAGGGGCTTCCTTAGGAGTGAGCCACAGAAAAGGGGGGCAGGTGTTTCAGCTCAAGCATGCCCACACTTCCCAGCCGCCCCGGGGACTGCAGCTGCTTGTAGGTTTCCACTCTCAGCTTTGATCTCCAAAAGGGAAACTGGCCCTGGCAGCACAGGAGGGCTGCTCACCCAGAGGAGGGGCGCCCTGCCCAGCTGCACACCAGGCTGCCTGGCAGGGGGTGGCAGTGGAGGGGCCTCGGCCTGGTGCTCTGGCAGGCTGTCCTCTGGAGCAGCAGTAGCCAACCTTTCGGACCTCATGGTCCCCTGGCTGCAGACCGCTGCTCTGAGCACCTAGAGCGGGGCCAGGTGAGGAACCGTCATGTGGAGGATCTAAGGTCGGAACTGCAGGGATGATGCTCAGAAATCACAACTGCGGTGTGACTGGCCCAGGACCAGGGGGCACAACCAGCGGCTCTGCAACTTGGAAGGTGCGATCAGTGAGCCCAGTACCAGGAAGGCTGGGGAGCGCTGGAGCCCATTGTGTGCGGGAAGGGCAAGTGGGGAGGCTGCAAGGAGAACACAGGCAGGAAGGAAGACTAGCTGTGCCTTCCAAACAATAAAGCCGGGGACCCAGTGGCCCAGGAGCTGGGGTGTCCGGAAGAGCTCTGCAGGAGGGAGGTGGGGTGGTGCTGGGCCAGCTTTCCTGGGACTACAGCGGAGACAGCTGAGGCCCAGATGTGATCTCTAGTTTGCTTGAAACTGCCTCTGACCTGAGGCTTTGTTTCCTAAGATTATTGGCTCACTGTCCTGAGCACTGAGTAGATGCCTAGGAAGGAGGTGGGTGAGGTGGGTGTGGGATGAGGAGGGTTTGAACAAAGGGGAAAGGAGAAAAGGTTGCATTAAAGAAATGCACTTTCTTTGCGGTTACACATGCCAAGGTCCTGAGGCACAAAATCTGAGTCTGTGTGACCTAGACTCAAGTCTCTAGTAAATCCTATTCTTTTGCCCTCAGTTGCTTCTCTATCTGTAGTTTCTCTTTCCCGTTCATCTTGTTCTTTCCTCACCATATCAATCCCTTCCTCCCCGTCCCTTTGTCTGACCCCCCCACTTTTTGCTAAATTCTCCTAGAGGCCAGTTGCCTCTAAGGATCCCTCCTATGAGTCAAGCTTTTCAGGCAACCGTAGAATTTAAACTATGGACCTGAGAAGAATTAAGGATTCCTCTAAACATAGGACATGCAAGATTCATAGAAGAATTCAGAGTTACTTTGAGTCCATGTGACTCAGGGCTACCTGATCAACATGTTGGTTAGATCCCAGGTTTTCTTTTTTTATATTTCAATAAAAATATTTTAAATATAACAATGTTACATGCAATAGAAATTAATATTTCAAGAAAAATATTTAAAACATAATAATATTACCAAAACTGTACCCACATAGTATAATATCACAAAAGTTGTAGGGAATATTAAAAATCTGCAAATAACAGGATTATTTCTATTATATCCTAACATATTTCTTTTCCCTACCTGTATTTTTGTTTATCAGTTCATTATATTCCACAAATGAGTGAGATCATGTGCTATTTATCTTTCTTTTACTGGCATATTTCAATTCGCATAAT
>NW_006289216.1:35385-35834 GCF_000327345.1 Myotis davidii
TCCCCTCTGCTGGAACCTCTGGCTATACTTAGGAGCGTTTAGATGCACTCCTCCTTCCTGTGGAAATGGCTATGATAAAGGTTGAGGCTTACAAAAAGAGATAATATGGAAGCTAAAGGAAATGCTCTAGCAGATTATGATGTCACACAAGCAGCCTTCAGCAAGGTTATAACCTTAACTAAAACCTCAAAGTATTTAAAGAGGTCATTGTAAAATACTGATGATTAACCCCTATTTGCAGCCTTCACTCACATACTCTCTGGTGCTACCAAGATGTCTACTTGGTGGTACCAGATTATTCAAATAGATATTAGCTAGATGTCTCCATGAAGCTATTCTTTTTGAAAGAGACCATTGGTTACTTTCTTAAATCTACATTTGTGGGAAAATTTAAAGAAAAAAAAATCCAGCCCAGGTGATTTTGAGGTCGCATGTCACCTGTCAAGAAC
>NW_006289217.1:0-592 GCF_000327345.1 Myotis davidii
AATACTTTAAGCAATAAAACAATTAAATAAATACTAAAAATAAAATGAAAAAAAAAGAATATTGCCAGAACAGGGTCTCAAAGGTTTACCCTTATCTATTTCTAAAACTTTATAGTTTTAGCACTTACATTTCGATCATTGATCCATTCAGGTAAATTTGTACTGATGGTGTGAAATAATCGTCACACTTCCTTTATTTCTTATGAATATCTATTTGAGCAATACAATAGAAACATACTGCCTTTGTACTTTTTTCATATCTTAAAAAATATTTTCATATATTATTTGTTTAAAAATATACAAGGGGCCTTGGCCGGGTTGCTCAGTGGGTGGAGCATGTACCATACATCAAAAGGTTGCAATTTCCAATCAGGGCATATACGAGGTAGCAGTTTTGATACCCAGTGTGAGCAAGTATGGGAGGCAACAAATTATTCACCCAACAGTTCTAATGTTAATTGATAAAACTTGACTGGATTAATAATCCTAAAATGAATTGTTGCAAAATGATGATTTTTTACCTAATTTTAACATTCTGTATTTGTAGGCTAGGATTAATCTGTAATTAAATCTCCCTTGTATTTTTTTATTT
>NW_006289218.1:0-3066 GCF_000327345.1 Myotis davidii
GGGCAATGGAAACTAAAGAGAAAATAAATGAATTGGTCTACATAAAAATAAAAATGTTCTGTCCAGCAAAAGAAACTATCAACAAAACAACAAGAAACCCCACTGCATGGGAGAACATATTTGCCAATTTTATCACCTACATGGGTTTAATCTCCAACATTTACAGGGAGCTCATACAACTTAACAAAAGGAAGGTAAACAACCGAATCAAAAAATGGGCGATGGACCTAAATACTTTTCAAATGAGGACATAAGCAAGGCCATGAGACATATGAAAACATGCTCAAAGCCACTAATCATCTGAGAGATGCAAATCAAAATGACAATGAGGTACCATCTCACGTCTATCAGAATGGCTATCATCAACAAATGACAGGTGCTGGCGAGGATGCAGAGAAAAAGAAGCCCTCTTGCACTGCTGGTGGGATTGCAACTGGTGCAGCCACTGTGAAAAACAGTATGGAGTTTCCTCAAAGAACTAAAAATGGAACTCCCATTTGACCCAGTGATCCCACTTCTAGGACTATATCCCAAGAAACCAGAAACACCACTCAGAAAGCAATATATGCACCCTTATGTTCATAGCAGCACAATTTACCATAGCTAAGATTTGGAAACCGCCTGTGTCCATCAGCAGATGAGTGGATTAGAAAACACTGCTACATCTACAGAATGGAATACTCTGCTGCAGTAAAAAAGAAGGAATTCTTTCCATTTGCAACAGCATGGATGGAACTGGAGAGCATTATACTAAGTGAAATAAGCCAGTCAGAGAAAGATAAATATCACATGATCTCACTCATTTGTGGAATATAATCAACAACATAAACTGTTGAACAAAAACAGATTCAGAGACAGAGAAACATTGATCAGACCGTCAAACCTCGGAGGGAATGTAGTGGAGGTTGGGTAAGGGGAAGAGATCAACCGAAGAACTTGTTTGCATGCATATAAGCCTAACCAATGGACACAGACACCAGGGTGTCAGGGCAGAGTAGCAGGGACAAAGGGGGGGATAAGGACACATATGTAATACATTAATCAATAAAGAGAGAAAAATACATAAAAATAAAATAAAAATAAAAAAACAGCCTGGCTATCATGGCTCAGTGGTTGAGCATTGACTTATGAACCAGGAGGTCACGGTTCTATTCCCAGTGAGGGAACATGCCCACGTTGCAAGCTCAGTCCCCATTGTGGGGTGTTCAGGAGGCACCTGACAAATGTTGATGTTCTCTCTCATATATTTCTATCTCTCTCTCCTTTTTCCTTCCTCTCTCTAAAAATCAATAAAAAACATATTTTTCAAAAACAAAAGATAATATAACAAGAGTTGGCAAGAACATGGATAAATTGAAACTATCATACACTGCTGGTGGGAATATAAAACAGTGTACCCCTATTTGGGGAAAAAACATTCTGGTAGTTCCTCAAAATGCTAAGCATCCAGGTATCATATGACCCAACACTTCCATTCCCAAGTATATAACAAAAAAAATTAAATGGATATTCAAAGAAATAACACATTCTATGATTCTACTTATATGAGACTAGAGGCCCGGTGAACAAAAATTTGTGCATTCGGGGGTGTCCCTCAGCCCGGCCTGTGCCCTCTCACAGTCTGGGACCCCTCAAAGGATGTCCACCTGCTGGCTTAGGCCTACTCCCCAGGTTATCAGCCCTAAGTTGGCAGTCAGACATCCCTCTAGCAGCCCCGGAGCCCTTGGGGGATGTCCACTTGCCAGCGGGGAACAGGCCTAAGCTGCAGTCGGACATCCTTAGCCCTGCTGAGGAGGTGGGAGAGGCTCCCACCACCACCGCTGTACTGGTAGCCATCAGCCTGACTTGTGGCTGAGTAGAGCTCCCCCTGTGGGAGTGCACCAACCACCAGGGGCAGCTTCTGCATTAAGCGTCTGCCCCCTGGTGGTCAGTGTGTGTCATAGTGACCAGTCATTCCCAGTGGTTCTGCTGTTAGGGTCAATTTGCATATTACCCTTTTATTATATAGGATGTTCAGGCAAATCCATAGAGACAGAAAGTAAATTAGTGTTCAGTGGCACTAAGGGAAATTGGATGGAAATGAAGGTTTCTTTCTGAAATGTTCTAAAGTTGATCGTGATGATGTTTGCACAACTCTAAAAACCATTGAATTGTAAATGCTAAATGGATGAATTGTAAATGGTAAATGGGTATATGAATTATATCTCCATAGAGTTACTATTTTCTAAAAATGGGGAGTGCAATTGGACCTAAATGTAAGTAAGGTTTCTATACTTCACTTGAAGTGCTAAATCATCAATCCCAGTAGAGTGTCATAAGTTATATATGTATTGCAATGCCTAGAGCAACCACTAAGAACTACTAAGAAAACTATACTGAATGAAATATGCAAAAACATTATAAATAAATTATACTTAATAAGGCAGAAAAGAGAAAATGGGAATTATAAGCAGAGGAAACAAACTGAAAACAAAATACAAAATGGCAGAGTTAAGTCCTACAGGTTAATAATTACATTAAATGTAAATATTTAAACACACCAATTCAAAGACAGAGATTAGCAAGGCTGATTATAAAATACTAGAGACCCGGTGCACAAAATGCATGCACTGGGAGGGAGGGTCCCTCAGCCCAGCTTGCTCCCTCGTTCCTTACTGCTTGCCTTGCTGCTCCTTACCGGTTGGCTTGCTGCTCCTCATTGCTGCCGTGGAGGTGGGAGAGGCTCCCACCACCACTGCTGCACTCGCCAGCCGTGAGCCTGGCTTCTGGCTGAGTGACATTCCCCCTGTGGGAACACACTGACAACCAGGAGCAGCTCCTGTATTGAGCATCTGCCCCCTGGTGGTCAGTGCGCATCATCATAGTGACCAGTTGTTCTGGTCATTCTGCTGTAATGGTCGCTTAGGCTTTTATTATATAGACTGGAGGCCCGGTGCACAAAAATTTGTGCACTTGCAGAGGGGTGTCCCTCAGCGCCACTTGTGCCCTCTCACAGTCTGGAACCCTTCACGAGATAACGACCTGCTGGCATAAGCCCACTCCCCAGTGGCAGAGGGCAGGCCCCAT
>NW_006289218.1:4235-10686 GCF_000327345.1 Myotis davidii
GATGTTTCTTAGACTGCAGCTCAGAGCCCAGCAGCAGCAGGCGGGGAACCTTGGCTTCCTCCATCACTGGAGCAAGCAAGCCTCCTGTTTGCTTCAGCTGCCTGGCTGCTGGCCGCCACCTTGGTTGGCAGTTAATTTGCATATCGCCCTGATTAGCCAATGAGAAGGGTAGCGAAGTTATGGTTAATTACCATGTTTGTCTATTATTTGATAGGATTACCCAACTATATACTGTCTATAAAAAAAACTCTTTGAACACAACAAAATAGGTTGCCTGGAAATAAGAATGGAAAGATATATTATGAAAAAATTAATGAAAAAGAAACAGTAATGGTTTTAAATACAAGATAAAGTAGAATTCCAAGCAAAGAAAATTACTGGAGGCAAAGAGGGACATTGATTTGATAAATTAATCAATCTATCAGGATGTCATAATGATTCTAAATGTGTACACACCAAACAACAGAGCCTTCAAAGAATAAATTGATAAATCCACAAATATAGCTGGGTACTTCAACAGTTTGCAACAATTGATAGAAAATTAATGAGGATAGAGAAGAACTGAACAACACAATGAACCCACAACATTTAAATGACTTGTGTAGAATACTTCTTTCAACAATACCAAACTACACAGGTGTTTTTTTTTAAAAAATACCCATGGGACATTTATCAAGAATAAAACATCCTGGGTCATAGAACAAACCTTAGCAAATTTAAGAGAATTGTTATAATAATGTATGTTCTTTGATCATAATGGAATCAAATTAGAAGGAAATAACAGAAAAACAACAGTAATCTCTCCAAACACTTACAGATTCAACATCATGCCTCATAATAATTCATGGGAGGTCTCAAAGGTAATTAAAAATACATGGATCTCAATGTAATTAAAATCTCCCCCAAAATTTCTAAGCCCAGATGGTTTCACTGATAACTCTACCAAATAATTTAAAAATCATTACCAATTTTATACAATGTTTTCCAGAAAATAGAAGAGGGGAACATTTCCCAACTTCTTAAATGCGATCAGTATTACCTGATACCAAAACCAGACAAAACAGCATTAAAAAAGAAAAGTAAGGACCAATATCTCTCATAAAATGAAATGCAAATTTTCTCAACAAAATATTAGCAACTTAAATACCACAATGTATAAAACAATTATACACCATGACAAAGTGGGATTTATCACAGCCTTTATACAAGGCTAGCTCAACATTTGGAAATAAATATAGCCCCACATATCAACAGAGTAAAGAAGAAAAATTATATGATTACTAGAGGCCCAGTGCACAAAATTCATGCATGGGGGGAGGGGTCCATCAGCCCGGCCTGCGCCCTCTCCGATCTGATACCCCTTGGGGGATATCCAACTGCTTCTCGCAATCCAGGACTGCTAGCTCCTAACTGCTTGCCTGCCTGCCTGCCTAATCGCCCCTAACCCCTCTGCCTGCCTGCCTGATTGCCCCTAACCACCTTTGCCTGCCTGATCACCCCTAACCACCTCTGCCTATCTGCCTGATCACCCCTAACTGCTCCTCTGCTGGCCTGATCGCCCCTAACTGCTCCTCTGCTGGCCTGATAGCCCCTAACTGCATCTGCCTCACCCCGCACGCGGGACCCAGGATTCCTTCCTTTGGCCAGTCACAGGCATCCAGGACCCAGGCTTCCCTCCCTCTAGCCAGCCGCAGGCACCCACGACCTGGGCTGGCTTCTCCCGGGCTGGCCGCAGCTGCAGGGGACTATGGGCAGGCGGCTTCACGCAGGTCACAGCCGCAGGTTCCTGGGACCAAGGGGAGTACAGCTTGTCCCTCTCCCAGGCCGCAGGCACAGGTGCTGGCACCCAGGACCATGGGGCGGGCGACTTCTTCATCTCCCAGGCTGCAGGTGCAAGCACAGCCATTGGTGCCCAGGACTGCAGGGCAGGTGGCTTGTCTCTCTCCCGGGACCACAGGGTGGGCGGCTTGTTCCTCCCCGCCGCCCCCAGCCACAGCCTGGCTCACAGCCTGGCTGGTCCCCATTCCTCTCTCATGAGCTCATTTGTGCCTGGCTGGTCCCCATTCCTCTCTCCCCAGTGTTGAGTGTCTGAGCCGTTAAGGCGTGATGGCATGAGGGTGTGATGACTATTTGCATATTAGCTCTTTATTATATAGGATAGCAATTGATGCTTAAGAAGTACTTGAGAAAATCTCACACTCACCATGATTGAAACCCTCAACAAAATAGGAATAGAGGGGAACTTCCTCAAATTGATCAAAAGCATCTCCCCCCCCCCCTCCCAAAAAAAAAATCCTACAGCTAGCATCCTACATTATGGTAAAAAACTGAACACTTTTCTCCTAAGACTGGAACAAGGCAAGAATACATGTTCTCACCATTTTATTCAACATCATGGTGGAAGTGCTTTTACTTGCAAGGAAAGAAAAAATAAAAGACACTCCGATAAGAGAGAAGAAATAAAACTTTCTATTTGCATATGATATGATTGTCTATGTAGAAAATCCCAAGCAATCTACCAAAAGAAAAAATCCTAGAACAAATACATGAGCTCAGCAGAGTCTCAGGATATAAGATCAAAACACAAAATTCAATTGCATTTCTATACACACTTACCATATTTGAGTGAGATTCTTGTAGACAGCTGTAGTTGAGTCATGATTTTTAATCCAATCTGTCTTTTAATTGGTGTATTTAGACCATTTACATTTATGGCAGTTTTTTAGATCCTAAAGTTTACTAGTAAGTCTGTCAATATTTTTATTATTTATTTATTTATTTATTTATTTATTTTGCTTTCTCTTTATCCTTTGTTTTTCGTCTCTGTTTTCTTTTCCTGCTTTCCTGTGGGGCACTTAAAACAGTTTTCATAATTTCATTTTAACAGTTCTTTTGAATATATATCTTTGTATGGAGTATTTAGTGGTTGCTCTTGTATTACATTATGTGTACATAACTTATCAGTTAACTGGTGATGACATTTTACCAGTTTTGAGTAAACTATAGAAACCTTACCTTTCTTTAAGTCCTTTTACTCTCCAACTTCCATTTATAATTGTCTTAAATGTATTTCTACATATATTGTGAAGGACATAAGATAGTGTTATAACTTTTGATTCAATTATCAAATGTAATCAGAAAAGTAAAAAGGAAAATTACTATTGTATTTACTTTATTTTTACTCTTTTTCTTTTCTTTTTTCTTCCTTCATGATGCTTGAAGACTCCTTATTTTATAATTTCCTTTCTCTTTGACAACTTCCTTTAGCCACTATTTTAGGTAAAGCCTGCTAGTGACAAACCTGTTAGTTTTCATCATCTGAGATATCTTAATATTTCTTTAAGTCCTGGACAATATTTTCACTGGGTATAGATAGTATTCAGTGTTTGAAAGTGCTTTTCTTTCAGCACTTGAAAAATGTGCCACTTCTTTCTGGCCTCCATAGTTTCTTACAAGAAATCCATTGCCATTTGACATGTTTTTCCCCAATAGGTAGGGTTTCAATTTTCTCTGGCTGCAAAGGTTTTTACTTTGTCTTTAATTTTCAGAAATTCAATTTGATGTCACTGCTATTTATCCCATTAACTGAGATTTTTATTTGTTTTTCTTTTTCGCTTGTAATATTTCCATTTGGTTTTTCTTTATATCTTCTGTTTCTTTGCTGAGACTTCCTAATTTTTTGTGAGTCTTTTTTTTCATGTGTGTTCATAATTATTCATTGAAGCATTCTTATCATAGCGACTTTTTAAAACCTTTGTCATAGACTGGTAGATGTTGCTCAGTGGATTGAGTGTTGTCCCATGCACAAAGAGGTCACTGATTCAATTCCCAGTCAGGGTACATGCCCCCTCAGGAGGGGGCTTGCAGGAGGCAGTCCATTGATATTTCTCTTTCATTGGTGTTTCTTTCCCTCTCCTTCCCCTCTCTCTAAAATCAATTAAGACATATTAAAAATATTTAAAACCTTTGTCATAGATTCCTATCACCTCACTGTTGGCACCTGTTGATTTTTTCACTCAGTTTGAGATATTCTTGATTCTTTGTGTGAGTTTTTTTTATTGAAACCTTGATTTTTTTACATTTTGTTTTAAGGCTCTGTGTCTTATTTAAACCTTCTACTTTAACTGACTTTTTGTGACACTGTTCTGTCAGGGGAAGAGGGGATTATCACCTCATTACTGCCAGGTAGAGATAGAACTGCAGGTCCCACTCTTGTTCTCCTTTGATGCCTGAGGTAGAAGGGGCTTCTTAGTACTGATGGGTAGGGGTGGGAGTTCCAACTCACCACATGGCAGGTCTCTTCTGACACTGTGTGTGTGGGGGGGGGGGGTAGAGTTTTGCAAACTGAGATGAAGTACCAGCTCCCTATTTGGCCTTCTCTAACCCCATATCAGTAGGGGTTTGGGGCACCTTATTGCAATTCCATGAGGGTGGAATTTTAGGGTTCCCACTTAACCTTTCCAGAAATGGGTGGGATGGGGTCACAGCTGTGGTGTTTGTCTGTAGTAGAGAACTTACTATCTAACAATTTTCTCTCATGTCAGATTGTTTCTTTCCTGGTCCTTGGCATGCAAGAGGAGAATTTTCTTAGGGCTTTTTCTTTGTTTCTGTTAGTATTTCTGGGTTGCTAGATTCCTCAGTTCCAAGGCTGGGATATATGAGGCAAATAGAAAACCTTGGAAACATCATTCTGTCATTCCTCAGGTCCCAACATCCCTAACCAGTTTGCCTTCTCTCCACCTTTCACAGTTTTCTTGTTTGTTTTATTATATAGTACCCAGAATTTTTGTTGTTGTTATACTTAGTGGGAATAATAAGGGAAGGTATGTCTACTCCAGAAAACTTATTATCCATTAATGGCTACATGATTTATAATGGGTCTCTGCTTTATTCCTTATATTTGTAAATTGTGTCTATTGTACTTTTTACTTTATCAATATTTAGTGCCATAAATTTCCTCTAAGCACTACTGTAATTGCATCCCATATATTTTGGTATGTTGTGTTTTTATTTTCATTCAGTTCTGTGTATTTTTTTTTGTTTCCTTTGAGACTTCTCTTTGACTCATGAGTTTTTAAAGTGTGTTTTTTTTTCATTTTTGAGTGTTGTAGAATTTCCTGTTTTCTTCATATTACTGACTTAAAGTCTGATTCCCTTTTGCTCAGAGAACACATTCTGTATTCTTTTAATGATTCTAAAATTGTTGAAGTTCATTTATTCACCCAGGATATGACCTGTCTTTGTGAACGTTCCATGGGCACTAGAAAAAAATATGTCTATTTTGCTATTGCTTGGGGGGGTGGGGGGCGGATTATGTAAATGAAAATTAGACCCTTTTGGAGATTATGGTGTTCAGTTCTTCTATATCTTTGCTAATTTTCTGTCTAGTAGTTCTATCTATTGCTGTGAGTGGGGTGTTTAAGTCCCTAACTATAATTTTGAATTTATCTGTCTTTTCAATTCTGCGAATTTTGAATCTCCGCTGTTTGGTGCATACATATTTAGGATTGCTGTGTCTTCTTAGTGTATCCATACTTTTATCATGTTGTGATATCCCACTCTGTCTCTTTGTAATTTTCTTTTTTCTAAAATCAACTTTATCTCATAATAATGTAGTCAGTCCAAATTTAAAATTGATTTTAGTGTGAGGAAGGGAGAGAGGGAGAAAGGGAGGGAGGGAGAGAGAGAGAGAAACATTGATTGGTTTCCTAGCATGCACCCCGACCAGGGATAGAACCCAAAACCCAGGTATGTGCACTGACTAGGAATTGAACCTGCCACCTTCTGGTGTATGGGAGATGTTCCAACCAACTGAGCCACACCAGCCAGGGCCATCAGTCCAACTTTTAACCCACTTTGTCAATCTCTATCTTTTAATTGATGCTTGACCATTGATATTTAAAGTAACTATTGATATTAGAGTTTAATATGCTGTTTGTTTATTTATTTACTCATTTATTTTTGTTTTCTCTGTTTCTTTTTCCTTGCCTTCCTATGGGTTTCTTGCATATATTTTAGGATTACATCATGCTTTATTTATATAGTTTTTAGTATATCACTTAGTATAATTTTCTTAGTGGTTGCTCTAGCTCTAGATAGTGTGTGTGTAACTTATCATGGTCTACAAGTACCAACAATTTAATATTTTGAATGAAGTATTAAAACCTTAGTATATTTAGGGCCATATAAGTCCTTCCCACTTTTTAAATATACCAGATGTACCGGTTAATAATGTGGATTTTTTTCAATAGATGGAGTTACACATATGTTGATATATATGTGATTTGATATGTATGCTATTTTGTTGTATTGACAGCAAGCTTCAAAACTTAATATGTCAAATTTTCTAAAGGTGTTAACATCATAGATATTTTTACACTTAAAAATGTCGAATTTCGTGCCAAAAAAAAAAGAGCATTTGCGGGAAGTTTCAATTCATTATTTTATTGTT
>NW_006289218.1:12390-19521 GCF_000327345.1 Myotis davidii
TGAAGGGGGCTGGCATCGGGAGGCCACTATGGCACGGGGCAAGCACTATGGGCAGTCTATCTGAAGTGTACCTGGCGTATAAGACGACCCCCCACTTGGAGGCATATTTTTCAGGGCCAAAAAATCGTCTTATACGCCGGCAAATACGGTACTCTGAATAAAGCACTTTTGATGTTTCTCTTGAAATTACCGTGTTTTCTTTGATTACAAAATCCGCATCAGTAACCAGTATACCTAGTAATTGTCTCAAGTAATTCCTCTACATAAATTGAGCACATAACAGACATTGTTATAATTTTTACCCAGTCATCAAATATGATTTAAGAAATTCATATTTTACCCATTCATTGTTCTTTTTCTGAACTCTGGTCATCCAACTCTGGTGGGCTCCCCACTCCATCTCTCTTGGTGCTTAACTGGGCTGCCTTTTGCTGCTAGGTAGAGTGCCAGGAAACACAGGCTCCATGGGTTTTTGCCACTGGATGCAGGTTCTGGCATCCCTAAGTCTGGTTCATTTTCTGCCACTCATTGGAGGGCTGGGAGACATTTGTACAGGAATGGATCTCATATATTAAAGGCACCTAATGTAATGCTGATATGATATCCATCCTAGTGTAATTTTATCATATTGCCACCACTGGATGTTGGTGTCTTATTGAACTATCATTTTTCCCCTCCTTTGAAACCAATGTCCATTGCTTTCCAAGATTTTTATGTGGCAAAAATGTAAGATTTAGTATCAGAAAACCAGAGTTTGAGTCTTGACTCTGATTTTGGCGGCATGATCTTTCTTTCTTGAGCTTCAGTTTTATTCTTTGTAAAATGGAGATACTACCACCCACCTAGAGTTAATGCGAGGATTACATTAAAAAATAATTGCAAATTCACTTTGTAAAATAATATGCAAAGGGCAGAGACACTTTCCTTACTCATCAGTTGTTCTCTATTGTCATTTCTGTTCTTGTCATATCTGTACCACCAGTGCCCCATCAGATGACCATAATGCACCAACCCTAAGGCTCTTGTTCTTAAATTTTAATCCTTAGACTGGTACTAGGCTGAGTGCATAAGAATCATATAGAGCTTTTAAATAGAGATCCCCTGGCTTTACCCCAGATTTTATTTAGTAGATCTGAGATGAGGCCCAGAAATCTGTATTTTTAAAATTCTGTCCAGACAATTCTTTAAACACAGCCAGATGTGGGAACCACTTTGCCTGAAACACTTAGCATCAATATATTGCACATGGGAGGCAGTCAGAAAATTGTTGTTAAATTAAAGAAATTCTGGGAAAGAGCAATCCATATAACTAAAAGGCTAGAAAACTGGATCTTCAGAGGGGCCCAAAGAAAGGCACCATTTCATGGCCTTTTTTTCTATTTCACAGTGGGTATTTTGAAGACTTAGACAAGTTGTTCCCCATTTGTGCAGTGAAATAACCAATAGGCAATGAGCTTAAATGGTAGCAAGACCAATTTTCATTATATGCCAGTAAGAATTTATTGACCCTGGATGGGATTAAGGATTAAAGCAGATTATAGTAAGAGGTTGCAAACCAGCCTTCCATAATGTTCCAAACTCATACCCTCCTAAGTCAAAGGGGACCTAGCCACATGTTCTCTTAACATTTCCTTCTACTTATGTGATTCCAGCTGCATCATGAGTCCTTAGAAAAAAAATATAGCCTGGTAAATTAAACCAGCAATTATTGCCTTTTAAAATGCTAGTGATTTTAAGGATTTTCTTTGAAAAGTCTTAGTCAATAGGAGCATAAGACAAATAACACCAAAATACTTAGCTGTCTATTGAAACTTCTTTGGAGTATCAAATAAAATGGGAACAGATGCAAGTAAACCAGAGCTTGGTTAGTAGGTAACCGATTTATTGGACTTGCTCATTTCAAAAATTAAGGTTATAAACAACATATGTCAAAAATCCTTTTAAACTGCTCTGGAAATCATCTTCCTGGAAAGTGAAAATCCCTGCTAACATTCTGAATTTGCTTTTCAGAACTGTAAGATGACATCGTATATATTTGCAGCACTGTTTGAAACAATGCTTCTTTGAAACAGAGCTTACTCTGCCTGGGTGTGCATTCAGTAGCAACCCCAAAGTTTTAAACACCTGGTTTCTTCCCAGAATGTAATTTATCTAGGTTCTTGAGAGAAGCCAGCTTCTCTATTTACAAATACAGGTGCTGTTGCTATGAGTTATAGTTTTCTGGAAGTTTTCATACATAGTTTATGATTTCAAAGCAAAAGGAGGTCAGATGAGAGTGAAATCACCACATCTTCAGTCTATTCTGAAGGCTTGAGATTAGAGGAGAATCTCAACTGATTCTTTTTGTTTTTGCTGTCACATATGCAAATCTCCTGTTGAATCTCTCTGGTCCACTGTTCCCTCTAATGAAGTCATGTTCTGTGCTCAGTGCAGTAATAACCTCAGAAGCAGATGTCTCCCATAAAGCATGACCTCATTCCTTGGAATGGGAAGAGCCAACAGTAGATTGTTGGGGTAATGTGGAGGGGAAGGACTTTGTTTAGAAATAGTTATCTTAAATAATGTGTTCAACTTTTAATATAAATTTCTATAAAAAGGCAAATCTAGTTGCTTGTTATTTTTTGTTAACCTTACTCCTCAATTACAGAAGGGGAAATCACTAGGCCAGAAGGAACAGAGTCCTCACAGAGTATAGACACTGCCATCCAGTTATTTGTTAAAGACAGTGTGACAGATTTGGGTACAGAAGGATGAAACTTTGGATTTTCCAGATGCTAATCTAGGTTCTATATCAAACCCTGCTGAATCACAGCCTAGATAGATTTTATAGCAGCCCTGTAGCTCAGAGGAAATAAAAATCAAGTGCCCAAGGAAAGTTACTGACCCAGATGCTCTCAGCAAATTAGGCAAGTGGGAACATTGCTAGAGAAGGAAAGGGTAGAGGAAAAGAGTGGGTCAATTAGAAAGATACAATTTGAAGCCAATTCAAAGTTGCTCAGGCGGATGGGCTTCCAGGCTATTCTTGTTCTAGATGTAGGGCAGTTGCTGAGCACTGACTTCTCAAATTATTAGGAATAACTGAAATTCATGACTCTGGCAATGTATAAACAGGCCTTTCAGTCACAGCCTAGTGTTCTAGCGTGCTCCTCACTTGTTTGTGTCTATGTAGAAAGTGAGTACCCTAAGCGGGGGAGAGCTAAAGAGCTAATTTCCTAAAGACAGTAGGCAAAGACCTTTAACAACAGCTTCACAAAGAAATATAAGGTGCTTACCATCTGGGCTCAGTACCTTCAATTGTAAACACAATCACTACATTCCTATTAAAGGTCTGTTTCAGTTACAGTTGTGCATTAAATGCCGACATGCCAATAATTATGTAAATATTAATTGAAAATAATAACCTGAAATTATATTTCCTTTCCCAACTCCCACATTAGTCACTTTGGCTGGCAACTAGCCTTCCTCCAAAGAACAATGTGAGCTTTACCCCTACCTTAAAGTAAACTTTTTAGAGCAAACCTCCCAGATTTCTCATGCTTCTTAGAGTCCATCCATCCTCTTCTCTCCTTCTGCACCTCATCTTTCATTCTTCCCATATCTGATTCCTCTTGAGGCAATGACATTAGTCCCTGAAATGAAAATTAACAGAAAACTGATAAGGCATCAATGGACTTTTTAAAAGTTGGTACGCCTGGGCATACTGTTAAAAAACAACAATAACAATTGAGGTCGAGTATCAGTTGTCCCTTAAGAAAGTGCTACAAACTAGGAATAGAAGTACATTTATTAAATGAAGGCTATTATACTTTTTTCTCTACCAGGAAGAAAAAATACCCAATGACATCCTATTAAACAAAGGAGTGGGCCCAAATTAGTATATTACAGAACAAATACTTATCATGTTCTATAGACTTTTGCAGAGCATAGAGAGAGAAGGAATGCTTCCTAGTTCATTTGTGAAATTGGTATAAACTTGATCACAAGCCATTCTAAAACAGCACCAAAAAGAAATCTAAAGATGTCACACATAAAAACCCTATATAAACTATGAGTAAGTTATAAAGTATGAAATGTCATGACCAAGTAGGTTTTGTCCTAAGAAAGCAAAGGTGGTTCAATAATAGGAAGTATCTTAAATTCACATTACATTATCAGCTCAAAATATATAAATCATATGATCAGCTCAGATGCCACAAGGGCATTTCATAAAAAAGTAGCACACTTTTCTGATCATTCTTAGAAACTAATAATAAAAGGATGTTATTTAATATGATAAATCATTTCTTGGCCTAATAAATAGCATAATACTTAATGGTAAATGTATTAAAGGCATTCCTACCAAAATCAGTAATAAGACAAATATGCTCATTACAACTGCAAATCTTTAGCATGATTCTTGATGTTCTAGTCCAGTGGTTGGCAAACTCATTAGTCAATAGAGCCAAATATCAACAGTACAACAACTGAAATTTCTTTTGAGAGCCAAATTTTTTAAACTTAAACTATATAGGTAGGTGCATTGTTATTCACTTAATTAAGGTACTCCTAAGGCTTAGGAAGAGCCACACTCAAGGGGCCAAAGAGCCGCATGTGGCTTGCAAGCCGCAATTTGCCGACCACAGTTCTAGTCAATGTAGTATGGCAAGAAACTGAAATAAGAGGTGTAACTATTGGGGAAGTATACAAACTATCATTATTTACAGATTTTATTCTAACAAGAAAACCCAAGATAATTGAAAAGATCTCTATATATAAAAGCCCAGCAACTGTTAAGATGGAATGACCACAGGACAGAACAATCAGAATGACCAGAATGACAGGTCGCTATGATGCACACTGACCACCAGGGGACAGATGCTCAATGCAGGAGCTGCCCCCTGGTGCTCAGTGCGCTCCCACAGCGGGAGCACCACTCAGCCAGAAGCCGGCTCAAGGCTGGCGAGCGCAGTGGTGGTGGCAGGAGCGTCTCCCACCTCCGCAGCAGCGCTAAGGAGCAGCGAGCCAAGGGGTAAGGAGTGGGCAGGCATGCAGTTAGGTGGCCAGGTCTCACATTGTTCTGTGTAGAATAAATATAGTACCAAACTACTTGTGAAGTTCAAAAAACATTAAGAGTTGAATTGAAAGAATTGGAAAGAAAAAACCTTCTCCAAGAAATTAAATCCTCCAAGGCCATATCAGTATCTTGCTGTGCCTTAGGATCATAATTTTGAACATCAATTCATATTGGGTTAAAAGGCTTGGTTATTTGAGCTTTCTGTGTGCTTCAGTTTTGGATAAATAAATGTATATAGTTATGAAATTTTGCAAAGAATTGAACTTGTACTTATTGAGTGCCTAGAGACTATCTTATACATGCTTTTTATGTTATCTTTTATAATCCTTACAACAACTCTGTATCCCCATTTTACAAATGAGGTTGCACTCAGAGAGATGAAGCAATTGCTCAATGCCATACGGCACTTGGTAAGTGGCAGGACTGGGAATTGAATGTAGTTCTGTGGCTTACAATTATGTATTCAATATCTCTGCAAGGGAAAAGGTATTTCCTGGAAAAAGTTCTGAAGAGTACAATATGTAGAAGATGGCATGGACAGGTTTCCTGATGCAAAATCTTTCATTTTTTCCCCACTTATTACAACTTTCTTCATAACAGTCTTGGAAAGCAATGGAAATTGTGTTCAAAGAAGGGGAAAATGATAGTTTCCTAACACTAACATACATAACTAATGGAGGCCTTTGTGGAAGGAACTGTGCTGTGTCTAAAGGGATCAATGGAATTTATTTAAACATTCAAGAAACCTTTAACTGAAGTTCTTCAGCAAAATTTATTATGCTCTAAGTTGTGTCACCATGCACCATGGTGTTAGAGGAACCATCCTATGAAGAGTGCTTTAACTCAGTGATAAGGGATAATGGTAAATGCACATCTTGCTGGTTGGGAAGTATAAACAGAAGAGTTTCTATAATAGCTCATTCTGGTTTGATTTAACATTTTTATATGTGGTCTTGCAATGAAATCCGTAAGTTTACAAATAATGAATCGTTTTGTTCAGACACCCATTCAAAGCCCTGTCACTTACTAGTTGTGTGACCTCTGACAAGTTCCTTAACCTCTCTTGTACTGTTTCCTCATCTGTAAAATAATTAAATTGGACATAAACATCTCAAATAGAAATTCTAGAGCTTAGCTTAACTCAGCTTTCCTCCCTGTGTCTACAATGAAAACAACATATAATCAAGTTATTTAGTTGATTAGAGCAATGGTAAAGAGTGACAATTATGGGGTCAAGGACCAGAGAAAGCAATTGTTAGAATTATTCACTATACAGAGTTCATTGTAACCAGATTGGCAAAACACTGTTTCTTCCCACCATCTGCTGGATCATAAATATTGCTTTGTTATACAGAACCATCCTTTATAATTGGGTTTAACCTGTACCACAGATTTCTTCAATAATAGAATTATAAATCTCTTATATAGCATTTTAGACCTCAGGTCCACAACATTTTAGAGTAAGAGGCTATCTAGTCTATACCTATATTTGGCAAACAGATGAAATGATTCCCACAAGGTCAGATAGCAAATAAATCATGGAGCTATATATCTGAACAACTTATCCCAGTTCTCCTACACTGAGTTCCCAAAACAGACAGAAATATAGCCATTTGAGTCCTCAGGCCAGACCTATTTTGAAGCTGTTTGGCAGGTCTATCAGGTAGGTATGTGGCTTGATAATAATGGTGATGAAAAAATGAACTTGAGAATTATAACTGCTATTTATTGAATACCTACATGTACCAGGCATTGTACAAAGAACTATGCATTATCTCACTCAGTCCTCCTGACATCCCTTTAGAGCAGTGGTTCTCAACCTTCCTAATGCCGCGACCCTTTATTACAGTTCCTCATGTTGTGGTGACCCCCAACCATAAAATTATTTTTTTTATTAATATATTTTTTTATTGATTAAGATATTACATATGTGTCCTTGTCCCCACGTTACCCCCTACCCGCCCTCTCATGCCCTCACCCCCCCGTTGTCCGTGTCCATTGGTTAGGCCTATATGCTTGCATAAAAGTCCTTTGGTTGCTCTTTCCCCCTTACCCCGACCCTCCCCTACCTTCCCTCC
>NW_006289218.1:21502-24307 GCF_000327345.1 Myotis davidii
TGTTTTTCTTAGCCGCCATCTTAGTTTCTCCCCAACCATAAAATTATTTTCATTGCTACTTCATAACTGTAATTTCCCTACTGTTATGAATCATAATGCAAATATCTGATATGCAGGATGTATTTTCATTGTTCACGACCCACAGGTTGAGAACCGCTGCTTTAGAGAGATATATTATTGTCCCAATTTTCATAAATTAAAAAAAAAATGATTCAGAAAGGTAAAGTAAACTGGCCAAGGTCTTACAGCTATTGAATGTTAGAATTATAATTCAAGCCCAGTTCTGAAAGAATAGCAAAGCTTGTGGTATTTCCCTAACCTCAGTATTTCCAAAACAGTATAATCTAGAACGTTAATTCAACAGAAGATGGGTATTTCTTGAAAAAAGTTCTGTGGCCAAATAAGTTTGGGAAATGCTGCTTTTCATATTCCATTTTGGAGAGTCACATTTCCCAGTTGTGTATTAAAATGTCTGAGAGGTCTTCAATGAAAAAATATGCTTATTTTCCCTTAACCCTTTGTTTCCCAAACTCTTTTGACCTAGGAATCCTTTTTCTAAGAACATCTGTTAATATCACACCAGACCCTACTGCTCCCTGAAACATGGTATGAAATATTCTGCACAAGACCATGCAGTCCATTCCATTCATCTTTCTAATTCTCTTCAGAGATTGTTGCTCTTAGATCTGTCTGCCTTTTTTATCCTAACCATTAAAGTGACCAAAGACTCAGTATTGCACATATTTACTTAACAAGAACATACACTTGGCAATTTGAGAATATCTTTGGTAACTTTGGAACATCATGGAATTTTGAGAGATCATTAAGCTTCTGAAATGTCAGCAATGAGTAAGACTTGTTTTAATGTTGCCTGGACCACAGTAATGTTTTTTATAAGATTTTTGCATCTTTACCAAACCAAACCAGAACTGGGACAGCATAGTTTTGCATCTGATCATAACATAAGTCATGTTTTTGGAACCTGAAGCCCTAGGCATGAGCCTCTGCTAAAAGGACTAGAGAGGAAATCCTTGGATGAGAACACAAGCCTACTCACATCAGAAATACCTTTAGAGATTGGGATGGGATGGGATGGGATGGGATGAGATGGGATGGGATGGGATGGGATGGGATGGGATGGGATGGGATGGGATGGTAAGAGATGGGATGGGATGGGATGTGATGGGATGGGATGGGATGGGAATCAATTTGCACAGCCTTACCTTTACTTGTCTTTTTGTCATGCTTAGTGCAGATATTAGAATAGTAATCTGTGCTCTGAACATGGACATCCCATGTGGTTCTCATTCAACATTCTTACTCTTCGAAGCTACTAGCTTCCATTTTCTTGAAAAGTATTGAGCTTGACACATATATTTGTGCATTCTCTCTGCTTACAGTTCTAATGGTGTGAGACAGAACATGAAATAAACTCTTAATGTTACAGGATTTGACGATACAGACTGTGTTGAAGGTTGCATTTTTTAATAAAAATTCCCAATCCTATACCTCCTCATATGCCAGCCATTGTCCTTCCTTCTCTCATTTTGCTTCACTGTGGTACTGAAAAATGTTGGTCATGTCCAGTTATCTGGTATAGCTCTCTGTATAATGGGAGGCAGTCATGAAAGCATACAGCCTACTACCTGTATAACCAAAGATAAAATGAAATTATTTCCTATCCCATCCTTTCCTGTCCCTATCCTTCCCTTCCCATTCTATCCCATCCCATCCCACCCCATCCAATCCCATCCTGTCCCTTCCCATCCCTTCCCATCCCATCCCAATGGCTGCAAAACAACTCTAAAAATTGGAAGAATCATGCTCATTTTTGATGCTGTTATTATTGGTATTCTTAGGATGACTGTTTTAGTAGAAGATACAATAACTTGGAGTCAGAAGAATCTTTGCTCACATCCCAAGATTACCATTTCCTTCAGTTATTCGTTTATTCATTCAACAAATATTGTATTGAGCACCCACTATAAAAGAAATGCTTTTATGTGCTGGAGATATAAAGATGAATAAAGCATAGCTCTGGCCCTCAAGAAGTTAACAATCTAGTAAATGGAACAATCCCATAGTCAGAAAATTACAACTTGATAAGTGTAACAATTTATTATGAGTACACACAAGAATTGTTGTTTGAGCTGAGTCTCGGAGGACAAGTAGGCATTGAAAGAATGATGGATTGGAGAAGGGCACTTTAGGCAGAGGGAATGGCATGAAGAAAAGTACAGAGGAGAGTGTGGTGGATATAGAGCTAATGCTTAGAGATCCTTGTTGAACTACACGCAGTTCAGTATTGCTTTTAAACTAGTGGATGTTTTATAACTTTATTTTCATACTGAATAGACCATTTTTTAGAGCAGTTTTAGATTTATAAGACAATTGAGCAGAAATAGAGTTTCCATATACTCTGTCTCCTCCCACCCTTGGAAACCACTGATTTTTATTATTATTTTTTTTTACCATAGTTTTACCTTTCCCAGAATGTTATATGATGGGAGTCACACAGTATTTAACTTTTTCAGACATGCTTCTTTCACTTAGCAATATTCAGTAAAGGTTCTTCTGTGTCTTCTTGTGACTTGATAGGTCACTTCTTTTTATTGCTGAATAATATTCCATTGTATGGATGGACCACAATTTGTTTATCCATTCACCTATTGAATGACATCTTGGTTGTTTCCAATTTTAGCAATCCTAATATATAAAAAGCCAGGGGCCATCACAACCAAACGGATAACCAAATAGCAGGCTGTGTGGGGAAACAAGGCTGGCAGGGGGGTTAGTGAGGGATGA
>NW_006289218.1:24954-28287 GCF_000327345.1 Myotis davidii
TTGGCCAGGTACCCCAGTGGAGACCTCCACCCTGAATGGGGAGTGACCAGCTTCAAACAGCCATCATCCCCTCATCCAGGCTGGCCAGGCACCCAAGCGGGACCCCCACCCTGATCCAGGACACCCTTCAGGGCAAACCAACCGGCCCCCACCCATAAACCAGGCCTCTATCCTATATAGTAAAAGGGTAATATGCCTCCCAGCACCAGGATCAGCAGAGCCGCAAGGCCTCCTGAACCAGGATAAGCAGAGCCATGAGTCCTCACGCCCCGGGATCAGCGGAGCCGCGAGGCCTCCTGGCACCGGGATCAGCAGAGCCTCCCAGCACCGGGATCAGCTGAGCAGCGAGGCCTCACTGCCCCGTTGTCAAGCGCAGCCGTGAGGCCTCCCAGCACTGGGATCAGCGGAGCCACGAGGCCTCCTGGCCCCTGGAGCAGCGTGACGGGGCAGCGCTCAAACCCCCTGATCACCCTGTGGCTCTGTGTGTGACAGGGGGTGGGGCCACAACCTCCCTATCCGCCCTGCTCTGTTCCATAAATTTGCATTCAAAATTACCTCATTTTTAATCCCTCAAATTGCCACAGGGATTTTAAAAAGATTACCATAGAGTTTAAAGGCTGGTAATTTGGAAATGTTCTGCCATACCACAGATCATAGATATGCAACTACTCATAACAGAAAAATAACAGACCACCTTAATAGCCTCTAATTTTCCCTGTTGTTCAAGTAGCTGACTCAATCCTCAACAGCTATAATTAAACAGAGTGATCTGTCCAGGAAGATAGGTGCTCTTCTTAAGTCTGTAAACCACCAGGTTGGCTTTTCCTATTGTGCTCTGTGGCTGACAAGGGCCAGGGGGTACAACTGGAAACAAGCAGCCTGTAGAATGAAGCTGAAGGTGCTGCTGAACTATAGCATCACCTCACCATTTTCAGTTTTGAAAACAGGCTATCCTTAGCACATACAGTAGAGAAACACTGTTGTGTTTGTAAGTAAAATGAACAAACAATCTATATATATAAAGAGCGAGGGTCCGTAACATCAAAACTGAACGGATAACTGAACACCGGAAGTCAGTCCTGCAGTCAGTGCTGGGTCCAGCGACCCAGCACTAACTGCCTCCACTGCAGGCGCAGCAACCCAGCACTAACTGCTGAGGGGACTGCAGATCAGGCCCAGAGAGAGGCCTGAAGAGAGAAGCAGGGTCTGATACGCAGCCCTCATGGCAGCTGTTTATCAGCCTTTGCCTCTCTTTCTCTCTGGACCTCACCAGCAGCCACAGGGGCTGCTGATCAGCTCCACCTCTCTTATCAGGCCTGGAGATAGGCCTTGAGATGCTGACTGGCATAGAAACTGACCAATCAGAACCAAATCTGGGTGAACTGAGAAGACAGAACCTAAGGTGGGGGCTGAGGAGGGTTTTAAGGGCAACAGCTGTTTGGTGTAAGGTGTAAGAAAGTGGCTCAATTTTTTAATGACCAGTGGCAGTATAGTGCATATGGCTAACTATCAGTCCAGATATAGGGATTATGTATTTTTGTCTGCCAAGAAAATCTCCTCCTGATGGAAAAGGCTCCCCTCCCCATTTAAGCAGTCCTATCCTATATAATCTACTTATATTACTAAAAGGCTAATATGCTAATTTAATCGGGCCGACCGGCCATCTTCTGGATGTCCGACTTCCTTCCAGACAAAGCCATGGTGGTGTGGACTGAGGCAGAGGCAGTTAGGGGCAATCAGGCCAGCAGGAGGACCAGTTGGGGGTGAGATCATGCCATCAGAGGAGGGCAGTTAGTGTCAATCAGGCAGGCAGGCAGAGCAGTAGCGGGGGATCAGGCAGGCAGGCAGGCAGAGGTTAGGGGTAATCAGGCAGACAGGCAGTCAGGCCAGCAGGGGAGGGCAGTTAGGGGCAATCAGGCAGGCAGGCAGATGAGTGGTTAGGAGCCAGCAGTCCCAGATTGTGATTGGGCTTAAACCGGCAGTCGGACATCCCCTGAGGGGTCCCTTATTGGAGAGGGTGCAGACTGGGCTGAAGGAACCCCCCCCACACACACACATGCACAAATTTTGTGCACTGGGCCACTATTATTAATAAAGATACTATAAAATTTTATATGCAGGTTTTTGTGTCAACATAAGTTTTCAACAAATTTGGGTAAATACCTAGGAGTTTATTTTATGATTTGTGTGCCAAGCCTTTATTTCACTTTGTAAGAAACTGCTGAGCTCTCTTACAAAGTGTCTGTACCATTTGCATTCCCACCAGCAGTGAATGAGAGTTCCTCTTGCTCTACATCCTTGCCAACATATAGTGTTATCAGTATTTTGGATTTTGGTCATTCTGATAGGTATGTAGTGCTATCTAATTGTCTTACTTTGCATTTCCTTAATGACATATTATGTTGAATATCATATGCTTGTTTGCAATCTATATATCTTTCTTTGGTGAGGCATCTTTCAGATCTTTTGCCATGTCTTAATTGGATTGTTTGTTTTCTGATTGTTGAATTTTAAGAATTCTTTATATATTTTGGATATATGTCCTTTATCAGATATGTGTTTTAAAAATATTTTCTCCTAGTCTATGACTTGTCTTTTGATTAACTAGTCATTTTTTTTTCTTTCATGGATTGTGCTTTTGGAGCTCTGCCTATAAACCTATTGCCAAACCCAAAGTCAACTCAATTTTCTCCTATGTTATTTTATAGGATTATAGAGTTTTGTGTTCTGCATTTAGGTCAGTGATCCATTTTGAGATAATTTTAGTGAAAGGTATAAGGTCAGTGTCTGGATCCTTTTTTTCTTTTTATCTTTATTGTTGAAAGTATTACAGATGTTCCCCTTTTTTCACCCATTGACCCCTTCCACTCTGCTCCTGCCCTCCCCCCCAAGCCTTCACCGCACTATTGTCTGTGTCCATAGGTTATACATAGATGCGTATAAGTTCTTTGGTTAATCTCTTTTCACACCAACCCCTTTTTTGCATGTGGATGTCCAATTGTAACAGCACCATTTGTTGTAGAACTTATTTTTTCTCCATTGGATTGCCTTTGCTGCTTTGTCAAAGATCCAGTTGGTTATATTTGTTAGGGTATATTTCTGGGCTCTCTACATTGGTCAATCCTATCTAATAATAGACAAAGATTGAAATTAACTGTACCTCCGCTATACTTCCCATTGGCTAATCAGTGAGATATGGCAGCAAAGATGGCAGCCAGCAGCCACGTAGCTGAAGCGAGCAGGAGGCTTGCTTGCTCCAGTGATGGAGGAAGCCAAGCTTCTTCCCTGCTGCAGCCTGGCTCTGAGCTCCACTCTAAGCAACCAAGTTGCAAT
>NW_006289218.1:28642-30159 GCF_000327345.1 Myotis davidii
GTGGAGCCTCTCCTGCATCCTCAGCAGCGCTAATGATGTCCAACTGCAGTTTAGGCCTGCTCCCTGCTGGCAAATGGACATCCCCCGAGGGCTCCTGGGCTGCTAGAGGGATGTCTGACTTCCAGCTTAGGCCCAGTCCCCCAGGGAGCTGGCCTAAGCCAGCAGGTGGTCATCCCCCGAGGGGTCCCAGACTGCAAGAGGGCACAGGCCGGTCTGAGGGACCTCTCCCCCCACCCCGAGTGCATAAATTTTTGTGCACCAGGCCTCTAGTTAATCTATATTTCTATTAGCCCACCAATACAAAAGCATCTTGATTACTATAACTTCATGCTAAATCTTGAATCAGGTAATGTCAGCCCTCCAACTTTGTTCTGTTTTTCAATTTTTTGATGGATATTATGAGTCAATTTCCTGTACATATAAACTTTAGGATTAGTTGTTGTTTTTTATATCCACAAAGTAAAGGGCTGGGATTTTGACTGGGATTTCATTGAATCTATAGGTCAAATTGAGAAGAAATGACATCTTAGCATATTGAACAGTTGTTCATTGCTGATATATAGAAAAGCAATTGACTTTTGCATATTAGGCTTATATCCCTCAGCCTTATTATATTTCTTTATTAGTTTCAGTTTGTTATAAATTCTCTGAAATATTTTACATAGAAAATTATGTCATCTGCAAATGAAGATGCTTTTATTTATTCCTTCCTAGTCTACATATCTTTTATTTCCTTTTCTTGCCCTATTGCATTAGCTAGGGCTTGCAGTGTGATGTTGAATAGGAGTGGTGAGAAGTAACATCTTTGCCTTGTTCTCAGTCTTAGAGGGATAGCATCTAGTTTCTCACCATTATATATGGTATTAGCTCTAGATTTTTTTGTAAACCTCTTTCCTTTATCACATGGATGAAGTTCCCCGCTATTGATAATTTGATGAGAGTTCTTATGATGAATGGATGTTGTATTGTGTCAAATGATTTTTTCTGCATCTGTTGATAAGATCATATGATTTCTCTTCTTTAGCCTGTTGATGTGTGATGGATTAAGTTCAGTGATTTTTTTTATTTCAAGAAAAGCAATTTTAAATATAATAATGTTACATGCAATAAACCTTAATATTTCAAGGAAAACTATCTTAAATATGAGAATGTTACATGCAATAAACATTAATATCTCAAGAAAAATGATTTTAAATATGATGTTACATGCAGTAAACACCAGTTAGTCAAGAAAAATGATCTTACATATAATAATATTACATACAATAAACAATATTTCAAGAGTAAAAGGATTTTAAGTATAATTATACCAGAGGTGAGGTGTGAGAAATTCGTGCACAGATACAGTCTCTAGGCCTGGCCTGCAATCAGGGTTATCTTCCCTGGCTGCCGGCAGCTGGCCCCACACCCCACCATCAACCACCCCTGGCTCCCCGTTCGCTATCGGGTGATTGGAGCCTGCCGGCCAGGGGGAAAAACCAAGAGGTCAGCTGTTCCCACCCCCTCGCCCGCCCCAC
>NW_006289218.1:30459-32551 GCF_000327345.1 Myotis davidii
TGTCTCCATGTCCTTAATTCTTCGCTGACTCCATCCACACCTTTGGGAACTCCTGGACCACTGGGGCTGGACCCCGGCATCTGGCGCCCGAACAGGCTGAACAGGATTCCCCTAGGTAATCCCCCACACACACACTCAGGACAGATAGGACTCCACCAGGGTGCTGCAGAGCCCCCTATAGAGGATAAGGAGGGTAAGAGGGTGGATAGTACAGAACTTAGATTGAGAAGATATGCCATACTGAGTCTAAAGAAAAAAGACTCTGTATTGACCTTTTAACACATATGCTTGCTAGCAGAGGAGTTAAGGTTACTCCCAGTCAGACAGAACATTTTATACAAGAAGTATGTCTGTGCTTTTCTGAAGAAGGAAAGGTAAATGTAGAGGAATAGGAGAAGGTAGGCCCAAGGAGCCTTATTCTTGACCCCACTGCAGCCTTTCCGGCTGGCTCGGTATCATGCCACCCCAGGAAAGTGCAGGATTGGCAAGCTCTCCCTGGGGTGATAGATCAGGATTCAGGTAATAGCGGAAAGCACCAGTCCTACTCTTAAAATGGATATGAGGGCATTTGGGGTTTTTCTTTTTAATGCCTGTTTTGGATTGAGTAAATGCATTTTACTTAGTTTTAACACATCACAGTTAGCTCTTGACACAAAAAGAAAAACTAACAGTTTGACTCAAAGTTAAGGTTTAATTTTGAAGCGCTAAGGCTCAAAAGTAGAACCAACTCACAATAAAAATGTAAACCTGCAACTTTTTAAATTAAAGTAGGAAGTCGTAAATACAGAGGAGCATGTATGTTTTTATGTATCTAGGAAGCCAGAGCTATTTCTTCAGGTTTCATCATACCATGTTTAGTAGCCTCTCTAAAATGTATACCCTTATATGAATGGTCAGAATTCCATAAATATAAACCTTTTCTATAAAAACAAAAAAGGGGGAGAAGAATGTTATATGTTAAATTTTTTAAAAAACTACAATGCAGAGGGTTGTACAGCAGCCAAAAGGCATCGGCCCTCCTGTACAATAACCTCTGCCAACTTAGCCCAGTGGAAGGATGCAAAACCAGACAAGAGTTTTACCAGATTTAGTAATGATGTGGGGAAGAGGTAGTGTTTTGTATCTTTCCAGAAGGAGCAGTTCAGACAATTTGGGTACCAGAGCATTATGTGCATCACCACAATGGACCCAGAGAAGCTCCTTGTCCCATCGTTCCAAAGACTTAGAGTTGCCCCGATGACAGAAAAGTGGAAAAAAAGAAGAAAAGGAAGGCTATGCAAGGGACCGAGGTGCCAACATGGGGTCAGCTGAAGAAGTTAACAACTGAGGCCCAGCAGATGGTAGAAAAACAAGATGTGGAAGCTACTCTCTCAACCACGTTTCTGGCTATGTTAGCATTGGTTAGCTGCCAGTCTTGTGCAGCCACGTCCAAGGACTCTGAGTAAATCAGCAAAAGAAACTTTCATTTAGTAGGAAAATGTTACTGTAATTTGATTTCTCTCTCATTATTGTGTTGCATTGGCATTGTTTTGTTATTGTTTTAATAGCCAGAGTTTTGTTCTTTATGTTCAAGTTTTAAAATGTTAACATGTATGTAGTTTGGGTTTTGCATTGGCATTATTCTGTTATTGTTTTAATAGCAGAGTTTTGTTCTTGATGCTTAAGTTTTACTTTGATTATGGTAGCTTAAAAACTTTCATTATAGTAGCTTAAAAATAAAAGAAGGGTGAGATGTGGGGAGAAGCTATAAGGTTAAGTCTTGGACTGACCTGTTGGCAAAGTCACAAACAAGTCCCAGCTTAGAGGACCCAGACCTCTTAGTATAATTAAGCTTGACCTTATGACACTCCCTAGATCCTTCCAGGTAGCTAATGGGCTGTGGGAGGTGCAGCAAGTGCTGCCAAAACAAGGTGAAACTCACAAGAACATTGTAAACATGTTGACCACTACCCTTGTTTTGCTTTGTGGGCTCTGACTAGAAAATACTCAGCTTGCAGACTGTGGTGCTGTCTCTCTATTAGAGAAGCAGCGTCCCACAGAGCCCCAGCTGTATTCTCTTGTCTGTCTTCTTTAATCCTTCACCGCCCTACTC
>NW_006289218.1:33654-42612 GCF_000327345.1 Myotis davidii
TTCTCTAATTGAGTGGTATTTTCAACTCTGTCTTCTAATTCATTGATTCAATCCTCAGCTTCCCCTAATCTGCTGTGTATTCTTTCCAATGTGTTATTTATTTGTGTTATGTCATTCTTTACCTCAGACTGTTCTTTTTTCATAGTTACTATATCTTTTTTCCATACTGTTGAGCATTTTTACCATTATAACTCTGAACTCTGTTTCAGATAGATTTCTTATCTCTGCTTCATTTATCTCTTCTGGAGAATTCACTAGTTCTTTCATTTGGGGGTTGTTTATTTCCTCATTTTGGTTGTCTGGGTTTGTGACTATGTTTTAGATAGATCCTCTATACATCTCAATCTCTAGTGCAGGACAGTATTAAAGGCTGCTTCTGACTAATTGGATCAGGCTAAGACTCAAAGCAACCAGAGACCACCTCTGTCTACAGACTAATAGGATTCCAACTTGAAGTTCCCCCAGGCAATCGTCCTTAGGTGTGGCAAAAATTTTTTCAACAGGATGGGGCAGTTGCTTCTGTCTGGAGGCTAATTGTTACTTTTAATCTCTTAAGTGGCCTCAGGGCAAGGTGTTTTCCAATAGGGTGTGTCAACTGTCTTCCCCCCAGGTAAAGCAGATGTCTATGTGGGACAGATGTCCTCCACTGTGTGGGGGAATGACTCAGCCCAAGAAACTTGGGGTGTCTGCCTTCTGAGGTCTATCCCTCAAGTCCCCAGTACTGGATTCTGCTTTCACAGCTCCAATCCACTTCACCCTCTCTCTGCTAGAGCACAAGGTGGGTGGCTCCATGGGGAATTTTTGTACATTAGCCCTTTAAGAGGGTGCCCAAACTTTCAGCTGCTACTCCCTGGCAGACAGCACTCCACTGCTTTTCACAGTTAGATGTTATGTGGGCACCCTCCTCAGTTTGGTGCTCTCTGCTGGGGAGCCCAGCTTCAGGAGTAGATCCCATAGTTCTCAGTTGCACCCTCCCCCACCCTCCATCCCACAGCTGAGATATCTCTCTGGGACTTCATTTGCCATCTGTGGATGCCTGGCCAGCCCTTTCACACCTCTGCCCCTCCTACCATTCTCTATGTGGCCTCCACCTTCAGTCCTTGGGTATCAGGGTTCTCTCCTGTGAGTTTTCCATTGATTATTCAGGAAGCCTTTTTATATTTCAGTTGTAATTCCAGCTTGTTCCTAGGAGCATGTCCATGCAGCATCCCCCTACTCTGCTGCCCAAGTTAAGTGATTTTCGAATGCTGAATCAGCTTTGCATACCAGAAATAAATCTCACTTGGTCATGGTGTATAGTTCTTTTTTTTTAATATATTTTATTGATTTTTTACAGAGAGGAAGGGAGAGAGATAGAGAGTTAGAAACATCGATGAGAGAGAAACATCGATCAGCTGCCTCCTGCACATCTCCTACTGGGGATGTGCCCGCAACCCAGGTACATGCCCTTGACCAGAATCGAACCTGGGACCTTTCAGTCCGCAGGCTGACGCTCTATCCACTGAGCCAAACCGGTTTCGGTGTGTATAGTTCTTTTAATACATTGTTGGATTTTACTTCATACAGTATTTTGTCGTGGATTTTTGCATTTATTTTCAAAAGAGATGTTGGTCTGAGTTTTCCTTTCTTGTAATATCTTTGGTTTTAGAATTGGGGTAATGAATGAGTTAGGAAGAATTCTATCTGTTTCTGTTTTTTTTGGAACAGGTTGTATAGAATTGGTATAATTGCTTCCTTAAGTGTTTGATAAATTTCACCAGTGAAACTACCTGAGCCTGGTGCTTTCTGTTTTAGAAGGTGATTATTGAATCAATGTCTCTTATGTATAGGCCTATTCAAATTATATATTCAATTTTTTAATATAGAAAGATTATCAGTTATATATTATCTTCTCAAATAATGGATTTCCCCTTGTGTGAGTTTTAATAGGTGTGTCTTTCAAGGAATTAGCCAATTTCATCTAAGTTATCAAATTTCTGAGCATAGAGTTGTTGCTAATATTATTTTATTATCCTTTTAGTGACTGTGGGATCAATAGCAATGGGTCTTTTCTCATTTCTAATATTAGTAATTTGTGTCTTCTCTCTCCCTTTCTTGGTTAGCCTGGGTAGGGAGTTATCAATTTTATTGGTCTTTTCAAAGAACCAGTTTTTGGTTTCATTGATTTTCTTTTTCTATTGCTTTCCGGTTTTCAATTTAATTTATTTTTGCTCTGATTTTTATGGCTTCTTTTCTTCTGCTTACTTTGGATTTTTAAAAATGTTTTTATTGAGTTTGGAGAGAGGAAGGGAGAGGGAATGAGAGAGATAGAAACATCATTGTTGAGAGATAATCATTGATCAGCTGCCTCCTGCACCCTGCCCCCCACCCCCCAGCCCCTTGCTAGGGATTGAGCCCACAACCTGGGCATGTACCCTTACCCCTATCTTTCTGATATTGCTTTCTAGTTTAATTCCACTGTGATGTGCATGTATAGTTTTATAATATCTATGTTTTGAAGTTTGTTAAGATGTGTTTTATGATGCAGAATGTTTACCTTGGTGAGTGTCCCTTGTGAACCTCAAAAGACTGTATATCCTGGTATTGTTGGATGAAATATTCTGTAAATGTCAATTAGATCTAGTTGATTGATGGTGCTATTCAGTTCAACTATATTCTTACTGATTCTCTACCTGGTGGATATTTCCATTATTAATCAAGGGATATTGAAGCCTGTAACTATAACAGTAGATTCTTTAGGTTTTGTCTCACATTTTGACACTCTGTTATTAGACAAATACACATTAAGGATTGTTATGTGCTCTTGGAGAATTGAATACTTTATCATTTGTAATACCCCTCTTTATCCCTAATCATTTTCTTGCTCTGAAGTCAGTTTTGTCTTCATATATATATGATGTGGAGCATCTTTTTGTGATTGCTTGCCACCTGTATATCTTCTTTGGTGAGGTGTCTGTTAAGATCTTTTTTGTTTCATTTTGTTCATCCTCATCCAATAATATTTTTTCCATTGATTTTTTTAGAGAGAGTGGAAGAGTGGAAGGGAGGGGGAGAGACAGATAGAGAGAAACGTCAATGTGAGTGAAATACATCTATTGGTTGCCTCCCACAAGCGCCTGCAACCAAGGTACATGCCATTGTCCAAAATTGGACTCAGGACCTTTCAGTCCGTGGGTTTGGCCCACTTTTTAATTGTGTTATTTTCTTGTGGAGATTTAAGAATGTTGTGCATGTTTTGGATAGCAGTCCTTTATGAGATGTACATTTTGCAAATGTTTTCTCCCAGTCTATGGCTTATCGTCTCTTGACATTGTATTTTGTAGAGCAGAAGTTTTTAATTTTAATGAAATCTAGCTCATAAATTATTTATTTCATGGATCATGCCTATGGTGTTCTATCTAAAATGTCATTGTCATACCCAAGGTCATCTATGTTTTTTAAATGGTATCTACTAGGAGTTTTATAGTTTACATTTTACATTTAGGTCTATGATCTATTTTGAGTTAATTCTGTAAACAGTGTGAGGTCTGTGTCTAGACTCATTTTTTTTGTATGTGAATGTCCAGTTGTTCCAGCACCATTTGTTGAAAAGACTATCTGTCCCATTGTATTATTTGCTCCTTGTCAAGGATCAGTTGACTATATTTATATAGGTTAGCACTTCATTTTGATTCTTTCTTAAGGTTTTTTATCTATCTGCTTACATTACCCATTTGTTCTTGCACATTGTCTAATTTTTCTCTTAGTCCCCTTAGCATGTTAATCACAGTTAGTTTTAAATTCCACGTCTGATCATTCCAAAATGATCTGCCATATCTGAGTCTGGTTCTAATGCTTGCTTTGCATCTTTAGATTGTATCTTTTTGCCTTTTGGTTTGCCTTATAATCTTAGGCTGAAACTCAGACATGATATACTGGGTTAAAGTAACTGAGGTAGGTAGGCCTAGCAGTTTTATGTTTATCTGAATAGGAGTTTAGCTGTGTTTACTGTTTGCTGTAGATGTGGTGTCAGAGGCTAAAATGTCTTCTATTGTTCTTATTTTAGTTTCCTCTTAATGTCTTTGAGTGTCCCTACTCCTAAGTAGGGTCCAAGACTTGCAGTTTTCTTAACTGTAATACCCTATTATTACACAGGAGACCTGTTGGTGTAGTGGTAAAATGTGAGTAGAGGGGAAGTGTTCTGTAGGCCTATGTTTAGGTCTCAATCTTTTACTGTGCCTGAGTTGGGTATTTCCTGTCCCTAGCTCAGTTAGGCTCTGATGAAATAGTTTTTCTTGAAGTAAGGCCTTATTAAGAATAGAAAGGTCTGGGTATGTTTCAGAATGGCTACTTTTCCTCTCCCCTTGCCAGAAGCATAAGGGAATTTTTCTCCAGTCTTCACAGTGAGAAGCTGGTAGGGGCTCTTAAATGTAAACCTCATGAAAGTGTGGGGGCCCCTATTAGACTGGACCTCCTTGGAGATTTTAGCTCTTAAGCTAGTCCATACTGAGCCTCTAGCAATTTTTCCATTACAGTTTTAAAGTATGTTTCCTGATACTGGCTTTAGCTGCAGGTTTCTATGCCTGATAGCTAAGAAGAGTTGGTATTAAGTTTATTCAGCTTTTTTTTTTTGTTGTGAGTATGTCAAACCAGAAACTCAAAGTATGTACATTTATTTTTAAGTTTTCAAAACACATCTAGAATAACATGAATCTTCCTTAGGTTTCAGCTTACCTTAACATACCTGTGGGCTCTGTGAGCTAGTGCAGTTTATTTAACCCATCTCTTCAATGCTGAAATAAGGGTAACGATACCTACTTTGCTGGATTATTATAAGACCTAAATGTAAAGCAACTAGCAAAGTGCATTGTTCATATGTATTCAATATGTTAGCTTTAGGTATTATCTCATCTATTTTCATCAGAACCCTAGACCTTGAATAAAGACAAAGTATATAAAGTGTTCCCTAATTTAGAAGATGAAGACTCAGAAAAAAAGGATTACTTGCTCTATGGGCAGTTTGTGCTTGAATCAGGACTGGAATCTGGCTAGGACTGCTGCTGGCCCCCATGGCCCCGATGCTGTTATAAGACCCTCTTCTTTTTTTAATTTTTATTTATTGATTTGAGAGAGGGAGAAAGATTTTGTGTTCCACTTATTCATGCATTCATTGGTTGCTTCCTGCATGTGGACTGACCAGAGATCAAACCCACAACCTTCGTGTATCAGGTGGACCCTCTAACCAACTGAGCTACCCAGCCAGGTCCAAGAGCCCCTTTTCTTAATTTCAGGTAGCAAATTACCTGCCCACATTGATTAAAAGCTGTCAGAATTTAATTTTACTCCTATCAAAGCAGTCCCAGGGACTGCACAGCTGCCTTTCCCATTGTCATGCATTTGTGGGTTTTGCCTACACAAAGCATGATGGTTATAAACACAGGTTATAGAGAAAGGTAGCCTGTTACCATAGAAACAGATATGTGACAGTGGTAGTACTCAGAGTAGGTATGAGAAAGGTTCTAAATGATATGGAGAAAATAAGTGAATATATCTAAAAGGTTATAGAACTCAGCAGCTGCTTATACAGTGGGGCCTTGACTTACGAGTTTAATTCATTCTGAGACCGAGCTAGGTAAGGAACTTGTTAACTCAAATTACTCTGTCAACTCAATGCAAAAAGTCGGCCAAGAGACAGCTGGTATCTCAAAAAACTTGTTAGTCAGGACACTCATAAGTGAAGGCCCCACTGTACCTGGTATCTAGTATTGTATAGTACTAGCTCCCTGGCGCATTCTCTCTAGAAGCCGGAAAACTACAATGGCCTCGAGCGAAAGAAGTAGGTATGGCTGTTGTAGAGCCAGGGATTAGAGGTTCCTGTTGAAATTCATAACAATTATTTACTGGCCATGATGAGCTGTCTTAGAACAAAGAGGAACTCCTGTGCTGCCCAGTTGATGTGCTCACTAGCACTTGTGGGAAATGAAATGCAGTTTAATGACAAACTGTCCAGACTCTTTCATCCTCATTTTTCCCAAAGGATGAGCCAAATGTCTACTGAGTAAAAGTCATCTGAAAGCACTTCAGTGACTCAAGATGAAGTAGAAAAAGGACTGGCTTTGAGCCCCTGTTGCTCTTAGCACTCTTCATGTCATGGTCATTTTGGAAAATAACAATAAAACTTTTAGTTAGCACCTTAATTCACACGGTATATCAAAAATTTTTTGAATATTTTATTTTAAATTCTTTATTGTTTAAAGTATTACATAAGTCTCCTTTTTCCCCCTTGACCTCTTCCTGGCTACCCTCAGCCCCCAGCATATGCCCTCGCCCCCTACCTGTCTGTATCCATTGGTTATGCTCATATGCATGCATACAAGTCCTTTGGTTGATCTCTTAACCCCTCACCCCCTGCCTTCACTCATAGGTTGGACAGTCTACTTGATGCTTCAATGACTCTGGTTCTATTTTTGTTCATCAGTTTATGTCGTTCATTATATTCCACAAATGAGTGAGATTATGTGATATTTATCTTTCCCTGACTGGCTTATTTCACTTAGCATAACATTCTCCAGTTCCACTGATGCTGTTGCAAATGGTAAGAATTCCTTCTTTTTTTACAGCAGCTTAGTATTCCATTGCATAAATGTACCACCGATATCTAATCCACTCATCTGCTGCGGGGGACTCAGGCTGTTTCCAAATCTTAGCTATTGTAAATTCTGCTGCTATGAACATAGGGGTGCATATATCCTTTCTGATTGGTGCTTCTGTTTTCTTGGGATATATCCCTAGAAGTGGGGTTACTGGGTCAACTGGAAGTTCCATTTTTAATTTTCTGAGGAAATACCATATTGTTCTCTTCAGTGGCTGCACCACTCTACATTCCCACCAGCAGTGCAAGAGGGTTTCTTTTTCTCTGCATCCTCTTCAGCACTTGTCCTTTGTTGCTTTGTTGATGATAGCTATTCTGACAGGTGTGAGATGGTACTTCATTGCCATTTTGAGTTTCCATTGCCCCTAGGAGCTTGTATCGGTGAAGAAATTGCTACGACAAATGTCTGCTATTTTGTTGCCTATGGTTTCTTCTAGGATTTTTATGGTTTCCCATCTTACGTTTCAGTCATTTATCCATTTTGAGTTTATTTTTGAGTATGGTGTAAGTTGGTGGTCTAGTTTAATTTTTTGTATGTATCGGTCCAATTTTCCCAACACTATTTATTGAAGAAACTGTCTTGACTCCATTGTATGTTCTTGCCTCCTTTGTCAAATATCAATTGAGCATAATGACTTGGGATGATTTCTGGGTTCTCTGTTCTATTCCATTGGTCTATATGTCTGTTCTGGTGCCAGTACCAGGCTGTTTTGAGAACAGTGGCTATGTAGTATAGCTTGATATCTAGTATTGTGATCCCTCCAACTTTGTTTTTCTTTCTCAAGATCGCTGCAACTATTTGGAGTCGGTTTTTATTCTATATGAATTTTTAGAGAGTTTGTTCTAGGTCTTTGAAGTACGCCATTGGTATTTTAATGGGGATTGCATTGAATCTATAGATTTCTTTGGGTAGTATGGACATTTTAAGGATGCTAATTAAACCAATCCATGAACAGTACATTCTTCCATTTGTTTCTGTCTTCTGCTCTCTCTTTTTTCAGCGTTATGTAATTTTCTGAGTACAGGTCCTTTACCTCCTTGGTTAAATTTATTCCGAGGTATCTTAATTTTTTTGGTTGCAATGGTAAATGGGATTGATTTTTTTCGTTTCTCTTTCTGTGAGTTCATTGGTGTATAAAAAAGCCATAGATTTCTGGGTGTTAATTTTGTATCCTGCTATATTGCCAAATTCATTTATTAAGTTTAATAGTTTTTTGATGGAATCTTTAAGGTTTTCTATATACAATATCATGTCATCTGCAAATAAGGGCAATTTTACTTCTTCTTTTCCAATTTGGATGCCTTTTGTTTCTTCCTCTTGTCTGATCACTATGGCTAGCACTTCCAGTACTATGTCAAACAGGAGTGGTAAAAGTGGGCATCCCTGTCTTGTTCTTGTTCTTAGGGGAAACGGTTTTAGTTTTTGCTCTAGTATGATGTTGGCTGTAGGTTTGTCATATAAGGCTGTTATTATGTTGAGGTATGATCCCTCTATTCCCACTTTGCTGTGAGTTTTTATCAAGAAAGGGTCTTGGATTTTGTCAAATGCCTTCTCTGCATCTATTGATATGATTATGTGATTTTTGTCTCGCAATTTGTTTATGTGATGTATCATGTTTATTGATTTGTGGATATTGTACCATCCTTGCATCCCCGGAATAAATCCCACTTTGTCAAGGCATATGATCTCTCTAATGTAATGCTGGATCCGATTTGCTAGAATTTTGTTGAGGATTTTAGCATCTATGTTCATCAGGGATATGGCCCATAGTTCTCTTCCTTTGTAGTGTCTTTATCTGGGTTTGGAATTAGTGTAATGCTGGCTTCATCGAAAGAGCTTGGAAGTGTGACTACCTCTTGAATTTTTTGAAATAGTCGGAGAAGGATAGGTTTTAGTTCTTTGAATATTTGGTAAAACTCTCCTGTGAATCCATCTGCCATGGGGCTTTTATTTGGTGGAAGCTTTTTTTATTGATTAAAGTATTACATATGTCTCCATTTTACCTGATTGACCACCCCCATTCCTGTCCCTGAGGGCACATCCCCACCACTCTAGTGTCTGTGTCCATTGGTCATGCTAATATACATGCATACAAGTCCTTTGATTGATCTCTCACACCCTCACCCCTGCCTTCCCTCATAGGTTAGACAGTCTGCTTCTTAGACTCTGGATCTATTTTTGTTCATCAGTTTATGTTGTTCATTATATCCCACATATGAGTGAGATCATGTGATATCTTTCTCTGATGGGCTTATTTTGCTTAGCATAATGCTCTCCAGGTCCATCCATGCTGTTACAAATGGTAAAAGTTCCTTCTCTTTTTATA
>NW_006289218.1:43138-54832 GCF_000327345.1 Myotis davidii
GTCTGACAGGTGTGAGATGGTACCTCATTGTTGTTTTGATTTGCATCTCTCAGATGATTAGTGACTTTGAGCATGTTTTCATATGTCTCTTGGCTTTCTGTATATTCTCTTTCGAAAAGTGTCTATTTAGGTCCTTTGCCCATTTTTTTATTGGATGTTTATCTTTCTTTTGTTAAGTTGTATGAATTACCTGTAAATTTTGGAGATTAACCCCTTATCATAGATAACATTAGCAAATCTGTTCTCCCATGAAGTGGGCTTTCTTGTGTTTTGTTGATGGTTTCTTTTTGCAGCTTCTTATTTTGATGTAGTCCGATTTGTTTATTTTCTCCTTAGTCTCCATTGCCCTAAGAGCTGTGTCAATAAAGATATCACTGTGACATATGTCTGCTATTTTGCTGCCTGTGGAGTCTTCTAAGGTTTTTATGGTTTCCCATCTTACATTTAAGTCCTTTAGCCATTTTGAGGAGTTTTTTTTTTCTGTATGGTATAAGTTGGTGATCTAGTTTCATATTTTTTTGTATGTATCTAACACTTTGAGTTGTAGGGTTAGATAATTTATTACCATTTTTTCTTCTTTTTTTTAGGTAGGCTTGTAGACCTATGAACTTCTCTCTCAAGACTGCTTTTACTGTGTCCCATAGATTTTGGATTGTTGCTTTTCATTGTCATTTGTTGCCATGATGCTTTTTATTTCTTCTTTTATCTCTTTGGTAACCCAATCATTGCTTAGTAGCATGTTATTTAGCCTCCAAGTGTTTGATTTTTTCATTATTTTTATTGTAGTTGATTTCTAATTATATGCCATTATTATCTGAAATGAAGGTGCAGGACCCATCGGTGTATTTGGCCACCACCTTCTCTCCCCCTGGACAAACTTCCTTAGCCTTTTTTTGTCCGTGAAGCTCCTGCTTTCCCCTTCAATGTTGAATGATAGCCTTTCTGGGTATAGTATTCTTGGATTCAGTCCCTTCCTTTGCATCTCTTCGAATACTTTCTCCCATTCTTTTCTGGCCTGATGTGTTTCTGTTGAGAGATCATTTGATAATCTAATGGGAGATCCCTTGTAGGTAATTTTCTTTTTTATTTTTATTTTTTAAATATATTTTTATTGATTTCAGAGAGGAAGGGGGAGAGAGAGAAAGAAAGATAGAAACATCAATGGTGAGAGAGAATCATTGATTGGCTGCCTCCTGCATGCCCCACACTGGGGACCAAGTCCACAACTCAGGCATGTGCCCTTGACTGAAATTGAACCTGAGACCCTTCAGTCCCCAGGCGGAAACTCTATCCACTGAGCCAAACCAGCTAGGCCCCTTGTAGTTAACTTTCTGTTTCACTCTTGAAGCCTTTAAGATTCTCTCTTTGTCATTAACATTTGCCATTGTAATTAGGATGTATCTTGGTGTGGGTCTTTTTGGGTTCATCTTGTTTGGGATTCTCTGTTCTTGTGTGAGTTTTTTCTTCCCCATATCAGGGAAATTTTCTGACCTTATTTCTTCAAATAGGTTTTCTTACCCTTGCACCTCTTCTTGTCATTCTGGAAGCCCTGTTATATGTATATTGCTTCATTTCATGTTGTCCCTAAGGTCCTTCAGGCTCTCCTGTCTTTTGAATTTTTTCTCCAATTGCAGTTCAGTTTGGGTGTGTTTTGCTTCCCTGTCTTCTAATTCGCTAATTCGGTCCTCCACTTCTCCTAGTCTACTATTGAAAGCTTCCGTATTGTTTTTTATTGTAGCTATATCACTCTTTATTTCCTCCTGATTCTTACATAGGTTGTTGATTTTTCTCATCCATCCAGTTTATGAACTATATGACCCTTATTCTTAAATTATTTTTCTGACATATTACATACCTCCATTTCATTTAGTTCTTTTTCTGGTGGTCCCTCCTTTTCTTTCCTTTGGGGGTTGTTTGTCTCCCCATTTTTGTTCTCACCAAAGGATCTAGGTGTCAAGTTGCATGGGGCCTGTGGCTGCAGTGGTGGGCTTGTTGGTGGGTCACAAGGTCATAAGTGGCAGCTGCTCCTCGGGCAGTCGCGGGATAGCTGCTCCTTGTGTGATAGCAGAGCAGTGGGTGCTCATGGGGCAGCCGCTTCTTGCGTGGTTGTGGGGCAGCTGCTCCCAGTGTGGTCACAGGCAGCTGCTGTTCCTCATGCTGTTGCAGATGGTGGCTGCTCCTCAGTCAGTCATAGGCTGCGGCTTCTCGTGGGGCGGCTGCTCCTCGGGTGGTCACAGGTGGTGGTTGCTCATCATGCAGCAGCAGGGCTGCTTCTCCTCATGTTGCCGCTGGGTGGCTGCTCATCACACAGTCTCAGGGCAGCTGTTCCTCATGCAGTCGCAGGTGGTGGCTGCTCCTGGCGGAGTTGCAAGACAGCTGCTCCTTGTGTGGTTGTGGGCGGTGGCTGCTCCTCCAACAGTCATGGGTGCCGGCTGCTCACATGGCTGCTGGAGTGGTTGTGGTGCCTGGGGGTGCTGGATAGAGCTCAGCTGTTCACAATTGCAAAGCCCAGGGCTGCTGCCTAGGGCTCAGCTGTTCGCATGCATGGTCATGATGCCCGGGACTAAAGCGTTTGGGTCATGGGAGAGGAGTGCCCTCTAGAATTCACAGGAGCCTGTGGCCATGGAGGCTGGAGTCCCAGTGTCTGTGGGTCGGCAGCTGAAGCAGCAGGTCCCTGGCCAGAGTGGCTGTAGTATCTTGTGGTGTCTGAGAGCACCCTGGGTGGAGGTGAGGCTGGGCTCCCAGTCACAGCAGCTCTCCCCTTTAAGATGGTGCAGCCTCTTCAGCAGAGTTGGTGCTCCAGGAAAGATTACAGCCATAGCAGAGGCTGCCCGGCTATGCGAGTCTATTCCGCTAGCCCCCGAAGGTCCTGCGAGATCTAACTGCCCCTCACTCAGACACACACACACACACACACACACACACACCACATCCACACACTGCCCTTTCATTCTCTCACTCACTCACACTCTCTTCCTCACTGCGGTCCTGTTGGCCACCATCTTGGAATCCCTCATATATCAAAATTTATACCACATTAATTAAAGATTTAAATTTTAAAAATTCAATCATAAAACAACTAGAAATATATAAATAGTTACCTATATAATACTGGTGTACCCATATTAAAATGATGTAGAAATGTAGCTATTGACATAGAAAAAAAGTTATCAAACAACATTTTTATCTCATTTTTTAAAAAATACATATTTATATGCATAGAAAGTTCTGAGATGTGCATAAAAATGTTAATAGTGGCTTTTGTGAATAGTGTAATAAACTATTTTCCCTTCTTTTGATGTATCTATGTATGCATGCAATTATATGTGTAATAAGTTTTTTTTCTTCCACTATCCTTAAGTCTTCTCTTTAGTATATTCCTATCCAACTGTAAGTTCTTTAAGGATTGAGTTGTGTTTCATTACTTACTGGGCTACCTACCATGGGCATGCCTGGTTAAGGACTGGGTGCTTGATGATGATCTGATTTCCTCAAAGACTGCTTTGAAGTTTGAAGTAACAGTGCTAACTAAACCTTTAACCAGCTGAAATGGTCAGCAACTTGCCACTATAGACACCTTGTCTCTGGGGGCATATGGTTACAATGGCTTTCATCCCAGTGCTTTCCCAGGTTGAGGTGGCTGACTGACTGGCTCATAGATGGCTGATTAGGCTGCGCCTTTCTGTGTAAATCCTTCCCAAATAGCGTTCTTGTTCAAGGATGTGGCCTTTCTCAGGTTTGATTGCTGCCTCTTAGCATCTTTCTCATCAGAATCTCTGTGCACATTCTCAAGAATTCTCAATACTGTTAAAAGCATAAAGGATAGGCAGCAGAGAAAGAATACAAAGGACTGGAAGATGAGAAAAGGAGAAAAGTGAGGATAAAGCCCTAATCGGTTTAGCTCAGTGGATAGAGCGTCGGCCTACAGACTCAAGGGTCCCAGGTTCGATTCCAGTCAAGGGCATGTACATTGGTTGTGGGCACATCCCCAGTAGGGAGTGTGCAGGAGGCAGCTGATGGATGTTTCTCTCTCGTCAGTGTTTCTAACTCTCTATCCCTCTCCCTTCCTCTCTGTAAAAAATCAATAAAATATTTTTTTTAAAAAAGTGAGAATAAAATTATGAATATTTATTACCTTAAGTGTAGCTGGTCACTAAACTCAACCTAAAACACCCTTGCACATAGTAATACCTACCATTACACATGAAATTACTTTGACAGGGAAGTCTATACAGACATTGGTTTCCAAGTGACCTGTGCAAGCTCTGATTACCACACTTGGCAGCCCTCCAGGTTAGATACTTTAGTGACTTCTGATCTAGCCTGCTCAAATATAGCCTCTGATAGAGCTTGCTCTTAAAGGTAAAGATCATTCCAGGCTTGTTGCTGGATAAAATGAGATGATATATGGAAATATGTTTTGTAAATATCTATATATATAAAAGGCTAATATGCTAAGTGTCCAACTGTCTGACAGGTCACTATGATGTGCACTGACCACCAGGGGGCAGACACTCAACACAGGAGCTGCCAAGCTGCAGTGACTTGGCAGCAGCAGTTCTCGGGTGATGCACCCTGAAACCAGAGAGGAGGGAGCCCAATTCCTCACCGGGCCACGCGATTAAAGTGACCCCACTCAGTCCACAGATGCCCTTTCAGCCACAGTGCCATCCCAGGTGTGGCCAGCCAGGGAGGGACTATAAAATGTTGGCTCCAGAGCATGTGTCCAGCCTGTCTCATCCAGTCCTGCCCCACTGGCCACCATCTAATTAATTTCCTTTCAATGTGCACGAATCTGTGCACCGGGGCACTAGTATTGAAATAATCACTGGAGTTAATATAGGTAAAGCCGGTAGCAACCTTGTCTGGGAGGACATGGGCACATGGGCAGGCAGGCCTCACTGAGCTCATGTGTCCAGCCTGTCTCATCCAGTCCTGCCCCACTGGCCACCATCTAATTAATTTCCTTTCAATGTGCATGAATCTGTGCACTGGGTCACTAGTGTTTTATAAAACAACTATAGGCCCAGTGCACAAATTCGTGCACCTTGAATGGAACTGTGGGCAGCAAGACTGCGGTGGGCACAGGGGTAGGTCTCAGCCCATCCTCCATGCCCCGGTCTGGCCCCTCCTGCCACAGCCCCCAGTCCCCTGTCTGCCGGCAGCCCGACTCCGGCTGCTGCTGCTGCTCCCATGCACGGATGGCGCCAGCCCAGCTCGCACCCACTGACAGTACAGAGCGATTGAGGCCAGTGCCTGCAGCGGATACAAGCAGCAGCTTCAGTGCTGGTAGAGGTGCGAGCGGAGCTGTCGCCGGCAGTGGGTGTGAGTGGTGACTGCCAGCCCCAATCGCCCCTCAGGGGGAGGTGGAGAAGTCCTGAGGGGTGATTGGGGCCATCAGCTGCCACTTGTACCCACTGATGGTGTTGAGTGATCCTTGCACCAGCCTGGGTGCGAGTGGCAGCACTGGCAGCAGGTGCGAATGTGGCTGGCACCAGTAGCAGGTGTGACTGGGGCCAGTGCTGGCAGCAGGTGTGAGTGCCTGGCTGGACCGCAGTGCGTGGGAGCAAAGAATTTTCAGTAACCACCAGAGGCTCACCCCGGTGATAGCGACCGGTGCCCCACCTTGGTCTGGTGCCCCCACTCAGTTGCTACACCATCCCGCTGAGGCTGATGCCTACCATGTTCCATGCTCTGGCACCTGCTTCCGACTCCCGCCATATTCCACGCGCAACCCCTGGTGGTCAGTGCACATCATAGCGACTAGTTGTTCAGTTATTCCACCATTCAGTCTATTTGCATATTAGGGTTTTATATATATAGTAGTAGATATACAAATGCTTGGTGTTCTTTTTGTAAGCTCCATGGTTTAATGTTGTCCAATAGTGTCATGGAAGTTTTGAACAGATTTTAAATAACTGCATCTAAAGAAAACAAAAAATAAAAAATGAAAGAAGGAAAAGAACATCAAATACACCTAAGGAATGAAGATAATTGCACCCCCAGGAGGGAAAAACATGTCTGGGAGGCACCTATCCTGTGTATGTCTGAGTAGTGATTGTCACCTAACACTATGAGAAAGACGGGGGTTTTTTTGAGTGCCTTTAATTATTAGAATTATTTTCTTTGGAAGTAATTTCCAAAAAAATGCTTGTGATTTCATTTTCAATAAAACTGTTGACACTTCCTTAAATTGTCTGTTAAGTTATGGTAAATTATAGTAAGAGTTCATATGGCCCCCACATGTACTGTGGTCGCACTGTTTTAATTACTAACTAAATTATGATAAGGAAGTGACTAAAATGTTAACTGCCACTGCTCCTTCCATGAAAATGACCCTTTTTTCCTTCCAGATTCAGCACATGACACTTCATGTCAGCTCCTAACCTAAATGCATGACTCTTCAGTCTCAGGACTTGCAAAATTATTGGAATGCCGTCCTAAGGTTATGGAGTTCTGTGTTTCTGAACATTTCAGCTCTATGGAGAAGCAGCCATTCCCTCACTCCAAAGGCAGCCTGAACAATTTTTTTCTCCCTAGGAAAGAAGCTCCCTTGTACCTTTCTTGTTACAACAGTAGCAAAACAATCATAAACAGACTGGGGAAGATTGACAGTTGGGAGATACCTTGTCAATTACCTGACCTTAGCATGGGGCTTCCTCACATTTGCAGTGTCTTGGGGTCCCTCCTAGGACTGTCTTGGAGAATAAACATTTTCTGTTAATTTCCAGTGATTTAATTTTCCATTTTCTTTTTGTAACAGGTCCAGTTAAAAACAAGAAAAAGGGTAAGTTCCTGATTTGATTAAATTGCTGCCATGTCATGTCTTTTCTAAAGTTAGAAGAAAAAAAATCCGGGCAGTGGGATTTTTATAGTCTGGTTATCTATTATTTTATTCAATCACATGGGATCTTCTTGAGTGTTGTAGCTTCCAACGAACAACAACAAAAATAGATATTGTTTCTCAGTGATGATCCACAAAAGATAGAATTGCTTCTCTGGCAACATATGAATGTTGATTTTGCTTTTCTTTCTTGCTCCTTCTTTCATATGATTCAGTTTCTCTTTCCTTTATTCTTACTTGCTCCTTTCCCCTGCCCTTCTTCTTTTCATTTCTCCCCCTCCTTTATCAAGTCAGTGATCAGGTATGAATGAAATCCTGAGACAGCCTGTAGGGAGTAGGTATATATATTACCTCCTGAGGGATGTCAGTACCCTATTTCTTGGCCTCAAAGTTATCCCTGTTGTATATTTCAGATAGTCAGGGAAGGTATTTCTAGCTTTGGGGTTTCAATATCATTTTCTCTGTAATGGAAAAATTAGGCTGAAGTAATACCCTGATCTTTTGGTCTTTTCAAAGAAGCTCTAGTTGAGCAGATCCATTGTGCCATTGTTGGGTCAGTAAGTCTGTGGTGTGCTTGCTATGGGACTAGCCCAAGTGCTAAGTATAAGGAGAACCCAATGACAGAACAGGTTCCAAAATATTGTACAGGATCAGGTAATATGGTTCACTCCTTAGGACTAAAGAACCTATTGCAAAATCAGTTCTAAATATCTATTTGTTTATGTGTTCTGACCTAGGAGGAAAATAGAGTGAAATTAATCACTTTTCGTTAAAATGTTTTAAGTGAAATGATTCTGTCTGTTAAGATTTCTGGAGCTTTATAGAGTACATTATCATCCCCAGACTAGCCACAAAGACTGACTTCAGCTGCCATTTCTCTGAGTGCGAGGGTGCTCTGGTGGTTGAGGTGCAGTGGCCACATGGAAAACCTATGTCCCTGCTGTAAGGAAGCCTGGCCTCCTGTGGACCTGAACTGAACAAAGCTGGAAAGCAGCCAGAGATCTGGAGCTAGTGAGAAAACCTTTTAATGCAGAGCCTGGGCATCCACCAAGATTATTTGTCTTTTAAGAAAGTAAATTTGACTTTCAAACATTTAGTTTTTAACACTTGTCATATTCCTTTAAGACAGACATTATAACAAACCCAGAATGCTCACCTGGCTTGAAGAAGGACACCCTGTGCTCCTAACACAAGCCTGGGATGACTTGCCTTTTTAATAAGTAGACTTGAGAGCACTTTCTAATCACAGCTACTAGTATTTTTTTTCTACTTCCTTGTTCACTAGACAGTGAATAAGCATCTTATGTTTGTCAGGAGTAGAGATACAGAGATGAAGAAAGTGGTTCCTTCCCTTAAAAATCTCCCAGTGCAGTTGGAACCGTGGAAGTACGCACAAAGAATTACTGTCTAGTCTAAAAAATGATGTCATCGGAGCATGAACAGCATGCTGTGGGAGCACAAAGAAGGAGCAAGTAGTTCTAATTGGAAGAGTGAGGGATCAAACTCAGAGAAAATGGTATTTGACCTGGACTTGAAGGATGAGGGGAAAAAAGAGGGGGAATGATACTCCATCAAAGGAAATAGCATACTCAGATCTCTCAGAAACATGAAAGAGCATGGCATGTTTGGGGAGCAGCAAGTGGGCTAGTGATTTCCCAGAAAGCAGCTCCCAGTCTCAGTGTTATCTGATGGGTGAGCCCTGGGAATGGCAATAGAAGACAGCTGTCTAGGCCAGAAGCTCTGAAATTACATTCAGATTTCAATGCCTCTGCCAAGGACGTGGGTCACTGCCTCACACTGCTACCTGTGTATGGGCCATTACTGGGAGGAGATGCATAGAGGACTTAAACATCTACTTTGGCTGAAAGTGATTTAGAAGCCATTTAATACAGATTTCTATGGACACAGTGAATAGGCACATGCCTGAAGAGTTAAGTTAAATTGAGTTATTTAATTTCCATTCTTCAATGGAATTTCTCTCTCTCTCTCTCTCTCTCTCTCTCTCTCTCTCTCTCTCTCTCACACACACACACACACACACACACACACACACACAACTCACACACATTTTCACTCACTTTTATGTTCTTTCAACAATTTGGACTTTGCTAATAGGTTAGCAAAATACCCTTTTGTAAGGTTATATTTGAAAAGAATGTATACTTTCATCTAAGACTACAAAAGGTAACTTTCTAAGTATAAAAGTCTCTGGGCTTTTGTATCATGAAGTGCTCTGTTAAAATAAGGAAATCCGGAGAACAAATTCAATCCTCTAAAGCAGCGGTTCTCAACCTGTGGTTCGTGACCCCTTTGGGGGACGAACGACCCTTTCACAGGGGTCACCTAAGACCATCGGAAAACACATATATAATTACATATTGTTTTTGTGATTAATGACTATGCTTTAATTATGTTCAATTTGTAACAATGAAATTGGGGATCACCACAACTTAAGGAACTGTATTAAAGGGTCGCGGCATTAGGAAGGTTGAGAACCACTGCTCTAAAGCCATCTTCTTGGTCCGAGTGGTCGTGGTCCTCTCAGGGCCTGCTTTCTGCGAGTATGCAAGCACAAGAAGCACACTTGCCTAAAACTGGGTGCTGAGGAGCAAAGGGGACCAGCTGCAGAACTAGATCACAGCAAGAGCTTTTCTCTAAATGCCTTCTAACATTTTCATAAGTAAGCATTCTGTTTACACTGCAACCATTATTCTCTTTGACTGGAGGAGTTTCTGACTGTAATTCTTCCAAAATTACATTATCAATCACAAGAGACTCACAGTATTGACTCTAAAGTTGTACTACCCACAGAACACCCTCTAGCTTGAAAAATTACTGTGAGGCCTGCAAATTCTGGAACATAGCACAGCCTAATGTGCACCGTCCTCTGTGTACACGCAGCCCAGAGAACAGTGAGGGAGAAGCAACCCTTACAACCAGGCTAGGGAAGTTTCCTGACTGCCAGTGGGAAGTCAGTGCTCCTTAAGGAACCTCAGTCTTGGGAGGAAACTTAGAGAAGTCACTGATGGAGAAACTAAGGCTCCAGGAGAGGAAGGGGTTTGCCCAAAATGTGTCCATGGCAGATTTTGGAGCTTATGGCTTTATCTCCTGACTACAGATCCCATGTTATTTCCACTACACTAGCTGGGATTGAAACTTGGGCACTGAATGAGACTTACTTGGAAGCTACCCAAATCTGAAGGAAGATGGCTTTCCTGTTCAGCATCTTGAAATTGGTTAGATCTAGAAACTGGGAAGATCTAATCTTTTGCTGCTAAGTGCAGTGAAAATGCTGAAGCTCCTACCTCTAGGTCTTTATGGTAACAGGGGCTTTCCTGCGAGAGAGGCTCTCAGGACCTTCCTTTCCTCTTGGACAAAGGGCCCCACAATGATGCCATTGTTTCATCCCAAATGCAGGTGTGCTTAGACATGGACAACTGGCCTTTTGAGCATGTTGCCATGGGGATTGGGTTTCTTGAACATGTAGCATTGTTCTTAAAGGAGGACATGATAAATCAGACAAGATTTTTCTGCTTACGAGGCTGCAGAGCAGAGAATTGGGGAGCAGTAAGGAGGTATTTAAGTGAGACTTGAGAGGGTTGTATTTAAAACTAAGAAAGTACCACCGGTGAAGACATTGTGGTGGGTCTGATAAAAGGCTTCCATTCCTGGGACTTCCACCAAACTGTGAGAAAGTGGGGAAGGGAGGAAGGAGACAGCCACCTGTGACCACCTACAGTGCTTGAATTGGGCAGCACAGAGCAGAGGAACCAAGCAGGATGAGCTGCAGGTTTGACTTCAAGACTGGAGTTAGCACTCACTGAACATAACTACATGTTGGTATTGTCGGGCGGACTGGAACTTGGAATAGGAGGATCAAGACTGTTCTGAAAGGATAGTGAGGACAAAAAGGGGAGGAGTTGGTGGGCTTGATTAATAATACATTCAAGAATAGGAGAATAGGGCCTCTGGGGAAAGACTGGGAAGCTGGATTATTTAGCCTATAAAATGGAGGTTGATAGGTGACAATGTCTTTGAGAATACAAGGGTTATTATATGTATGATGGTAACTATTCTTTTCTATCTACACAAAGACCTTAAACTGTTGCAGAAGGGATTTCAGTTAAATATATAGAAAAACTTCCTAACAGTTAGGGGTAATGAACATTGGGACATGTTACCAAGGGAGTGTGCAGAATTTCCTCCCCAAGAAACCTTTAAAAATAAGATTTAGAGAGGTCAGCTGAGAAAGTAAAGTCTGATGCCTCCTCCTCAGCTCTTTCTACTCCCCACCTCTCCTTCTTCCCCTCCCTCCCTCCCTCTCTCTCTCTCCCTCCCACTCTTCATTCCCAGCAAGCGCTTCCTCCATGACCCCAGTTCCTGTACAACCTGCCTCCTATCAGAAACCTTCCTGGAGCTGATGTTACTCCTAAGGGCAGGCTGTCCTTTTAGCTTTCTCTTCCATCTGCATCAATCCACCAAACAAAGAAGTAAACATGAAAGCCACTCTCTTTGACAACAGCCCCATATTCTGAAAACTGGCCACTTGGTAATTCAGATCCTTTGGACTCAGATGAAATATAACGTCCTTCGGTGAAGCCCTTCCTGACCTCTTCAGCATGTTGTCCCCACCAAGAATATGGCACTTCTACTTTCCTGTGACTGTGTCTGTCTTCTCACTAGACTGAGCTTCTTGAAGGCCATTTATTTCTATTATCTTTAAACCCAACTCTGTAAATGATTATTCATTAAAGGAGAGAGAGAGGGAGAGAGAGAGAGAGAGATGAGTAATGAGAGAGAATCATTAATCAGCGGCCTCCTGCATGCCCCACACTGGGAATTGAGCCCTC
>NW_006289218.1:55076-69589 GCF_000327345.1 Myotis davidii
GGTGTTCACCTCTTTAATAGCAGGAACTCTCAAGTGCTGACTATTTGTCATTGGAAGTCCATTGAACTGACAGTACATCCTCATTCAATAACTACAAATAGAACACTGACTCTTGTTTTTCAGGAAAGAAGGCAGGACCTCCTGGACCAAATGGCCCCCCAGGACCTCCAGGACCTCCAGGACCCCAGGGACCTCCAGGGATTCCAGGGATTCCTGGAATTCCAGGAACAACTGTTATGGGCCCACCTGGCCCTCCAGGTCCTCCTGGCCCTCAAGGACCTCCTGGCCTCCAAGGGCCTTCTGGTGAGTTCCTGTTTCTCCGCCCTCCCCCAGGCTCCTTTACCAGTACTTTAATAGAGCAGGGGTGGATGATCCTGAGAGCAGTTTCAAATGTTGCTGGTTGTATGGCTGTGCAATAAAAAATGCAGGTCTCCTAGCTCAGTGTAAAACTAGAGATTAAACAAGCCAGTAGGATCTGACCCACTCTAACTTCTTGTTTATACCAACCTGTCCAGAAGGAGTCACCTGTTCTTGACCTGTTTTAACCTTTCTATCACAGATTCTCCCTTACTCTAGGCCTCCTTGTAGTGGGCCAGTAAACTCATATGAGCCTGAGACAGAGGCCCTGAGGGTTCACTGAACTTCCTGTAAGAGATGGATTGGCTCTGCTCTGATTCCCAGCATCTAATTCCTGTGCTGATGTTCATATGGGGAGGAATGTTCAGGACTGGGCAAGATACCAGTCCTACAACAGTCTTATCCCATGAATTCTAAGATGCCCTTCTCAGAGGTAGACAAGCAGTTGCTGAGAGTCAAGGAGTTGAAAACTTAAGAATCACTCAGGCTATGGGAGAAGCAAACCCAGGCACCAAGACCATCCTGTCGAGGAACCAAGTGCTCCTTGAACTACATCCTTACCCAACCGCATTACCCTTTCGAATAACATTTCATCTCTTTGCATCTTTCCCTTTGGGCTCAGAAGGGCATCCAAGAGATATAGATACAGATCCCAAACTACCTAATTGGACTTGACAGGAATCAGACTGCCTGGGGTTGGGCCAGTTGTTATTTTCCTCTCCTGCTCCCTTTCTGTATCCTGAGGCTTTAAAGAAATGGGCTCTTTACAGCTGACTTCTCTAAGTCCACAAATTCTGCAGCAGGACTCAAATTCTTTGATTCATAGTTCAAATAGGGCTAATCAGTGTTACTGTGGTGACAAGAGATGGAGTTGGAGGTGTTTTTTTTAATTTAATCTTTCCATGAATATTAATTGAGCACTTTCTATGTGTAAGAGTTGTATTGATAAGTGGTCCTTGTTCTCATGTAGTTTATGTCCTAGAGGAAAAGAGAGATAATTAAAGAAGCAGGATACTTACAAATGGCAATGCACTCTATGAAGAAAATTAATAGAAAGCAAGCAAAAGGCTAAAGACTTGCCTCAGGGTCACAGAGTGACAGGAATGCTCTCTCATCTGTCTCCGAAGGTGGTCAGGGGGACTTGCTAGGCCCACTGAAGATGCAGGTCAGGGACAAGTGACACAAGAAAGGGGTGTCCTCTCCCATTGCAAGGCTTGGCTGCAGGGATCACAGCTCCCTGCCACTGGCTCCCTGGATGAGGAGAAAAGGAAGTAGGAAGAGTGAATCTTCTAATTGTCCTGTCCTCTTTCACAGGTTCTTCAGATAAAGCTGGAACTCGAGAGAACCAGGTTGGCTGGGCATTGCTCTCTTCCTGGGGAGGAGGGAAGGCCACAGGACTAGAGCCACCTTTGAGTTTGCCACCTATTAAATTTGCTCAGGCTTTATTTTGTGAGGATACCCTGGAGGTTCTGAGGTTTCTTCCTCAGAGCCACTCCCATCTCTTTGAATACAAAGCTTTGCCCCAGGGTCTGCCTTTAGCTAAGGGAACTGAGTCCTCCCTTGGCCATTTTCCCTATTTCACAGGAGACAGAGGGTTACCATATCCACACAAGTTAGTCAGCTAAAATGAGCCACTAGACAGGCCCTATTCACCTTGGCCTCCAACTCCTCTGGCCACCCCAGACACCATGTCAGCACTCAGACCGCCTGGGATCAGGAGCTTAGAAGGTTAAGAGTATGTCATTGAAAATCAGCCAACCAGCTCCAGGCCAGCCCCAGCCTTAATGGCCTGAAGGACTCCTCCCTAGTCTTTGAGTTTCCTAATCTGTCTCTATTGGTAGGTTCTGCTGCCTGGCCTTGTCTCATCTCAGCCTCCCTCACTACAGCTGTTTGGCCACAATTAAACCTACATAGCTGCATAGAGCTTGATGGCTTCCAGGGCAATTTTGTATCCATCACCTCATTTGATCTTCAAACATTCTGTGAGAGAAGCCAGAAATTCTTCTAATTCCCACTTTACAGTAAGAGAAACGAGGCTCGGAGGCATTACATTTGGCTGAGGTCACATAGCTAGGAAGTGGCCAAACTACAAAATCATATTATCCTCTTGTCACACTGTGGTCACTAGCATCCCAAGACAGGGGAGAAGGATCAGAATTGAAATCAGAAAGACTAGAAGTCAGGTGGAAACTGGTGGCTGAGTAAGCAGTCATTTCTCACAGTGACTCTTCTCTCTATCCTTCTCATCCTCCCAGCCAGCTGTGGTGCATCTGCAGGGCCAAGGGTCAGCAATTCAAGTCAAGAATGGTAAGAGTCAGAGTCAGCTCTGTAGATAAGAGAAGCTGCTCCTCCTCTTTACTCCCCGCTTCCAAATAATCACCCAACCTATTTCCTCCCAGACCCCTGAGATACCCTGGGCACTAGGGAGCCATTCTCTACTCCATTTTGCCCTCTGCTGACTGTCCTGGGTAATTGCTTGCACCACGACCAGCTGCAACACCCAAATTGCAATTAGAAACACTGTTGAGGAAGCTGAAAGGGACTTGAGACTTCTCAGTGGTTCTCAACCTTCTGGCCCTTTAAATACAGTTCCTCATGTTGTGACCCAACCATAAAATTGTTTTTGTTGCTACTTCATAAGTGTAATGTTGCTACTGTTATGAATCGCAATGTAAATATCTGATATGCAGGATGGTCTCTTAGGCGACCCCTGTGAAAGGGTCGTTTGATCGCCAAAGGGGTCGCTGATTTAGATGGAATGGAATTGTTGGGAGATGGAGGTGCTGTCAGAGTCACCATGAGGATATGTGTAGTTTGATCAACAGTCTCACAATACAAATCAGAGAAGGGAAAAACTACATAACTGCAAATTATTGTCTGGTAGGTCTGTACAAGGAGGTGGGGGGCATGTTAGATTCTCTAGGAAGTATGCCATGCTAGTGTCTATAAAAAGGGAGAATAGGTGTAATGAGGTTACTAAACACCAATTTAATGTAGTTCCTGCTTTTAAGAGATGGGGAAACAGAGTCCCAGAGAGATTGGACAATACCATAATAAATCATAACGCCTTATATTTGTATGGTACTTCACAGTTTTCAACATGCTTTCTTTGTCTTTTATTTTATTTAATCTTCACAACAACCCTATGAGGTAGGTATTAGCTCCTTCTTACAGAGCCAGAAACTGAAGCTCAGAGAGGTTAATTAACTCACCCTTCCGTTAAGTGTAGGAGCTTGGATTTAAAACCACATCTAGCTGACTCTTTCCACTGCACTGTGCTACTTCAGTGATGTGTGTGTACACACCACTAAATGATTAGGTTCATTTTCTTCCCCAAAGAGACAGTCAATAAAGAAAAGTGCTTTGAAATAATGCCCAGTCCCCAGGATGCACAGAGCCTAAAATGCATGAACCCCCAGGAGCCTTGGGAAGCAGCAAGCCAGCCAAGATGCCAGATGCATACAGAACTTGGAGGGGAAGGGAAGGGCTGGGCTGTGAGTATGGACACAGTAAATGAATGTTAAGGAACCTACTACACGAGGACAGCTTTGAAGAGGCCAGTCAGTTCTGACCTGGCTGGGCTCAGCTTTCTTAATGACTGGACTTAGCTACATCTGGGATTGCCATCTGGATGCGTGCCTCAGAAATGTAAGTAGGAGCAGAATGGCATCAGAACCCAAGCAGTCCTGCTGGGACCAGGTGCCTTAGGCCCCAGGGCTCTGGGTGAGCCATGACCACCATCTGTCCAGGAGGAATGTGACAGACAGAAAACAGATATGTTTGGGTGTCTGGATGGGTGGCCTCTGTGTTTATTCTGTGCCAGAAACTACTGATTTTGCTCCCATTAGCACATCACAAGACTAGTCCCAAGCCCTCTAGGTCAGTCTCCAGTAGCAGTCTCTGCTAATCTTCACTTGCACCAGAGGGGCTGTGGGTAGGAGGACATCATGCAGAGTGGATTTGAAGGGGTTGAACCAAGGAATCTCCTCCTAACTCCTATCCCATCATCACCTCAAGGCCAGTTTCCTCATGCCTCAAAGAGGCAGGCATCCTGAAACTAGCCAAGGATGGATGTTCAAAACATAATTTCTTGGCTGAAGAACATATGGTTTTGAGGGAAAAAGGCTCCATAGGCTTGGACTCCCTTCTCTTGTGGTGGGAAGGCACACCACAACACCCCGCCCCCCCCCTTCCGCCCCCCAGCAGGATGGAAAAGGAAGCTCTTCCTCTAACCTCACATGCTGGTTCTGTGTTGAGCCAAGGCCAAGGCAGTATGGTGGCCCCTCCACCCTGAATGGGGTGGGGCTGAAAGACAGAAGCTTTACCAGGGGTGCCTCAGCTCCCAGACACCCTTGCCATCCCCTTGGCTGGTTCGAATGCTGCCTGGCAGTCTTCCCCTCCCTCTCATAAATACCCTTCTCCCCCATGGGCCTTATTACTGGTAGTTACACTCTCTGGCTACCATGAAGTCTGACTCACCCCTGATCCCTAAGGTTCTCCAGGTCAACAATTCTTGGGCTAAGTGGTTTCCTGGGGGCCCAGGGAGGCTTTTCAGAAAGGAGTGGGTATGGAGGAATCTTATGGAGGAGAAAATCCATGAACCTCTGATAGGAGAGAGATTGAGAAATTATGGCTGGTGAAATCAAATGGCATAACAAGAGCTAGCCTGCCACTCAGTGTCTGAATTTTGCCTGTGCAGGCCCCAGAACAACAAAGAAAATTGGTCAGTGTGCCCACTCTCTTCTTACTCCCCAACTACAATTCCAACTACAAAGTGTTGGTTAAAACTTACAAATGCTCTTCTTAAAGCTTGGCCTCCTGGGCTACTTGGGTTGCATAGGGATGGGGTGGAGGTTGTGTACAACTTGATAATTCTTGTTTCTATTGCCCAGATTGTTCTGACATGTACTGAGTGACTGCCCTTCTCTCATACTGAGATCTTTCAGGTGGAGTGCTCAATGACTGGTCTCGCATCACTATGAACCCCAAGGTGTTTAAGCTACATCCCCGCAGTGGGGAGCTGGAGGTACTGGTGGACGGCACCTACTTCATCTATAGTCAGGTAGAAGTGAGTACGGTCTTAGGCCTAACTCTTCTTATATCCAGAATGCAGATGCCATGCAGGCCATATAGGGGTACTGTGGAGCCAGCCAAGACCAGCCTGCTTTGGTGGATGAGGGGCTAGGGGCACCATACTGGGAGGGAGTTCAAAAGAGGAAAGAGAGAGGGGGATGTTTGGATTTTTTCCTAGCCATATATCATTGAAAAACTGAAAAGAGGTCCCTCTCACACCCTGGCATCAATTCCCTCCTACAGGGCACCAGGCCCTTGTTCTTCCCCACCCACCCACCACCCCCCAAGTTATTTGGTTCTACTGCCAAACTTGAACTCTGTCTGAGTACATTCTTTGAAAGTTAGTTCCAGGGATGCTGAGAACCCCTTCCCCCACACTGCTGGTTCTGCAATGAAGAGTGTTCCTGTGGACTTGCTCTTGACCTCAAAAAAATTTCTGACTATCTTTCCTTGTTCTTTCTCCCATTTATTTCTCTACCTTCTGTTTCTCAGTTATTCTTGCCTCCTTCCTGCTATCATTCTCCCAGAGCTTTTCTCCCTCTGTTTTTGTCCTTGTCCTGCCCAGGCCTACTGCCTATCCGCTTCCACCCCTGTTGGTTGCCTCCACTGGGTGGCTCTATGAGCTAGAGGTAGATGAGCCTTGAGGTTGGGGGTTCTGTGGGGTGGGCAACAAGCAGGCAGATTACAGCAGGACTGTTGAGCCAGCAGAAGTTGCCTCACAGGGGAGTGGCCAGAGAAGGTGGGTTAATAGGTATTTGCTAAATCCATCAAGCATCCTGGCAGAGATTGAGTGCTGATTCAAGAAATTATATGGCACCAGAATGCTCTGCTCCCTCCTACAGAGCCCATGTAGGAAGCAACCTTTAATAAAATGATTCAGGGTGAGAGATGAGGGTCCCAATCCCCAGGGGGGCACATAAATGTAATTCCAGTGTCCTAAGGGGCATTTTTCCTAAGCTCCATCAAAGCTTGGTAGTGAAAGATAAACAAATTAATTTTCTGGGTCTAGGAGAGAATTGGGAGTAGCCTCAGGCTTTGGACACCATGCAAACTGGGAAAATCCCTTTAACACCAGGCCTTTGAACATAGGTTTGCACTTCCTTCTGGCCACAAAATAAAGTTGGGTGCCTGGGTTTTGCCCTTCCAAATTCTTGATCTCATTTGTGGTGGATAGCTCTCCATCTCTCTGGATCTGTTTCCTCAATTGTCAGATGAGAGAGCTAAGGGACACTGAGAATGAGTGAGAGAAATGCAGCAGTGGCAGGGGCGGGCTTCAAAAGAGCTAAAGAAATGGCAAGTTGTCACTGCTCCCTCTCTGGAAAATCAGTGACTTCTAACTTTATCTGCAAATAGTCTTTAGGGCTTGCAACTAGAAGTTAGTTTGTATTCATTTGTGTCCATAGCCAGGGTAGAGGAGGGTGTGGGTGGGTTGGGGGGTGCTTGGGGGAGGTAAAGAGATGATTAAGGCAGGGTTCTTGCCCTCAGAGTTTACAACTGGTGTGCTGTGGAAAGAAAGATTTGCTCAGGCACCTGAGCCCCACAGAGAAGGGGAAGGACAGAGTATAAGCCCATCACCCCTCCTTTCCTGTAGGCTAACTAGCATGCCTTCAGGTGGCATTGCCCCTCCACGAGGTCTACTGGCAGTTCATCATGACAGGGGAGGGCTCCACCCCCTTTCCCACTCCCCCAATCCCTTCTTGTTGCCTCTCACCCAGGTATACTACATCAACTTCACTGACTTTGCCAGCTATGAGGTGGTGGTGGACGAGAAGCCCTTTCTGCAGTGTACCCGCAGCATCGAGACGGGCAAGACCAACTACAACACTTGCTACACCGCGGGTGTCTGCCTCCTCAAAGCCCGGCAAAAGATCGCTGTGAAGATGGTGCACGCTGACATCTCTATCAACATGAGCAAGCACACCACTTTCTTTGGGGCCATCAGGCTGGGCGAGGCCCCTGCATCCTAGATTCCTCATATTTGGTCCCTGCCCATGCCCCTGCCCTAGGTTTGGGAGCCAGGATCCCCAGAACCTCAAAGTGCTGCTGTGGAGTGAGGCATGTGTGTGTTGCAGCTGCAGAGAGAAAGGCCCCAAGGCTATTTATTCTCCAGTGACTCCAGGACGACAAGGCCTGCTTGCTTTTCCTGAATGACCTTGAGTTAACAGGACAGTTGATGAAGCCCCAGGGTTTACATGAAGCCGAAGTGGCTTCCCTGTGTCCATGTTGACTGGCTTAATGGCATGACTCTTCAATCTCAAGGTCCCTGATGTCAAAGTTATCATTTGTTGCACTAAAGTGAGGGTCCGAGGCAGCAGGCAAAAGAAAGCAGAGGTATACTCCAGACTGGGGAGCAAACCCTCTTTGGGGTGGGGTGGGGTGAGGTGGGGTTGGGGTTAGAGGGGAGAGGTCTGTGCTCTTCCCGAGCAGGCAGAGCCAGTGCAGCAGCTCCCCAGGCTTCAGGGACAGGAGGTTTGCTCTTCCTTGGAGTGATTACAGAGAATGACCAAACCTGCCTGCATAAGAACCTGAAGCCAGACTTGGGGCCACAAGTCTTTCACTTTGTTTACAGCTGTGCTGCAGGCTCAGAAAACTCCCTGGAATCCCTCCCAATTGCCCCCCTTCCCAGCCTGACTAGACCTCCTATGTCTTTCTCCACAGAGCCTACCTCTGTCTGAGACAGGTGCCTAACCTGGGACCTGCGCTTGTGTGAGTCTGGGATACTCTTGAGATTAGCTGGGCACAAAGAGAATCTTCTTCCATTTATTAAGCAACACAATATTTATCTAGTCGAGTTGTGTCTAGCGGCAAAGTGTTGGACTGGGTGACTTTCAGAAGTCCCTTCAAATCCCAATATTTAGGCACCCTTTTAATAGCCTACTAAAATCCCCAACCCTCACCTGCCCCTGGGCCTCAGCAAGGCAGAGCTTTTCTACCAGACCTAGAAAGGACAAGAGGTGAGGATAGGACAGGGGTTTTTCAAGTGGCTTCCCTATCTTGAAGCCAAGCGGCCAGCAACCCAAGCCTTACCTGAAAGGACAGCAGCTGATGCCTGGCTGACCCCCTGGCCTGTGCTCTGGCTTCAGAAAGCCACAGAACAGCATGGTGAGCATGGATTCCAGTGCTGCTCCCCTGAATCAAGGCTTGGGAGAATCTGGGGTCTAGGCATTCAGGCAGGGCTCTGCCCTCTAGTCAGGCCCAAGGACACCACCACCACTTCCCCAAGCTTCCCACAGATCATATGGTGAGACCATTCAAGAGCCTTATTTCTAACTGCCTGGGCCCAGCCTGGCTCCCGGTACATGGTCCAGCCCAAAGCTGGGAGGGCCAGTCTTATACAGTCTGCTAATCTTGCTCATGAAATAAGAAACAAGTTTCCTTTTGAGGAGATGGGGAATAAGTTCCTTTGGGCAGCTGAAATTTACCAGGAACAACAGGTTCCACAACCGTGCCTTCTCTTTCTAAGCCACTACACTGCTGGGCCCTTCAAGGGTCAGGTCAGGAGGCACAGCCATTGTCTGGTTGCTAATGTCAGCCTTGCAAGCCCAGGTGAAGCAAATGTGAGGAATGGGTCTGGCCAGGCTCTTACAGAGTGCCTTGGACAGTCCTCAGGTGTAGCAGGAACAGATGAGAATTTCTCCTTAAAACTTGGAGAGTACTTTCTCTCTTATTATCTCCTTCAATATTACAAATCCTGTTGTTTAGACAAGGCTCAGAGAGGTTAAGTGCTTTGACCAGGATCTCACCCACTGAAGTCACAGGCCTGGGGCTTCATTCAGCCAGTTAGACTCCAACACTATTCCATTGCACGTCAGCTTTGTGTTGAATTTGAGGTCCTGAGGGAACCCAAATAAAAATGGTAATATAGACCCCAAATCCTGTGGGCTCTAGGGAGGGACCCAGAGATGCTCATTTTCACTCCTTGATGGTAATGCCTGTTGTCTTGACTGCCAGAGGCTCTGTGGCAAAAGAGTAGGGCATTTCCTTGGGAAATAGCCATCAGACTTAGAGCTTTCATGTTCAGAATAACTGTCTTGGCACCAGGTCCAAGCAGCAGGTCTCCAGTACCCACAGAACTTAGACCCCTTATGTTCTTTCACTCACCCCATGAACCAAGCAACCATTACGTATGGAGCCCCTACTGCAAGTGAGGTCCCCCTTTGGTTACCCTACAGACGGGCTGCAGGAGCTGGCCACTCCCCATAGCTAAGTGACTCCTTATCTCTTTCTACCAAACCACAGAGGACTTTGTACTGCCAGGATCTCCCAGAGATGGAGGGAAGAGTGAGGATTGGTTCTATAGCCAAAAAGCTGTGAGGAGAGGAAATAAAAGGTTTCCTAATTGTGGCCCTAAAGGACATTCTGACATCTATCCTATTCTCCAGGTTACAGGGGAGACAGGATTCACTCAAATCCTTGATTCATTAGGAACCGTCAAAGGGAACCCGAGACGAGTGTGTGAGGAGGGAAGCAATTGAGAGCCTTGCTGCAGTGAAGTTATTGACAAAGTAGTGAAGCAATTTACTAATAATAGAATGTGGACATAGATTATAGATTAAGCATTTGAATGTTTGCTGACATGAGTTTACCAGAAGGCCAAGTCTTGCATGGAGAATAGGACAAGGACATTTGTGAGCAGGCAGATAACAGAGGTTTGAAGGAGGATTGCATGGCGGGAGCCTCAGCCAGCTGCTTGGGCTTCAGCAGCCAAAGTTGGCACAAAAATCAGCTGTCGGGGCTGCTCAGTTACGGTTCCCTGGAAAATGTAGTCTTTGCCTTATTTCCCCTTCATCCATCCTGAAACCAAATTTCTTTTGCTAAGCAGGAAAGGACTAGAAACCCTGGAGGTGAAAAAGGTTTTGATGCACATGTGAGTATGTGCATTTTATGTAACTTCTGGTGGGTGCAAATCAATTCAGAGAAATTTAGTGCTAGAAAGGACCCTAGAGGGGATCTAGCCCACCTACATTCTGCCCCATGTTACTCATGTGGAGACTGAGGCCCAGAGAGAGAAGGTGGCCTGCCCAAGATGAATGAGCCACACTCACAGACTCAGCAGAGTGAGGGAGTGGAGCAGTCCCTGTCCCACACAGCCCCCTTCTTTCTTTCACCCCCAGACTCAAGGCTAAAAGTGAAAGCCCCCTTCGGGAGCCCGGCTAGGCAGGGAGAGAGCAGCTGCAGCCTTCATCAGAACTCTTGTCCCCTTAAGGCGTTCTCCCAGCTCCTGCCTCTGGACTGGCCTAATACCTGGAAGTCCTGAGGCCACCCTGGCACTGCCTCCAGCCTGCTCCTGCCTAGGAGTCTCCCCTAGGCAATGTGAGCACAAAGAAGGAACTAGATTTTTTTCTTTTAATCTGTGTCAGGGCTCACTCCAAGGGGAGTCAGGGTGTGTCATTTCATTATTAAAAAAGCTTCCAGCTGGGGCATAGGTGTGGACTTTATTGTGAGAATGGCCAGGAGCAGGCCCAGTGCTGCTTTGGGGGTCAGCATCCAGTGTGAAATACTGTGTATATAAACTATACATAATGTATATAAACTGGGATGTAAGTTTGTATAAATTAATGGTTTATTCTTTGCAAATAAAGCTTTTCCCCCTCTGTTTTTGAAATTGGCTTGAGCAATTCCTACACACTAGATGCTTTTATGCAGGTGCTGCCAATGAGCTAGAAGAAAGCCCAAGGCACCCATTCCAGAGGGGGGCAGCAGAAGGAATGTAGTCTGAACTTCCTGGCAGGTATCTCACCTTCTCTCTGCCCCAGACCACACGCCTGTCCCCTTTACCTTAGGTCTTTGCACTGTGTACAGTTATCACATGAGTCAGGCACCCAGAGCAGAGGCAGCAGGTCACACTGGTAACTATACAGGATGTCCTAGACCAAACTGACAGGTCGATGCGGATAAATCATTAGGACCAAATGGCATCCACCCAAGAGGAATGGAACAGCAGGTTGTGGGCCAAATTGTGTAGCCTGCCATTACCAACAGTTATTGGGCCAAGAGTCTGAGAGCCTCACCATCCAGGAGGAGAGCTTTATGGTGGCCGGAAGCCAGGCACTCACTTCCATCTGAAGCAAGATGGCTGACTTGGACAAAGGGCAGAGTGAGAGAACCAGGCAAGGTTAAGCAAGTTGCCGGGGGATGTGGGGGGGAGAAGACAAGAAATTAAACCAGCCTGACCCTTCTATTATAGCATTATGAGGTGGAAACTGAGTGTGGACCAGGGCTGGTAGAGGGTTTCGGTTGCTTAAATTTTCAAAGGACTGTTGACAAGATCTTCCACTGTACACTTTCTTTTAAACATTGAGATGCCAGCTTTAGGGCATTTTTGCTCAAGGATGGGAAATGGGAAAAATGGTTGCAGGAGAATCACTTTGTGTAGCTCTCCAAATTTACGAAGTTCAATCACATTCAATATTATTTGATCTTCCCAACAGCCTTTGAGGTAAGCACATGAGGGATCATTAGTCCCATTTTACAGATGAGGAAACTGAGGCTCAGAGGTGACTAATTGCTCTGACTCACATGGCTTGAAGGTGGTAGAGCTTGCACTCAAAGCCCACTGGATCCCAAAGTACCCAGTCCTGAAGGAATCTCAATAACAGGAGATGGGGCTGCTTGAGAGCTACAGATAGAAAGGTGTCCAGGGATCCTGGGCCCTCGAACATACTAGTTAGAGCATAAGCAGTATCAGAAGGCTGGATTTTTATTCTGTCCATTGTTTTCCTCAATGCTGACAAATGGGCACCTGAAGGGCACCTCTCCCCAGGGCCTTGCCTGCCTCTTGAGACCATCTCCCTTATAGCCCCAAGGAAAACACAGAAGCACTGGAAGGAGGAGAGAGATGAAAGGGGAATTGGGGTTTAGAAAACAACCAAATGGACAGCCCCTCCTCACAATGAGGACTAGCCAAATCGGGAGCAGAAGCCCCATAGGTGACTTCTGTCCCCTGTTTACAGTTCCACACCTTCCAGCCAGGTTAGGTAGCTTCTGGGGATATCTGTCAGACTATCACCAGCTCCTGGGTCTCTGAGCAGCCCAACAGGGTCTTGTGCTGGTCAGTTTGTGCAGGGCTTCCCTACAGGGTGCATGGTATTTGTCCACCACTTCCTGGCTCGGCTTCTCAATCTTGGGCACTGGCAGAGGCTCCCCGACTGCCAGAGGAGACAGAAGGAAAAGAGAAGCATAGATAGCTCACTCCTCAGAATGGGCCTCAGCCCTCCAGCTCACACTTACCACCCCAAAACCACCCATCGTGGCCAGGCTCTCCACCTCTAGACACAGCTAAAGCCTAGAGACTCAGCCTCAGAACTGGATCTACATCCCAGACCAGGCTGCCTGCAGAAGGGCCCACTCACCAATGGTGGTTACAGGCTGGGCATAGGGCAGAAGGCCCCAGGAGTTCTCAGTGAAGCCACATTCATTGAAAGCACAAGGGTAAATGAGTGCACACTCTGGAACCACTTCTGGAAGTGATTGACCAAACCCCCAGAAGTGAAAATGTGCTGATGGTAAAGGTCTATCTCCCCAAAGGCATAGGCAGGGATTAGAGCATGCCTATGGAGCAAAGGCATGTCCTTTGAAGGCCAGAAAGGTAGGGACCCTGTTGATAGCCAGACGTACTGACCACCAGTGGTCTCAGGGTCTGCCTATACGCTCCGCAGCCTAACTCAGCTGGGCCTATGTCCAGGCCAAGCATGAGGGCCCTGTGGTCTACCTCAGGCTTTCTGTGGGGGCAAAGCAGCAGCAAGCTAAAGGCAGCAAGTTCTAACTCTCCTGTGAACCCACAGGTCTGAAACAGGAGGGAAAATTTTAAGAAACATTTCATTTACCTTTCTTCCCTTTTACCCACGTGGCAAGTGTGGCTCTCTCTGAGAGGGAGCTGCAGCCACTCACCTTTCATAGAGGGTCTGGCCCAGATAAAAAGCTAAAGTGAGGAACAGCATGCTCAAGACTGGCCCTCTAGTGCTTCCTCAGAAGCAGAAATGCCTCTGGGACCTGGCCCAGGCTCTACTCCAATACAGAAGGAGCTTTGCTATCCCTGTTTATATATCATTTCCTCCAAATCCCTTCCTCCTTCCCTGCTGGACTTTTGGAACAGCTCTCCCTAATAGGGACCAGAACTGTCCTTACCCATGCTGCAGGGCCTTGCATACAAACCCAGTCCAGTTCCTCAAGAACAGCATGGGTAAGGGCTTCCCTATAGAGTGTGTGGTATCTGCACTCCACCAAGCCACTGACTACCACAACCAGCATGTTGCCTGTACCCTTTTGGGTAAACAGATAGTCCATGGAGGACTGGCTCACAGAGCAGGCCCCTGGCAGGCAGAAAAATTCAAAAGGTCATTGGCCACTTCCCAAACCTCCTAGCCTTCCTCCCTACCTCTTCAGAGGAGAGAGCTTCGTCCCAGGCAGGCGAGCCTAGGTCTAGTGTTTAGGACCAGAGGGAATCACAAAGTTGATCCCTTCTGATCCTGCTCTCACCCCCCCACAATACTTTTTCCTCAGGAAGCCATTTTTATTTTGGCTTTTATGTCCTAGGAGCCAACTTACCTGTCAACATGGCATAGTCTCTGAGGAAAGGCACCCAGAAAAAGGCTCCCAGCATGAGCACATAAGGGGTGATGCCAGGAAAGATCTTGGTGAAGCCTGAGGCCTCTGTGGCAAAGTTGCCGAAGCATGAATGGGACATAAACCCATGAGGGTGGCAGACAAGGATGTAGCTATGGTGGGGGAAGATGCCATGAGTCTTCAAAAGTTGTGGAAGAAAGAGCAGTGAGGACGAGTATGGACAGGAGAGAGAAAAAGGACTCCTCTTCTGGCCATAGACCTGGAAGGGCAAGGGCCATGCAAGGTGGGATACACACAACTCCAGGAAGGTGTTTTCCTCCCCAGCTGTGTGCCACGCAGTAAGCCCCAGGACCTGCCCCAGCACTGTTCTGAGCTGCATTCAATGGCCGAGGGCCAGTGGTGGGTCACACTGATCTGGCCGCCAGAGGTTGGGAGTCCAGAAAGACAGAGCAGGAACAGTTCTCCTCCAACTACCACGTTCCTGCCCACATGTCTGTGAAGCATCAGCAGAGGGAATA
>NW_006289218.1:69632-76248 GCF_000327345.1 Myotis davidii
ATGGCAAACACGAAAGAAAACTGCAAGCTGGATAGAATGAAGTTTTGGGCCGTGTTGAGCTCCAGGAAGTTTAGGAACACTATAGGTTAGAGTAGTTAGGGCAGACCTAATGGAGATGACTCATAGGGAGCCATACTTACTTAGAATTATTACTGGGTTCGGTTTTTAAACAGCTGTAAATCAGACTGTGTGAGAAAAAAAAATGGGTCAAAATAAAGGTGAGAAAAGACAAAAAACACTTTTAATCGAACATGGCAGAGTGAACACAAGTTTTTATCTTGACTCCTCTCTGGTGCCTCATGAAAATTACCATAAGAATGTTTTTAAAGATATAGATCCACAGCCCTAGCCGGTTTGGTGCAGTGGATGGAGCATCAGACTGGGGATTAAAGGATTTCGGGTTTGATTCTGGTCAAGGGCACATGCACCAGTTGCAGGCTCGGTCCCCAGTGGGGGTTGTGCAGGAGGCAACCAATCGATCATTGATGTTTCTATCTCTCTCTCCCTCTCCTTTCCTCTCTGAAATCAATTTTAAGAATTTTAAAAAAGATATAGATCACAAGGAAAAAGAGAATTAAAGAGCTGCCAGCAGTGGGTTGAAGATATCAGCAAAATATTTGCACACTGATAAATAGATGGAGGAAAGTTGACACCTTTGCAAGGGCAATGCCTACAAGAGCAAGCAACTCTGCACTGGAGATTCTGAGAAAGACTCAGAATTTGGAGCCACCAGATGTGACAGAAAGTGGGTGTGAGGCACAGGGCTTGGTTGAAAGTCTATCAGAGAAGTAGTTAGAACTTCAGCCCCTCCCCCCCACACACACACACAACTGGACAATGGAAAGGTTACTTTCTGGAAAACTGAACCAAAGAAACTCTAGGCTCAGGTATTTGCACTAGATGCAGCTGAGATATTCTATCTGCAGCCCAATTCTTAATCAAGTATGAAGTCAAATAAAGACCATCTCAGGCATACATTCTCAGAGAGTTTATCTTACGCATCCCTTTCTCAAGAAACTCCTGGAGGATGTGCTCCACCTAAATGAGGGAGTAAACCAAGACAGAAAGGCATGAGACCCAAGAAAAAAGGGACCCAGCTAGAGAAGGAAGTAAACAAGGTGAGGACCAGGGTGAGGCAAGCAAGGTGGCTAGGGCACAAACTTTAAGGAGACATTGCTCTCAGGATCAGGCAAGTACTGACTCAACAGTTGTATAACCCTGAGAGGAAGCACCTTCCTAAATTATGCTTCCATGGTGCCTCGAGGGCCCTGGGGATGCAGCTGTGCATGAGACTAGGTTATAACAAAAGGATGCTGCACTCTGCGGCAGCAATGTCCTCCAGGAAATTCTAAGTGGCAGGGGAGAAAAGGAGACTTAGAGATTCCTGAAGTGTTTGCACATATTGAGAGATTAACATGTCTGTGGAGAATTAGTGATAAGTAATACATACCTAGCAGATAGCTAAAGAAATTTCAAATGAGGCAATTATGAGTTCCGAGGGGGAAAAGAAGGTGCACAAGAAAGAAAAATCATCTTAGTGCACTAAATAGCTCAATTGTAAGTAATATTTCCTAGTTCTAGTCAGGCATTTAACTAAAGCCTGTGTTATAACAATATGGGGAGGAGGGGAAAGAGGAAAATCTAGTGACAGTGTACAGGGTCAAATTCTCATCTTCATATTGGGGAGTTGATGACAGTGTCTAAAATTGTTAAATCAGGAAGTAGTAATATTTCAAAATTTTAAATAGTAAAATTGAGACATATAGAGGTAAATTCCAGAAAAAAAGAGCTAACAATGTTGAAAATGGCTGCCTCTGGGAAACAGATCTAAAGTGGGGGGAGGGGGGGGCGGAGAGAAAAGGCCAGCAATTTAGGTTTTTTATATACTGGTTATAAAACTTATTTGACTTGCCCTAGCCAGGTGGTTCAGTTGATTGGAGCATTGTCCCATGCACCAAAAGGTTGTGGGTTCAATTCCTAGTCAGGGCACATACCTGGATTGTGGGTTTGTTCCCAGTGGGGGCACTTACAAGAGGCAACCAGTCTCTCCCTCTCTCCCTCTCTCCTTCTCTCCCTCTCTCCCTCTCTCTGCTGTCCTGTCCTCTCTCTCCCAAATAAATAAATGTAGCTGCCTCTGGTAAGGTTAAACAAACAAACTGAGTTTTTCAAGAAGTAAAAGGAGGCATGGGTCTAGTCTAGAGGAGACCACCCTGGTTCCCTGAGGTTTTATTCCGCCCCAGACAGTGTTGGGGACATCTTACAGTACCAACATCTGCCTTATCTTCTCCACAGACTTACAGTAAAGGTCTCCGCTTAAGGCATTTAAGGTCCAAATGGATAGGATTCCACTCACGGACTCCTAGGCAAAGAACTGGAAAGGCTCAAAGACACCATGTGCCCCATGGAAGCTAGTGAGGGAGGGACGAGCACTGGCACCCACAGCATCCGGGACTCAGGCCTAGAGCTCTCCTGCCTTCTCCACACTGCCTCTCTGTATGTGCAAAGTCCAACTCAAATGAAGTGACAGTCTCCTCCCCATACAGATCTCCCTTTCGGCCACTCTCCTTCCTCATCGTTCTCTGCTCCTCTGACCCCTCTGCCAGCTCACACTGGGACCTGAACCCTCAGTCTTGCCTACTGCCTTTCTCCTACATCTTCTGTGATCACGTCTTATTAACTCTACTCCAAGTATTTGGATCTCTCTTCTTTCCTCTTCTCTCTGTCCTGACTACCACTGGTCTGGCCTAAATCACCACCACCTCTCACCTGGGCTATTACAACAGCCTCTTCTCGTCATTTGCTTTGCTACACTGAGCTATAACAATCTCTCTCAAAAAAAAAAAAATCTGATGACACTGCCCTGTGCCAAACCCTATCATGGCTCCACATGGCTCTCAGGAAACAGTTAAAACTCTTTTCCATGGTTTACAATGCCCTGTACTATCTGTCCCCTGCCTGCATATCCAGTCTCCTTTCCTTTCCCTCTGTGATTCATTCATTCAATATGTATGGAGCATCAATTCTGTGCCTCTCACCCCCTCATCCCACTTACCACTGGCAGCTCCCCGAATGGTTTATGCTCCCCCCTCACCCTAGCCTTGTCATATGTTGCCCACCCTTTGCCCTGAACACTCCTCCTTCTTCACCTATTTCTTATTTCTCCTTCAAGAGTAAACTCAAGCTCAACAGAGAAATGGGCAAAGGTCACGAATGTACTCCAGGAACAGGTCCACTGAACCTCTTAATTAGCAGTGAGCGAGGAGATGGAAGACATAAGGAGAGAAACCCATAGGCTAGAATCAGGTCCTGTGGATTCAAGTCCCAGGCCAGCTCCTCCACTTTGGATCTGTGTGATCTTGACCAGACCACTCACTACATGAACCTCAGCTTCCTCAGCTGTACAATGAAGATTATTAGGCACATATGATGCTTCGAACAGTGGCTGCATGAAAAAGGGGTGGAATAAATGTTGGCTAATATTATGTGAGCATTAGCTATCATTATGAGTGTGTAACTATTAGGATGTATTATTATACATAGTATAGCTTCTACCTCATAAAGTTGGCATGAGGCTAAAGTGAAATAATAGGTGTGACCATACCTAGAACACAGTAAGTACCTAACATAAAAATTTCTTTCTCCTGGTCACTTCCAGCTCTGATTGACTGTCTTTCCTAGATTAACACTGCTCTTTTCAGTATTGGGGCTCCTGGTGCCCACCTTAGACAGGCTTCTAAGCCCCATTCCCTGTCCTCTAGTTCATTCTCCCCAGTTACGGGCAAGCCTTGGGCTCACAGAGCCCATCTGCATTTTCCTTCTCAGATATCGTACAAGTTCATGTAGTTCATGCCCCTGCCTCCAGTCAGTACTCACCTAAACCACCTGACAAATGAGTATTTTCCACTGACCCCTCTCCCATTGGGATGGTTTGCTTCAGCACCTAGAGCACAACAGCCAGCAGGTAACTAACTTCCACAAAGTGCCTGTGATGGAGAAAGTGGAAAAAGCGGACGGATAGATGGGTGAATTCTTCCACACCAAAGGTTTTCACAGCCTTCCTCTGTTACTGGAACAACTGTCTCCTAATGATGGTCCACTCAAGTTCTTCAGGTTGCAGCTAAGCTCTTTTTCTTGGCTATTCCCACTTTCCCAAAACATGCCCTCCATGCCCCAGTATAAACCCAGGAAGTTTCAACATGCACATTTGCAGCAAGACCTATCTCCCACACGTGCACACATATCCCTGCATAGGCACACACCCATATGCACACACGTCCCCGCATGCATATTCACAGACCCCACAAGTACCATGCTCAGGTATGTCAGCCCACAGGCTAGGGGACCAACCATTTTGATGTGCTAGGGTCCATCCAGGTTTTGACATTAAAAGTCTTGCTAAACCCTAAAACCCCTCAGTCCCAGGCAAACCCAGACGGTCACCCTACTGAAGGCTAAAGTCTCACCAATAACCAAGATACTGAGGGCCCAGTGGAAAATAGCAAAGAACTCCAGGGCAATCTTGAGGTCCTTCTTAGAAGGCAAGAGTATTATGCCCAGGGTCTTAGTGGCTCCAGATAAGTGCTGTTCGGATGCCCAGTCCCAAATGCTCAAGGGCCTGCCATGTTTCCTCTTTACACTTTCTTCTCCAGCCCCTGCTTAGTCTCCACACCCTCATTCCCCCTGTCCCCATCCCTTCATAGGATCTCAGGACGACGTGCTGTCTCTGCTTGTCCAGTTCCTTTCACTCTCTAACCACCTGCACTTTTACCCACCTGTGAATGACATGGGATGAGATTATGACACTCTCTTGCACACCTGCATAGAGAACCGAGGGTGAAACTCTGATTTGGGAATTGAGTGGGAGTGGGGGTGGAGCTGATGAGAGGCCTTCAGAGCCAGTGTGGATGGGAGCTGGGGGACAGGGAGGAGCCCAGGGCATACATGGCACACAGGTCTGCATTTATTTTTGAGGCCCAGCTGTTAGATTAAACAAGGGTCTCATGGTCTGGGCAGTTCTAAATGTTATTTCTCACTAAATGTTAAAATGTAGCAGAGTATTTTGTAGATGAAGCTGTAAACAGGATGAGCTAAGAACTCCACCCATGAAAGTAGCCAACTGCAAGGAAGGCTAAGCCTCCCTTTGGGGAGGCAGAGTTTTGGCTATGAATCCCCTGTCTCCTTTACTTGCTGCAAGTAAATAAAACTACCTTGGGACAACCACCTCTCATTTTTTAATAAAGCACCCCAAGCCACAAACTCCTTGAGTTTGGTAACACAACTATCTATGGTCTCTCAGTGACATTGTGATTGGAGGGGAGGAGAGAGGTCACAGGCCAGGCCAAGAAATACCTTTGGCTTTTTGGTCAGTCCAGAATTCACTGCTTTCCATGAACTGACATCAGATATAATCGATAAGTGTATAGTAGGTGCTAAATAAAAATTTGTATTGAATGAAGAAACAAATGTGAGTACTTATCAAATTATTCTGTGTACATGAAATTTTAAAACAGGTAAAACTAATCTATCATTTTTTAACCAGTTAACTGCCACGCGTCCAAAACGGAAACCATCCCCACATGCCACAATATTTTGAATGTAATTAAAAAATCAATTTGCAATTAATATTATAAAAATAAATATATTACTCACAATCTGGGTGTTCTTGACTATTTTCAGCTGAAAATTCTTATGAAAAATAATTTTAAAGTTGGTCAGGGCTGCCACTTAAGGAAAACATTTTTTTATAGACACACATGGCGTGTGGGGAAGGTCCACCGCTTGCGTTTACAGACGCCTATGGCGTACAATGGGTTAAAAAAGTAGTGATTGCCTCTGGTAGGGGACTGAGCAGGAAGGGCCACAATGGAAATTTTGAGAGTGATGATAATGTTCTCTATCTTGACAGCTGTGAGTTACACAAGTCAAAAACCTCATTTGCCAAAACTCAGCAAATATATACCTAAGATTTGTGCATTTCTCTGCATGCAAATTTTACCTATAAAGTAAACAAATATTGAACTCAGTGCTGAAGTATTTAGAGGTGAAGAGTACTGATAGCTGTAATTCATTTTTAAATGCATATATTATGTATTGATGGATAAATTGAGTGATATGTTAAATAGATGTGTGATAAATCATTTAACAAAATATCTGAACAATCTAGGTGGTGGGTGTTCACTGTGCAATTTTTTTCAACTCTTCTGTGGGCTTGAAATTAGTTACAGTAGGATTTTGGGGGGAAATAGGTCCCTCAAGATCATAGTAAAAATAAATTTTAACAATGTGGTTTCTCCATTCAAAGAAGAACAAACACCTATCCTCCTCAAACTATTCCAAAATATCAAAGAAGAAGGAACACTTCCAAGCTCCTTTTATAAGGCCAGCAATATACTAATTGTAAAACCAGATAAAGATACTACAGATAAAGATAATTATAGGCCAATATACCTGATGAGCACAGATGCTAAAATCCTCAACAAAATATTAGCAAATCAGAAACCAAGATGACGGCATAGGTAAACACCAGAAATTGCTGCCTCGCACAACCCCTTCAAAAATACAACTAAAAGATAAAACAGACATCATCCAGAACCACAGGAAGGCTGGCTGAGTGGAA
>NW_006289218.1:77767-81044 GCF_000327345.1 Myotis davidii
AGGGATCTTTTAAGAAGAGGAAGAAGAAGAAAAAGGTAAAGAAACAAATTAAGAACAACAAATACACATCTATCAACAAGTGAATCTAAGAATCAAGTGAATAAATAATCTGATGAACAGAATGAACTGGTGATTATAATAGAATCAGGGACATAGAAAGAGAGTGGACTGAAACAAGCCTGTCTGGACTGTGAATGTTGCAGCAGCTAGAGAGCACAGCCAGTGCATAGACTATAAGGTGGGGTGGGCCTGGCAGTTTTTGAGGTACAGAAGACTAGCAAAGTGACTGAGAGGAACTGAGGAGATGAGGTCAGAGAGCTTGGTGGGGCCATATGGGGTAAAACCTTTGTGACTCTGACTGAGCCTTTGTAGGATTTTGACCAGAGAAGAGACAGAATTGATTTGCAGTTTTGAAGAGCCAGAGAAGAAGGGGAGATTTTGGAGAGGTTATAACAGTAATCTAGGCCAGACTGTTGGCAGGATGGTGGCGAGTGGTCACATCTGGATGTGTCCTCCAAAGCACAGGCCCCACACAGGCCCTTTCTTCTCTGAAGCTCAGATGCCTCTACAGAGGTGTTCCATTAGTGAGCACCCATTACCAAACTCAAGGGATTCACGTCTTGAGGTTCTCTGTTCACAAATGTGGTGGTTGCAAGATAGTTTCATTACTTGTAGCAAGTAAAGGAGACGGGATTAATATCAAAAGCTCTGCCTGGGTAAGGGAAGCTTAGCCATTGTTCACATACTCTATTTGGTCAATTTCATGTTGATTTCTTCTTTACAATTGGCTACTGTCCATTTGAGCTTCTGTCAGCTCATCCTGTTTACAGCTTCATCTATAAAATACTACACCTCATAACAAGAAATAACATTTAAAACTGCCCAGTCTTGAGACCCTTGTCTTATCTCACACAGCCACCTTGGGTTCTGCCTTGGCCTGGTTGCCTTCCTTGCATTCAGCCTGGTCCCATCCAGTTCTTCAGGGAACCTGTGGAGATTGTTGGGTGCAACTCGCCGGCTTGGATGGAATGGTGGTTCTGTGAAGGGGCTGGTGGGAAGTGAAGCTGAAAATGGCAGCAGAGCCAATCTCTGAAACAGTCTGGACACCAGGACAAGGAGTGTGGGCTTAATCCTGTGGACACTGAGGAGGAGAGAGCTTCTGAGCAGGGATGGTGACTTACGCCAAATGTCACATGAGGATGACTTTCAGACACAGGATGATTGTCAGGGCCCAAGGGCCCAGCTTCCTCCCATGATTGACACACAGGCTCACACTTTTCTCCTCTCTGATACCTACTTGCAAGACCAGCTCCACCTCCACACAAAGTAAGTGGATGAGTTTATGGGACTTGCCCCAGCACAGAAAAGCCTACTGGCCCACTGTCTCTCCCCACTAGACAGACTCCTTATCCAGGGTTTTGATGGGGAAACTTTCTGAGATGATCCCCTATTGGGGAACAAAACTCCATAAACACTGAACACAGGTGAATGGCAAGGGATAGAAAAGTCTCTGTCAGACATGAAATAGTCCTGTCTGGCTATCTGGTGTGGAGGTGTTGTAGGGGAGAGGAGCTACGGCCAAGATTTTGACTTGGGTCATGAGGATGGGGAACATGGGAGAAGGAGCACTTCTGCAGGGTGGCTAGAGCAAATTATCAACCATTTGTGAGAGGGGCCTGTAAGACCAGCAGGCTCTGTGATGGCTAGTAAAACTAGCTGCTGCTTGTAAAGTGTTCGTGCTGACCCTGAGCTTTCAGTGCTCCAGGGGCAACTACGGTGGGGGCTGAGCAGAGAACTCTGGCTTTCCAGCTACCACTCTTTAATCTGTTTCCAATAGGAATTCCACAAAAGATTGTACTTGAGAAAGTGGCCACATAGGGGAGGAGAAGGTTCTGCAAGGCCCTGGGGGAGCCTAGCAGGGAAAGTATCTGTACTTCCCCACCAATGAGAAGCTGCCGTCGTGGGCTGTGGGCCAAGGGACACTTCCAGGGGCCAGTACCAAGGCAGCAATGGAGCCTGTGGCCAGCCTGAAAAAAGAGAAAGAGCTACTATTGAAAAAGGAAGAATGCCTGGGGGTGAGTGGACTCGCCCTCCACTGAGCCAGCCCCAAAGGGGTCCTCATTCAAATTCAGCCACCCAGAGGACTTGTGTTTTGTTATTTCTGCCTTTCATCTGTTCACTAACCCTGACTTCTCACCACCCACCCTGATCTGGGAACTCACAGGAGTAGAGAGTGAGTGATACTGGATCATACTCTTGTCATACGCCCAGCCCCTACCACAGGGCACACACTGACATTTGTTATAAAAATGCCTGAGTGGGTGGAGGCCCAACCTGGTGACTATTACTGGACAAATCTCTGGGGCTTGGTTTCCTCAAATGTCAACAAGAGATGAGTACCTCCTTCTCAGACTTGTGAGAATCCAGACATGTACAAGACGGCCAATCATTTTTTGAACTGTGAAATGGTATCCACGTGTAAGTTGCTGCTGTTGCTATCATTAAGAGAAGAGGTGGGAGGATAGGGCAAGGCACTAAGAAAAGAAAGCCCAGAGTTCAACTGGGCCTGTCCTGAGATGGACTTCCCTCCAAAGAGTGTTACCTTGGAGAAAGGGTGTCAGATTCTCAAGATCAGAATCGATGACAGCGTGAGCATTTGAAATATTCTACAAGCTCTGACTCCCCATATGCACAGAGAAGGCTATGTGCCTAGCTGATGCATCTGCATATATCCACCATCCTAACATTAAATAGAGGAATGGTCAAGGCTGTTGGGGGGCTTCACAGTCTTCAGTCCTATCCCACTTCATCTCCTCACCTCATCCTCTCAAAATCCCTGGAGATTCTGAGACTCAGACTGTCAGAACAGGAAAAGCTCTCTGAGGTTTCTAATTCCAAGCTACCTAGGGAGGGCTCCTCATAGCCTTCACTGAGCCCCCTGCCAGTGAAATCTTTCTTCCTGCTCTCAGACTCAGGCCTACTCCCCAGTGGTCCTACTCTAGGCCCCTGGAAACAGACAAAAAATAAAGCTAGTCCTTTGTTGAGTAACACTCCCTCCACGTTCGGGTGCCAGATGCTGAGTGATTCCTTCCACGACCCGCGTGGAGTAGGGTTCGGTATCTGAAAGAGGAGCCGCACAACAAATGAAAAAGACACAAGATAATTTTGCGATACCAGGGGACCAGGCGGGCAAGTCCGGAAAGACTTCCTCCTCTGGAAAGACTTCCTCCTCCCCCTTCGCTCAGGTCTCTCCAAGCTTTTATTCATCTGGAGTATT
>NW_006289218.1:84538-86677 GCF_000327345.1 Myotis davidii
GGTTTTTATTGATTGTAGAGAGAAAGGGAGAGACAGAAACATCAATAAAACAGAAACATTGATTGGCTGCCTCCTTCACGCCCCCTACTGGGAATCAAGCCCACAACCTGGGCATGTGCCCTTGACTGGAATCAAACCTGGGACCCTTCAGTCCACAAGCCGATGCTCTATCCACTGAGCCAAACCGGCTAGAGCACATAGCAGTTTTTACCACACTCAGGAAGGTTGTAACCAAAAACACCGGTTCAGCTGCCTGCCAAAACAAAGGCCAGACTCCTGAGGCAGGTGCTGGTGCAAAAGGGAAGAGGTTTTTTCACCTGCTGTGACCTAGGAAATTGGTGGACTACTGTCTCAAAGACCATCTCCTCTTCCTGCTCAAGCCCACAGTTCCTATAGGGATAGGGAGAAGAGGGCTTTTTTTTTTTTCTATGCAGTTATCTTAGTAACTTTTGGCATGCTTAGGCCCTGTCCATTCATCTTTTGGTGCAGTTGGTGTAAGAACCACCCCATGTGCAATCTTGGTCAATGGGGGAGATTCCTGGTGCTCCCTGAGGGTCATTGCCGGGTCATTGGTGGAGGGGTTGGGGAGTGCTGCAGGACCCGTCATCAGGAAGCCTTGAGATGCTGAAGCCCTCAGCCTGTCTCCTGAAGCTGGACACAACACCCTTACATCTGGGGCAGCCAGTTGGGGTCCCCGTGGAGCCCAGGGGATACCCTTGGATCCCAGTATGCTAGTGTCTTCTCTGCAGCCCCTGCATTCCCATTCCTTCTAAGTGGCCATCCAGGCCCACACTCAGACTGACAGCTGCCTTTGATAACAGGGTTTCCCGATAAAACACAGGACACCAGTTAAATTTGAATTTCACATGAACAATAAGTAGTGTTTTAATATAAGTATGTACCAAATATCTCATGGGATATACTTATAATTATTCATTGTTCATCTGAAATTTCAATTTAATGGAGTCCTTTGCCTCCTTTTGCTCAATCTGTCAGCCCTAACGCCCAGGATCACATAGTCAGTAGTTGGCACTGTGGCAACCAAACCTTGTTTATCACATCTAGACAGCAGACAATACTCAGTGGCGAAAGAAGTCTGTATGTCACCCTCATTTTCTCAGCTGTCCCAGAGATCATGCCCCTATGTTTTGCACTTAATGATTTAGTCAAATTCTCTCAGGAGTATTCTCATTGTGCTAGGGTGTTCTTCCTGCACACCTCACACTCACCCCATCCCATCCATCTTTTCTGCTTGCAGGGGAGGGCTTTTAGACCATCTGGCTCACATCCCAGTTTTCCCTATCTCTCATCTGGCAAACTAAGAATGATCAGGGAATGGAGGCCTGACCAAGAAACCAAAACTAAAGCTAAGTAATGGGGGGACAGGAAAAGCCAAGACTGACTCAGCTGGAAGGTGCCAGAGCAGGCCTCAAAGGATCAGAAGAAGTCTGATCTCCTCTTCCCTGCTGGTCAATGGGGAACTATCCTATTTCCTGAAGGCCCCCAGGATTTGGGGGTCTCACATGGCCATTTCTCTCAGAAGACTCACCCCATCTCTAACATCATGCCATTGGCATTGGGTCTCACACTCTCCCATGTGTACTCATGTGGTCCCTTAGCAGATGTGGAAGGGTCAGGAGAAGTTACTCTGAGTAGAAAAACCATCAATGAGGAGGAACAGAGGAACAGGGCTAGGCCACTAGTTAAGAGGGAGCTTGTGAACTTCTGTTCCAAAGCTGAGCTTCAAGTTTGCATGTCATTCTGCAGTTGTTTTTTTGTCTGTCTTCCCTTGTTTGGCTGTAAGCTCCTTGAGTGATCTTTGTTTATTTTATTCACTGTTTATTTTATCCACAGTGCCTGGAACACTGCCTGGCATATAGTAGGACTGATAAATTGGGGCTGAATGAATGAATGAGCAAAACAGGTCAGAGTAGGAGCAAGGTTAGGAACAAGGTTGGGGTCGGTACAGAAAGTAAGCATGAACACAGCACAAAACTCCATGATCTCAGACCCTTAAGGGACAAGTGGGAGGATGAGGAAAGAGCAAATCCTCAGTGATGTACTAAAAAGCCTTTAGTGATGCCCCAGCCCGTTTAGCTCAGTGGATAGAGTGTCAGCTTGTGGACTAAAGGCTCCCGG
>NW_006289218.1:86784-90453 GCF_000327345.1 Myotis davidii
CACTTACTCACATTCCAACACCTATAGCTCAGTGATGTACCCCTCATCAGTGAGTGTAGGTCAGAGAGTGATTCTCCCGATGCCCAGGAGCTGTGACCCCTGGATAATATGAGATGATTTCTTCACATCTTCTCTTGTTACACTAAAATATTGTGTGCTATTGTGTGTAATTAGGTTGACTTGAACAAAATGGCTTGTGTTTGACATTTTCTCAACAGCCATTGAGCTCACTGGAAAGCTCCCTCTGATGTGAGCTACGAACCCAGTCCAGACAGACACTTAAAGACCATTAAACTACAAACTAATGCCGAGACTGGCTTGGCTCAGTGGATAGAGCGTCAGCCTGCGGACTGAAAGGTCCTGGGTTCGATTCCGGTCAAGGGCATGTACCTTGGTTGCGGGCATATCCCCAGTGGGAGATGTGCAGGAGGCAGCTGATCGATGTTTCTCTCTCATCGATGTTTCTAACTCTCTATCTCTCTCCCTTCCTCTCTGTAAAAAATCGATAAAATATATTTTAAAAAAAAACAACTACAAACTAATGAGGACATTGATTACCATGGAAACTGCTGTCTCTGTGGCTTCTGAAGGGGAGGAGGAATGGGTGAGATGAAGTGGAAAGGGGAGATATGGAAGTAATGGGATGGGAGCAGGAGGTGCGAGATAGGGCCTCGGGTATGGTAGAGGAAAGGACCTGCCGTTCATTACTGTCTTCTTTGGTGCCAGGCACTGGACTTGGGACTTGACATACATTTGATCATCACAGCCACCTGCAACCTAGGCAATAATTCTCTTGCCCCTCCCTCAGTGACTGGCAAAGCATATGGTATTAATCTACAAGGCCGCCTATTGCCATTTCCAGTGCTTTTTTAAAAAACATATATATATTATTGATTTTCCACAGAGAGGAAGGGAGAAGGATAGAGAGTCAGAAACATCTATTAGAGAGAAACATTGATCAGCTGCCTCCTGTACACTACCTACTGGGGATGTGTCCGCAACCAAGGTACATGCCCTTGACCGGAATCGAACCTGGGACCCTTGAGCCCGCAGGCCGACGCTCTATCCACTAAGCCAAACCGGTCAGGGCCCCAGTGCTTCTTAGTGGAAAAGGTAACCTTGAATCCCCGGCCATTTATCCCTTAGATAAAAGCTGAGTTGTGACAAAATATATGCATAGAGAACTGCCTGAAAAGCACGCAGCCCATCCATTGCTGGAGATGTGTGGTTCTACAAGACAGGGTGTGTTACCTGGAGGTTGGATCATAATCTCCAGATGGGAGAGTATGTGTTGGGCAAAGGATGGGGATGAGGATGGTGGAGGTTAGAGAGGGTAGTAGACTTCAGTACAGAGCTGGAAAAGGCACATTGGATATTGTAATAACTATGGTTTACAAACTACAGACAGTAAAGCTCAACATTTGCAAAGTTTGTTTTTCTACACTTCAGGCCACAAAAATAAACCCATGCAATGGAGCTTGACATTCAAAGGGACAATCTTGATTGCAGCAAACAAGCAGACTTTATGTGACCATTACTATCATGCTATTGAAGTCCAAAAGATGTCTCTTTCAGGATCAGCATAATGGTTTTCTGAAATTATCATTGCACTGATTCATTTTAATCCACAGTATTTCTTTGAAAGATACTAATGACAGTAATGGAGGGTGTGAAGTATTTCTATTTATTTAAAATAAGATGAGGGAAGACGGACGAGATGTAATTTGCCCTATTCCTCTTCTTATTAGAGCTAAAAACTCTGAACATTATATATAAAACAAACCTAAGAAGACTCTGAAAGAAAGAAGAAGGCAGACCACCAAGGTCCTCAGGATGGCAGGAGTGATATGAATATTTTTTTTTTGCTTCATATACCCCAGACTTGGAGCTGAAGAGGTCAGCAACCCAGATACGCCAACAGGCACAGACTAAATGGGCCCCAACTGAAACCCGCTCTCCCCAGCTAAAGGACTAGGAAAAGATCAACTTAGAAAGACAGAAAATCTTTAGATAATAATAAATAGATAGAAATATGTCAAAACCAAGATGACAGAGATGTTAAAATTACCCGACAAAGTTTTTTAAAGGGGCCATCATAAAAATGCTTCAACAAGCAACCAACATGCTTGAAACCAATGGAAAAATTTAAGAAATTCAGCAAAAAATTAGAGAATACAGAGACAAAGAAAGATATAGAAAGTGTCAGCATATAATAGAAGCTACAATAAAGAACCAAACAGAAATATAAGAACTAAAATATAAATAACCAGATTTTTAAAAATTTTCAATAATAAGCTCAGCAGAATGGAAGGGACAGAAGAAAAAAATCAGTGAACTTAAGACAGAACAATAAATATTACTCCATCTAGACAACAGAGAGAAAACAGGCAAAAAAATTAATCAGGATAATGAAAAGATAAGCCACACACTTGCAGAAAATATTTGCAAAACACATACCTGAAAAAAAAACTGTTGTCCAAAATATTAAAACACTCTTCTAAGAGGGAAGGGGGTGTGGGAAGAGATTCACCAAAGAATTTATATGCATATATGCATTGCCCATGGACACAGACAATAGGGTGATGAAGGTCTGGGAACCAAGTGGAGGAGAGCAATGGGAGGAAAAAGAGAGGACATCTGTAATACTATCAACAATAAAGTTTTTTTTTTAATCCTCACCCAAGGATATTTCTCCATTCATTTTTAGAGAGAGTGGAAGAGAGGGGAAGACAGAAAGAAATATCGATATGAGAGAAACACATCGATTGGTTGCCTCCTGCACACATCCTGACCAGAGTGGGAGCTTGCAACTGAGGTACATGCCCTTGACCAGAATCGAACCCTTGACCTTTCGGTCCACAAGCCCATGCTCTATCCACTGAGCCAAACCAGCTAGGGCAACAATAAAGATTTTTAAAAAGAAAAAACAAGATCCAAGATGGCTGCCAAAGGTACTGCAGGCTTCTAAATAGTGTGAAAGTGAGAGAACGAAAGGAGAGTATGTGGACGTGCAGGGAGTGTCAGTATTTATGAGTGAGGGACAGCTATACTCCAAGAGACAGTTGGGGACAGGGGGACCAGGCCCCCTGACTCCTGACCGGGCAGCCTCTACTGCCGCTGAAATCTCTCCCAGAGCGGCTGCCTTTGCCGCAGAGGCCATGCCATCTTGAAGAGGGAGATGGCTGTGATCAGAGACTGACTGTGATGGGAACCCCAGCCTTACCTTCAACCTGCGAGATCTCAGATGCTTCCTGGGACCTTACAACCACAACACCCAGGGACCAGTTACCTCAGCTGCAAACCTATGAATGCTGAAACTCCAACCTCACAAACCACAAACCACGAGCGCCTGGGAGGTTGCAAAGGAGGAGACAAATGGCAAGAATTCACGGACAGGCCCTGCGCCTTCTCACAGAGCAGAAGGAACAGCTGAATCAAAGAGCACCCACCCTTGAAACGGCTCCTGTGAGGTTGAGATGGCCCCGGTGAGGTTGAATCGGCCCCAGTGAGGTTGAGATGGCACTGGTGAGGTTGAAACGGCCCTAGTGAGGCTGAAATGGCCCCAGTGAGGCTGGGACGGCCCCTGTGAGGTGGGGATGGCCCCTGTGAGGCTGAGATGGCCCCTGTGAGACTGAGATGGCCTCTGGGAAGCTGAGAAAAATACCACAT
>NW_006289218.1:90641-91458 GCF_000327345.1 Myotis davidii
AGACACGGTGGGGGGGGGAAAGCCGGGGGAATGTCAAGGGGGAGAAAAAAGGAAACATGTGTAATACTCTTTGTAATACTTTTAAGAAATTAAATAAATAAATAAATAAATAGAAATAAAACTCAAAAAAAAAGGACCACACCCAGAACTGGCTAAATAAACACAGCTGGCAGTGCCTAAAGAAAGGTGCTATTTGGAATCCAGGCTGGAGGGAGAAACGCATGCAGTGGAAACGAGAGCCTCAGAGGAAGGCTGCTCTCACAAAATTCGGGGCTGTTGAGGTCAGTGTAGCCCTCGAATGTGGAAGGGGGTCCACAAGGCTGCTGGCAGAAAGGGATTCTAGATATTAACGCACAACTGGACTGGACCCAGAAAGGCAGCCTGGAATACTGTACCAGCTGTGCAGAGTCACGCACAGAGTGGTGCACAGAATTGCATGCAGAAGCAGAATAGAGAGGCCTTTTAGACCTGGATATTAAGACACAAACACTGTTGAACAGGAGTGGTGAGAGTGGGCATCCCTGTCTTATTCCTGTTCTTAGGAGAAATGGTTTTAGTTTTTGCCCATTGAGTATGATTTGGCTGTGTGTTTGTCGTATATGGCTTTTATTATGTTGAGGTATGATCCTATTCCCACCTTGCTGAGATCTTTTATCAAGAAAGGGTGTTGGATTTTGTCAAATACTTTTCTGCGTCAATTGATATGACTCTGTGATTTTTATCTCTCAATTTGTTTATGTGATATATCACGTTTATTGATTTGTAAACGTGATTGATGGTACAAGGATATTGTACCATCCTTGCATGCCCAGGATAA
>NW_006289219.1:0-302 GCF_000327345.1 Myotis davidii
TACTTATTTTTCAAGACTTTTAATCAATTTTTAGAAAGAGGGGAAGGGAGTGAAATATCAATGTGAGAGCAAAACATCAATTGACTGGCTGCGTCCTGCACGCCTCCCACCAGGGATCAAGCTCGAAATCCAGGTATGTTTCCTGACCCGGAATGGAACGGCAATCTTTTGGTGCACTGGACGATGCCCAACCAACTAAGCCACACAGGCCAGGGCTGGGTGTTTGTTTGTTTTTTTATAATTTACAAATTAAGTCAACAAATATTTAATAAGGGCCCATTACATTAGGGGCTACCAAGATT
>NW_006289220.1:0-277 GCF_000327345.1 Myotis davidii
CTGATCACCCCTAACCACCTCTGCCTCGGACCCACCACAATGGCTTTGTCTGGAAGGACAGCTGGAAGATCTTCTGGTCTAATTAGCATATTACCCTTTTATTAGTATACATAGTATAGATGCCTGGTGCACAGGTGGGAGTTGGCTAGTCTGCCCTGAAGGGGGTCTCAGATCAGGGTGGTGGTCCCCTTGGGGGGCAGGGCCGGCCTGGGCGAGGTGCTGAGGGCTGTTTGGGGTCAGTGTGCAGACCAGCCAAGCCTCTGGCTTTGTCCGGAAG
>NW_006289221.1:0-1202 GCF_000327345.1 Myotis davidii
CCTGAAGGGGGTCCTGGATCAGGGTTAGGGTCCCCTTGGGGGGCAGGGCCAGCCTGGGTGAGGGGCCTGGGTCAGTTTGCAGGCCAGCCATGCCCCATTGGGGTGGGGGTCCCCCTTAGGGGTGGTGCTGGCCTGGGCGAGGGGCTGAGGGCCGTTTGGGGGCAGTTTGCAGGCCGGCCAAGCCCCTGGCCTTGTATGGAAGGATGTCTGGAAGGTCTCCCGGTCTAATTAGCATATTACTCTTTTTATTATATAGGATTGCCAGAGAAGTGCTTCTGGCCTGGCCGGCCTGGTTCAGTGGTTGGGCATCGACCTGTGAACCAGGAGGTCAGGGTTCGATTCCTGGTCAGGGCACATGCCCGGGTTGCGGGCTGGATCCCCAGTGGGGGGCATGCAGGAGGCAGCCAATCAGTGATTCTCTCTCATCATGGATGTTTCTCTCTCTCTCTCCTTCTCCCTTCCTCTCCAAAATCAATAAAAAAAAAAGTCCTTCTGCCCATACATTGCAGCCACACATTTCAGAATCTCTGTGATATTACAGGTTCTATGTTATGTCTGGTTTTTTTTTTTTTCTGGCTGATAATCTGGCGGGAATCCGGAAGTCTCTCTCCTGTCTACCTAGACCAGAAGTTTTGTTGTTGTTGTTTTTTTGTTTAAAAAAAAATATATTTCATTGATTTTTGTACAGAGAGGAAGGGAGAGGGATAGAGAGTTAGAAACATCGATGAGAGAGAAACATCGATCAGGCGCCTCCTGCACACCCCCTACTGGGGATGTGCCCGCAACCCAGGTCCATGCCCTTGACCGGAATCGAACCCCGGAATCCTTCGGTCCGCAGGCCGACGCTCTACCCACTGAGCAACACCGGCCGGGGCTCTGGAGCTATTTTGTCTTCAGTGGGTTTGGGTGCTAAGGTGAGCTTGGAATGCAGGTGGAATGTAGGTGTGTGATCAGGTATCTTCTGGACAGTTTCAATTCCTTATATGGACTGACTCTTGGTGTCTAGCAAGCTTTTCTTGGTCTTTTGTTCTCCTGAGGCAGGAAGCTTAGACTAAGGATTGCATTGCCCAGCAGTCCTAACAGAAACTACATGATGAAGGGGTCATGTTTCCCCCCTGAGGGCTTTGTTATTCTCTCTTACATGCAGCCATATACAGTACCCCTGATTGCCCAGTTCATTTCTGTGTCTCCCTCTCCACCAA
>NW_006289221.1:5225-5513 GCF_000327345.1 Myotis davidii
CCCCCTCCGTTTCCTTCCCCCCTTTTTCACCTCGGCCTGTGGATGTGATAAAAGTGTGCTGGTCCCGGGCTCTGGGCGGAGGGGAGGAGCCGAGGGGGGAATTGAGTGGCCGCTGCCTGCCCGTCCGGCCAGCACACGTCGGCTGCATGAAACAGGAGTCCCTCACACACAGCCCAGCCCTGGAAGGTGCCCGCTGATGGGGTGTCATGCAACCCTGGGACCCGCGGCCATAAAACTGGGGGGCAGCGGGGGGCAGGAAACTTGACACTTGCAGGATTGGAAATAGCT
>NW_006289222.1:0-353 GCF_000327345.1 Myotis davidii
CTCTCCCTTCCTCTCTGTAAAAAAAAACAAAACCCAATAAAATATATATTTTTTAAATGTCAGAAATAGGGAGAACATTGAGTGGGAGGAGGAGGGAGGCCAGAAAGAAGGCTCGGGTGCCCAACTTGAGAGGATGAAATGGATGAAATGTCCAGACACCTGGGGGCAGACAGTGCCGCCCAACAACCCGAGGGAATGCCATCGGGAGGAGGGGAATGGGGCCGAGCTCGGGGCTCCTTCTCCGTACCCTCAAGACGGCCTGTGCCAATCCCCGGCTGAGTAGGGACTTGGAAAAACCTCCTAGAGGTGCCCCAAGGGTCTCCGTATGGCCATCCGCACCTGCAGGATCCCGG
>NW_006289223.1:0-787 GCF_000327345.1 Myotis davidii
ATTAAACATATATAATAATCAACAAATAACTAAGGACTACTTTAATTCACTTTATGAATATGACATACATTAAAAAATTTAAAGCCTTGCTAGAGCTAATAAAAAACAATTTTCCTTTTTATTCCTGTTTTTTCTTCCACACTGTTCTAGGTTTATTTTAATGTTTATTTTCTAATTGTAATTTACTCTATTCTAGTTGCTTCTGCATTCATTCTCACTAAGTTGTGGACAACTTGAGAATAGGGACTCTGTCTAATTCATATTTGAATTATTTCACATAGAACTTTACAATTATTACAAACTATGTTTGTTGGGACTGAATTGAGGCAAAAATAAAAGATCTTTTCTTTAATCAGCTTTGTTTTGCTTTTTCATGCTGTGTCCTCTTTGTTCTTAGTAGTTTATGGTCAGTCTTGGGCAGATTTACCTCCATTTGTGAAATAGTTTGGGCAAGTAGACAACTCCACTGGTTTCTAAGTTGAGCTTACATCCTTACTTTTCCTTCCACCTGGAAAATAGGGGATTCTTATGTACAATCTTCAAGACAATTTCTTTCTTGGGTCTTAGCTGATCCCAAGACATTTCTGGGAATGTTTAAGCTCAATGTTGGAACTGAGTACTTAGTTGGTAGCAGAAATTTGAATTCCTAAGCGAAAAATAATTGTTACTCTCCAGGACTTCTCACAGTGCCATTCAAAACCCAGGATTTCTGAAGGGTTACTAAAATGATTCCTCACAAAGGGCATCTGCTGTGTGTCTTATTCATTTCTATTAAAAGTATTATGTT
>NW_006289224.1:0-271 GCF_000327345.1 Myotis davidii
GCTACCGCAACCACCTGAGGAGCAAGCACAGCCCGAGGAGCCACTGCCTCCCAGGGAGCAGGCACTGAACGACTCAATATCTAGATATGCCAGTGAGATCAAACATGGGTAGACAAAGAAACCCCCAAAGAAAGAAAAGGAGGACTCACCAGAAAAGCAACTAAGTGATACAGAGACATGCAACATGAGAGGAAAAGAATTCAGAATAAGGGTCCTAGAATACATAAACCAGATGGATGAAAAAATCAATGACTTATGCAAGAAGCAAGAA
>NW_006289225.1:0-1451 GCF_000327345.1 Myotis davidii
AATTTCCCCTCAGCCAGCCTTCTTGTGGTTCTGAGTGATATCTGTTCCGTCTTTTAGTTGTATTTTTGAAGTGGTTGTGCGAGGCAGCAATCTCCAGTGAATACCTATGCTGCCATCTTGGTTTCTCCCCTGGGTTATCTTTTTATTGCTGAATTTTAAGAGTTCTTTATGTATTTTGGATATAGGTCCCTTACCAGATTATGATTTGCAAATATTTTTTTCCCATTCTGTGGGTCATCTTCCTTATATAATAAGCTTAAATGATAATTAGAAGAATAATTGCTAACAATGATGACTTAGTATGTGCCAGGCACTATGCTAAGTACTTGGCTTGCATTTTCTCATTCAATGCCATGGGAGAGATCCCAGGATTATTATTCATCTCAAAGAGAGGAAGGAATGAGACTAAGAGGGGCTAAGTAATTTGCCCAATTCTCACAGCTAACAACTGGTAGAGGCATGATTGGAATTTGTTCAGGGACTATTTCAAAAATATTATCACATGATTTTATTTCTCATAAAAAAAAACAAATACATAAACAAGAAACTCTTTTAACCCCTAGTCAGTAATTGGAATGTTCCATTCCTTTTCCATCTTGAACACTAAATAGTAAGATATTTCTTCCATTCCTTTTCCTCCCATAGATGTTTGAGTTCTCATGCCACAGTGCCTACCATGTGTTGCTTATCTGTGACCCATGCAGTGCAGAACAGCTTTGAAAATGACTTAGTCACATTCCTTCTCCTCTCTTCTCTTGGTGTCTTCCTCTAGGCTGATGTTTTCGTTAGGCTGATGTAATCTGTTCACATTAACTTTTCTGTTGAAAAAGCCTCCATGGCTTCTCACTGTCTGTCGGGAAGTCCAGATGGCCTGGCACTTGAGGTCCTCTGCAGTCTACCCCCACGGTAACATTGCCAGCCTGGCTTGCACCATTTTGCTGTAGAAGCTGTCTATCAGCTCAGCAGCTCACACCCACCATGCATGTGTTTCCCCTTCTGAATGATTTCCCCGTCTCCCCCTGCCTGCTTCAACTGTTCCCAAAGAGCCTATCATCACTTATGGTGTACTCACCGGCCACCGATGGCACTTCCTCTAGACCAGTGGTCGGCAAACTGCGCACGGCTCGCGAACCACATGAGGCTCTTTGGCCCCTTGAGTGTGGCTCTTCCATAAAATACCAACTTCTGTACATGGGCCACGAAGTTCCAATCGCACTGTACGTGCGCGCCTGCATGTGGTATTTTGTGGAAGAGCCACACTCAAGGGGCCAAAGAGCTGCCTGTGGCTCACGAGCTGCAGTTTGCGGACCACTATTCTATAACATCCACAAAAAGATTGAGCTTAGCCCAAGAACTATCCAAAATCACACAGTGTGCACTTTTGTCTTAAGCCAGCTTTTTTCTCTTTATGAGTACAGAAATCCCAGACACATGCCTGAATTTTTCAAAAT
>NW_006289225.1:5416-5840 GCF_000327345.1 Myotis davidii
ATTAGCAATCCATGAACATGGTATGTTCTTCCATCTGTTTATGCCTTCCTCCATCTCTTTTTTCAACGTCCTGTAGTTTTTTTGAGTAGAGGTCTTTTACCTCTTTAGTTAAGTTTATTCTTAGGTATCTTAATTTTTTTTGGTGTGATCATAATGGGATTGTTTTTCAGTCTCTCTTTCTGTAAGTTCACTACTGGTGTATAGAAATGCCATAGATTTCTTGTCGTTAATTTTGTATCCTGCAACAAAGCCGAATTCATTGATTAAGTCTAATAATATTTTGATGAGTCTTTAGGGTTTTTTATGTACAATATCATGGCATCTGCGAATAAGGACAGTTTTACTTCTTCTTTTCCAATTTGGATGCCTTTTATTTCTTCTTCTTGTCTAATAGCTTTGGCTAGCACATCCAGTATTATGTTGA
>NW_006289225.1:7834-11072 GCF_000327345.1 Myotis davidii
TGTGAAATAATTTGATAATCTGATGGGAGATCCTTTATAGGTAACTTTCTGTCTCTCTCTGGCAGCCTTTAAGATTCTCTCTTTGTCCTGAACATTTGCCATGGTAATTATGATGTGTCTTGGTGTGGGTCTTTTTTGGGTTCATCTTGTTTGGGACTCTCTGTGCTTGTGTGACTTTTTTCTTACCCACCTCAGCAAAGTTTTCTGACATTATTTCTTCAAATAGGTTTTCTAACCCTTGTTTCTCTCCCTATTGTTCTGGCATCCCTATTATTCGTTTGTTGCTTCGCTTCATGTTGTCCCATATCTCCCTTCGGTTCTCCTCCTGTCTTTTAATTTTTTTCTCCAATTGCAGTTCAGTTTGGGTGTGTTTTGCTTCCCTGTCTTCTAATTTGCTAATTCGGTCCTCCGCTTCTCCTAGTCTACTGTTGAAACTTTCCATGGTGTTTTTTTATTCATCCAGTTTATGCACTCCAGGACCCTTAATCTGAATTCTTTTTCTCTGATGTTGCATGCCTGTATCACCTAGTGCCTTTCTGGCGAGTCCTCCTTTTCTTTCTTGTGGGGGTTTCTTTGTCTACCCATGTTTGATCGTACTGCCATATCTAGATGTTGAGTCGTTCAGTGGCTGCTCCTTGGTTTCACTTAGCTGCTTCTCTGGTGAGTTCTTTTCTTTCCTTTGGGGGTTTCTTTGTCTACCCATTTTTGGTCTCACTGACTGATCTAGATGTCAAGTCATGCAGGGGCTCCTCCTTGGGTGGCATTGGTTCCTCGGGCTTCAGTTATTCCTCAAGTGGTCATGGTAGTAGCTGGTCCTCCGTTGGCAGCAGCTCCTCTGGTGTCTCCTCTGGCTGGTAGATGAGGCTGCTCACACAGCTGCTGTTCCTTGGACAGGGGTGGGCTGATAACAAGGCTGCTGTTCCTTGGACAGGAGCAGGCTGCTCATGTGGCTGCTGCTCCTTGGATTGGGGCTGGCTGCATGCTGCTGCTGTTCCTCAGATGGAGCAGGCTGCTCGTGAGGCTGCCACTCTTTGGAAAGGGGAAAGTTGCTTACAGGGCTACTGCTCCGTGTATGGATTTGGCTGCTCTTGCAGCTGCTGCTCCTCAGATGGGGGATGGGCTGCTCTTGTTGCTGCTGATCCTCAGATGGGGACAGGATGCTCATCCAGCTGCAGCTCGTTGTACAGGTGCAGACTGCGTGTGGCTGCTGCTCCTTGGACCAGTGCGGGCTGTGCAAGGCTGCCTCTCCTTAGATGTGGTTGATCTGTCTGCTTGTGTGGTTGCTTCTCCTTGGACAGGGTCGAGCTGCTTGGGCTGCTGCTGCTCCTCGGGCCACAGTGAGCTGCACGTGTGGATACTGCTCCTCGTATGGGGGCTGTCTGCTTACGTGGCTGCTGCTCCTCAGATGGGGGATGAGCTGCTTGCGTGGCTGCTTCTCTTCATGCAGGAGCGAACTGCATGTGTCTGCTGCTTCTCAGACCAGTGTGGACTGCAAAGGGCTGCCGCTCCTCAGATGTGGGTGGTCTGCTCATGTGGCTGCTGCTCCTTGAATGGGAGCGGGCTGCCACGGCAATGCTTTTCCTTGTATGGGTATGGGCTGCTCACACCATTGCTGCTCCTCATATGGGGGCATGCTGCTCATGCAGCTCCTGCTCCTTGGATGGGGGCAGGTTTCTCACACACCTACTGCTCCTCAGATAGGAGGGGCATGTGGGCTGCACAGCTGCTGCTCCTCAGATGGGGGCGGGCTGTGTGGGGCTGCCGCTCCTCAATCATGGGCAGGCTGCTCGTGCGGCTGCTGCTCCTCAGACAGGGCAGGCTGCTCATGTGTTTGCTGCTCCTTGAACAAGGAAGTGGGTTGCTCACACAGCTGCTACTCCTTTGACAGGGGCAGGCCACGTGAGGCTTCTGCTTTTAGGCCTGTGGCAGGTTGCTAGGTCCCTGGCAGGGATGTCTACAGTGTCCCAGGTGTTATCTGAGGGCACCCTGGGTGGGGGTGAGGCCTAGATCCCAGTTACAGCAGCTCTCCCCTTAAAAACGCCAGGCTTCTGAGAATGAGCTGGCCTCCCAGAATTGCTTACAACAGTAGCAGAGACTGCCTAGTTAGGCGAATCCCTTTAGCCTGAACCGAAGGTCCTGCGGGATCTATCTGCCTCACTCACATACACACACACATCCCACATGACCACATACTCCTCTTTTGGTCCCTCACTGACTCATGCTCTCTCCCTCACTGCCACCTTCTTCCTGCCTCTGTAGTTGGGTCTGAGGTATTATTGACCTGTTTGTGGATGGAGTTTCCTCTCCAGGTGTCTGGTTATGAGGCTCACTCTCTGGCACCTGGCCAGGCAGGATAAAATTCACCTCAACAAGATAAAACTCAAAGGGACCAAAGCATGAATATACTCATGACAATAATAACCCCACTATAAGTGACCACTTCAGAAAAGAGAATTAGGGGTGAGAAAAGAGAGCATAAATAATATCAAAGAGAGTGAAAAAAATAAGACAGAAAATAAAAATGAAAAAAAAAGGAGAATATATATATATATATAAAACAAAACAAACAAACAAAATAATAATAAAAAAATTTAAATTAAAAAAAATAAAAATAAATAAATAAATACAAACACCAAACCCCCAGCAAAGAGGGGGGATGCAGAATCTGTAGATGCTGAGCTTATATGTAGAAGATAAGGTTAAGAATTGGACAAATATGAGGAGGATCTCAGTTCAGTATAGAGGAAGTAGAAAAGCAATGGGTGAATAAGAGGAAAGCAAATGAGAAGTAATAATAATAAATTTAAAAAATTTTTATTTCAAAAATGGTATAAAATAGCAAATAAAAATGAAATAAAATAGAGTGATGGAAAAATAATGTGAAAAGAAATAGAAAATAAAGCAACAAATAAAAACAGGAAAACAAAGAAAAAAGAAAAAAAAGAGAGATAACAAAGTAATTAAAAAATAAAATAAAATAAAAATGAAAAAGTGAAGTGTTCCTTTAGCTGACTTAAGATCCCAGTCTTCTGTACTGTAGTGTTTCTCAGGTTCTGATTGCTGGGACTGAAAGTCTCTCTTTAGTCCAACCCCTTTGTGCTCTTAGGGACTATTTAGTTATTTTTTTTTTAATCTTTTTACCGTTCAGGGTGGAATCTGGGTGTGGTTGTATTAGTTGCCTGGATACTGGAGGGAGGGGCTATCTCTTCAGGGCAAAATGGCTGCCCAGGACCCCGGC
>NW_006289225.1:14245-17360 GCF_000327345.1 Myotis davidii
TCAGTATTTTTGCATGCATGATCATAAACTGTGATGAACCAAATTTGTCTATCTACTAAGGATTGTAGTAATCAAAAATGTCTTTTTGTTTCCAGGCATTTTCAGATGAATTTGACAAAATAGCTAATGGAAATTTCATCAGTGACAAAATTGCCAAGACTCAGAATACACAAGGTTCAGTAAAGATATAATTTCATTTTTCCTAAATTTATTTCATTCTTATTTTGTTGTTCTTTTCTGTGGTTCAGAAAAAATATTAAATTAAGAAATCATTTCTAGTTGTTAAATGACTACTTAATGATAAGTGAAAGATGGCAGTTATGATTTTTATGAAAAAATCTATTTCTGAGAAAGGAGATATTAAATCATATTCCATACACCTGGGCATGCAAGACACTGGCCATGATTGACAATCTTGAGCGGAAAAGTAAGCAATCCAAGTTAGATAATCTGTACAGAGGGCTTTAAGTAGTGATGGGGCTAGTATTTCCTAAGGATGATGTGACCTGTGTTTTTGGAAATAGACATATTTAAAGAGATAATACCAACCAAATGCTGCTTCTCTGTCAAATTTGCTGTTACATGTTTGGCTTTATCCTATTTGGAGTTTTCTGAGGCTTCTTGAATCTCAATATGTATGTCTTCCATCAAATTTGGGAATTTTTCAATCATTTATTCAAATAGTTTCCTGCACTCATCTCTCATCTCCTCTGGGGGCTCCAATAACATGAATGTTAGACCTTCTGATAGTGTCCTGCCAGTCCCTGAGGATCTGTTCTTTTTTTTCTTTAAATCTTTTTCTCTCTGTTTTTACGATTGGATATTTTTTATTGGTCTACATCCAAGTTCACAGACTCATTTCTCTGTCTACAGCTGAGCTTACCCAATGAATTATTAAAATTTTAGATACTGTACTTATAAGTGCTAAAATGTCCATTTGATTCTTAATTTATAATTTATTTTCTCTGCAGAGACGCCTATTTTTCCACTCATTCCAAATCATTTCCATACATTCAAATATATTTAGTTTGACTTCAGGGAGCATATTTATAGTAGATACTTTAAAGCCTTTGATAAGTCCAACATCTGGATCATCTTGACGTAAGCTCTATATTCAGTATCTTTAACCTTGAGAACTGCTTTTTTTCTTTTTTAATATATTTTATTGATTTTTTACAGAGAGGAAGGGAGAGGGATAGAGAGCCAGAAACATCGATGAGAGAGAAACCTAGATCAGCTGCCTCCTGCACACTCCCCACTGGGGATGTGCCCCCAACCAAGGTACATGTCCTTGACAGGAATCGAACCCAGGACCCTTCAGTCCGCAGACCAATGCTCTATCCACTGAGCCAAACTGGTCAGGGCTGCTCACATTTTCTTGGTTCTCTGTATGACAAGAAGTTTTGGGTAATAGACTGTTTTTTTTTTTTTCATTATTATGTTGTGACACTTGGGTCTTGTTAAAAATCTCCTGGAAAATGGTAATTGTTTCAGCAGGCAGTCAGTAAGTTCATCCTAACAGTCCTGTCTCACCTTCTATGGGAGGCGTTCCCATGTCACTTCAGTTCTCAGAGCCTTTGCTGTGCTCTTGGGACAGCTTCCCCATGCGCAGCTCCAGGGTGGGCTTAGGATTTATTCCCATTTGTCACAGAACTGGGGTCCACCTTCTCCAGCTATCCCCTCAGCAGAACTTCCCTCACACTCTTGGCTTGCAGGAGCCCATTTTCTAGGCCTCTCCCCAGAGAGACAGTATTCTCTTGGAGTTTAAGTTGCCTGTTCTGTTGCTGCATAACTTTGTGTGATCAGGGTTGTCCTTGGGCAAAGTGGGGAGAGAGAAAAGAGAAAGAGAAAAATAACAGGGATTTCCCACACACAGCCGTGTACACTTTTCAGACCACAAGGGCCCTTTTCCCTGGATCTTCTGGATAGAAATACAGACCTCTAAGAGCTTTAATCCCCTGTGGTGCCACTATGGAGTTCTACAACTGGGGTCACCTTGGGGATAGGGCCTGGATTTAAAAAAAAAAAATATGGAACTTGTATGCAGGCATATAAGCATAAAGGTGGACTCAGACAACAGGGGGTGAGGGTGAGGACAGGACTGGGAGGGTAGGGAGATAATGGGGGGATAAGGACACATTTGTAATACCTTAATTAATAATATATATATATATGATGTAAAAAAAGGAATGTCAGGATAAGTAATATTTGATTCCAAAATATATTAAGTATATGTACACCCACATTTTTCCAATGCAAACTGTGCCAATTTCTAAATAAAGCTCAATTGGATCTCAAAAAAAAAAGGAAAATAAGGAATATCCCTGCCATACTCTTCAGCTCACAGGGCCACCTTTTCTTAATCATCTGGCTACGAAGACAGGGATCCTCTGAGAGTTTTGCTACCTGTGCTCATTGTGCAGTTCCAAATCTAGGAGGGTAAGAGGAAAATTACAAAACTCCGCTTTTTACAGGTTGCCTGTTTAGATTTTGACTCTCCTCCTCAACCTGCCTGCTGTTGCTTACTTTTCAGTCCTCACTTAGTAGATATTGTACTTGTCCCTTGTCTTAGTTGAAATTTGTTGGAGAGATAGGCTCTCGCAGGCTGACTTCACCTTGGCCAGCACCAGACGTCCACATTTGATATGTTTTATCTATATATGTAAAAGGCTAAGCAACTGTCTGACTGTCCGACTGGTAGCTTTGACACGCAATACTACTAGGGGGCAGACGATCAATGCAGGAGCTGCCCAGCTGCATTGACTTGACAGTGGTGGTTCTCAGGTGACGCACCCCGAAACCAGAGAGGAGGGAGCCAGATTCCGGATGTGTCACCTGAGAACTGCCCTCTCAAAATCTGGGTCCCCTTGACTTGGGGGATGTGGGAGAGCTGGTTTTGGCTCATTCCCAGCAGGGCAGGCTGAGGGACCCCACCTACTGGAGGGACCCAGCTCACTCCGCAGATACCCTTCAAGTCACAGTGCTGCCCCAGGTGCGGCCGGCCTGTAAGGAACCTCAGGTGGTTGGCTCAAGGGTATGTCCAGCCCACCTCGCCCAGTCCCACCCCACTGGCCACCTTCTAATTAATTTCCTTTCAATGTGCACGAATCTATGC
>NW_006289225.1:17522-18302 GCF_000327345.1 Myotis davidii
GGTAACAGATATTTCATGAATTTTTGTTCTTTTAATCAAAAATGCCCAGGTTCTAAGATTCCTTTAATAATGGGGAAAGCATTTAGATAATGAGGCAATCATCATAATCTAAGTGTACTGTACTGATTTTTTATTCATGTTTGTAAATATGTTGATGTTCTCATGTAGGGGTCTCCAAAGCAATTTTGGAAAAGGCTGGACAAAATGTGGAAATAGAATGTTTGCGCCTAGGTAAGGCATGATGCTGCTTTTCAGTCCTAAAGCATAAGTGGAAGGCTGAATGTGGGAGGCTGTGGAGAGGGAGACAACATATTGATCTTAAAATAACACATTTTACTAAAGAATTCTACTCATAGAGAATTAGAAATGAAGTGAAGTGAAAAGAGAGATCATGGTTAAAAATAGAAGGTAAGCAAAAAAGATTCATCAGAGGTAGTATTTCAGGAGTCTCTTATTGGCATGAAAAATGCTTTATTTGCCAAAGCAGACATTTTGCTTTGTAAACCATCAGAGAGTAGGTTCAGCATCTGATTTTGCATCTTTCTGTTTTGCGTTTCTTAGCTCAACAGCACAACAATGGTTATATAATTACTGATGGTGGATCTCTGAAGTGCAAGAATATTATTCATGTCCCTGGTGATGCTGATGTGAAGAGATCAGTTACCCGTGTTTTGCAAGAGTGTGAAAAACGGAATCACTCGACCATTTGCCTCCCAGCCATTGGGACAGGTTGGTAGCCTCTCAAGGCTAAATTCTTAGGTGTCCCTTTTCCCTTTGATT
>NW_006289225.1:22522-23296 GCF_000327345.1 Myotis davidii
ATTTGCATCTAGTCACTCCCCCTTCAGGTGGGGGTCCCCACTGGGGTGCCTGGTCAGCCTGGATGAGGGGCTGATGGCTGTTTGCAGGCTGGCCACATCCTCTTTAGGGTGGAGGTCCCCATTGGGGTGCCCGGTCACTCAGAGTGAAGGGCTGATGGCTGTTTTCAGGCTGGCCACACCCCCTTTAGGGTGGGGGCTCCCCACTGGGGTGCCTAGCCAGTTTGGGTGATGGGCTGAAGGCCGTTTCCAGGCTGGCCAAGCGCCCCCAGCGACAGAAGCTCCCAGCCTCTCCTTTCTTTTCTTTATTTTTTTTAATTCTGGGATTTATTTACCTTCTATAATTGAAACTTTGTAGCCTCGAGAGGAGCTCAGAGCCAGCCAGCTTCCTCTATCACCAGGGGCAACCCAGCTTACTACTCGCTCCAGCTCCGTGGCCACAGTAGGCTAAAATCAGGTATCTGGGATTTATTTAGCTTCTATAATTGAAACTTGGTTGCCTTGAGTGGAGCTCAGAGCCAGGCCATGGCAAGCAGGAAGCTTGGCTTCCTCCATCATTGGGGCAACCGAGCCTCCTGCTTGCTCTAGCTCCGTGGCTTCTGGCAGCCATCTTGGTTGGGTTAATTTGCATATAGTCGCTCTGATTGGCTGGTGGGTGTGGCTTAAGGTGTGTCAATTTGCATGTTTGTCTTGTATTAGTGTAGATATGTCACTGTTTAAGGTGTACTGCATAATCATTTGACATTACATATGTTACTGCAGTATGTTTAGTTAGTA
>NW_006289226.1:0-642 GCF_000327345.1 Myotis davidii
GGTTCCTAGGTCGAGGCTCAACCACTGAGCCACCCCAGCCACGGTTTTCCTCACCTACTTCCACAGACCAGCCTTTTCAGAGCCACGTGAGCCCCACTAATTTTACTTCTGCTAAATCCATCGATTGTGTGATATACACACGAACCGTTACCTTTAGGGGTTAAAGCGACTCTTGAGGACGAGACGAGAAATCACCACACATTCCTACGTTTCCCGAAACTTCAAAATCACCCCCACACACACCTCACTGTCTAGTTTCCCTTAAAAGAAATTTTTTTTTTTTTTAAAATTCCTTTCTTCCTTTCCAAGCCCGGGTTGGGGTTTTTTTTGTCCGTATTTCTCACACGGATTCTCTTTTTTTTCCAGGTGATTTCGACTTAGCGGATGCGTTTGATGGTGAGTGACGTTGGCCGCGTGGCATTTTTTATTTTATTCCTTTCGCCGTGGTTACTGGCCGACTTTTTGCGACGCGGAGGTGGAAGAAGACGTTTGTATATATTTTTAAAAAATATATTTTTATTGATCTTCTCTAAGACTTTCTCATGATAAAATGATTTTTTCTGCCTCTTATCATTTCTATCACTCCTCAGGAGCTTAATGAGTCTTTTTTTTTTTTTTTAAAAAAAAACAAACACAAAAACA
>NW_006289226.1:2988-4302 GCF_000327345.1 Myotis davidii
AGCTGCAAACAGCCCTCAGCCCCTCACCCAGTCTGGCCAGGCACCCCAGTGGGGACCCCAACCCTGATCCAGGACACCCTTCAGGGCAAACCAGCTGGCCTCCACCCATGCACCAGGCCTCTATCCTATATAGTAAAATGGTAATATGCAAACTGACCCTAATAGCAGAAAGACTGTGGAATGACCGGTCGTATGACACGCACTGACCACTGGGGGGCAGACGCTCAACGCAGGAGATGCCCCCTGGTGGTCAGTGCGCTCCCACAGGGGGAGCGCCGCTGAGCCAGAAGCCGGGATCACAGCTGGCGAGCGCAGTGGTGGTAGCGGGAGCCTCTCCCGCCTCCTCGGCAATCGGACATCCCCTGAGGGTTCCCGGACAGCCAGAGGGTGCAGGCCGGGCTCAGGGACACCCCCTGACCCTGCACCCCGAGTGCATGAATTTCGGTGCACCACGCCTCTAGTCTAATAACCTTATCAGAACTGTAATTACCTAGTATAATATCACCAACGTTGTAGGAAATAACGAATTATTTTTTTTTTAAAAAATTAGCCTGTTATATTGGGTCGAACATTGAGTGAACTCACCCCCAAAGTGTTGGCAGGGCCAGACGACTCCATGGGCCTTCTTTGGCTCACAGAGGGGGAGTCCCCCACCCCCAGTCTATGGTTAACCCCACCCAGGCCCCCCGGGCACGCTGGGTAAACCGTTTATCGGCAAATGTGTGCTTCGCGCACGTCTCTCCTGGAAATTTCTTCGTATCGCAATTTTGCTCTCTGGCCAACAGGTGACCCAGGAATCCCTGCTCCCCCGAGGCCCAAGCCGAACCCGAACCCAAAGCAGCCAGAAACCTCAGGTAAGACCCTAAAGTGCTTCCGGTCCAATCGGTATGTTTTTGGGTTTTTTTTTTTTTTTTTTTTTGCAGGAAACTGATTTTTTCCCACGTCATCTAAGAAGAGGATGAATTCAGATTTGCATGTGCTAACGGGTCTTCTCTGTTCAGGGAAATTCCAAATTTCCAGCAGGGGGAGACACTTGTCAAAAGGATACGTTTGGTTTTATTTGCAGGTGATGTTTTTTTTCTTCTAATTTGCATTTTTATGGATGTCAGAGAGGAAGGGAGAGAGAGACGGAGACAGGATCATCCGTGATGAGAGAGAATCATGGATCGGTTGCCTCCCGCACGCCCCCTACTGGGGATGGAGCCCGCAACCCGGGCCTGTGCCCTTGACCGGAATTGAACCCTGACCTCCTGGTTCCTAGGTGGATGCTCAACCCACTGAGACACGCTGGCTGGGCTCCCCTCCTTTATTGTA
>NW_006289226.1:4432-5499 GCF_000327345.1 Myotis davidii
ATATATATTTTTAAATAAATCTTTATTGATTCTAGAGAGGAAAGAAGAGGGAGAGAGAGAGAAACATCCATGATTAGACAGAATCACGGACCAGCTGCCTCCTGCACGCCCCCTACTGGGGATGGAGCCTGCAACCCGGGCCTGTGCCCTTGACCGGGAATCGAACCTGGGACCTCCTGGTTCCTAGGTCGATGCTCAACCACTGAGCCACACCAGCTGGGAGTTAACAGTATTTTTCCACAAGCAAGGTTTTAAATGCATTTTCCATGGTGTCTTTTATGCGTTTGTGGTCTCTCTCTCTCTCTCTCTCTCTCTCTGGCTGTTCTTTTAACTTGAGAATCATTTTGTCACGGTTCGTCTCTCCTCTTGGGAAAAAATGACCCACCTCCCTATGTTGTTGTTTTTTTTTTATTTGAATTGTTCACGGCCACAAATGCATTTGCCAAATGCCGACCCATTTGCATAATGGAAGGTGTTGTCCTTGGGGATTCAATTATGTAAATTCCTTCCTCATTATTTTTTTTTTCCCTTTAAATGCGTTTCTCAACGGCATGGCCCTGTGTCAGTTTATTGCTGGGGCTCCGGTGTAGGTCCATCTGTTTTCTGTTCGTTTCTGTAACGAAGAGATTTTGCAGGATTCTTTAAAAAAAAAAATTAGACACTTAATGGTGAGCAGCCTTTTAATGTTTAACGGGTTCTCTTCGCTGGTTAGCTTTTCTAAGAAGATGGTCATATGAGGGGGCCAGGATTTTTTTTAACAATATATATATATTTTAAAAAAATGTATGGATTTCAGGGAGGAAAAAAGAGGGAGAGAGAGAAACATCCGTGATGAGAGAGAATCAGGGATCGGCCGCCTCCTGCACGCCCCCTGCTGGGGAGGTGTCAACAGTGCAGGCGGCTTTTTGTTTTATTTCTTTTAACCCGTGAATCTGAAGGTTTGCACTGCAGGAGGATTTTATAGAAAACTAGACGCCTGGTGCACGAAATCTGTGCAATGGGGGGTGGGGGGGAGGGTCCTCTCAGCCCGGCCGGCACCCTCTCGCAATCTGGGACCACTGGCTCCT
>NW_006289227.1:0-1870 GCF_000327345.1 Myotis davidii
CTTGGAAAACTACAGGACATTGAAAAAAGAGAAGAAGATAGAAACAAGTAGGAGAATATACTGTGTTCATGGATTGGTAAAATCAACATAATTAAAATGTCCATACCACCAAAAACAATATACAGATTCAATGCAATTCCTATTAAAATACCAATGGCACACCCTAACCAATTTGGCTCAGTGGATAGAGTGTCGCCCTGCAGACTGAAAGGTCCCAGGTTTGACTCTGGTCAAGGGCACGTACCTTGATTGCGGGCACATCCCCAGTGGAGGGTGTGCAGGAGGCGGCTGATCGATGTTTCTCTCTCATCGATGTTTCTAACCCTCTATCCCTCTCCCTTCCTCTGTAAAAAAATCAATAAAATAGATTTAAAAAAGAAAAAAAAAGGAAAGAAATGTTAAAGGGAGTTATTCAGGCTAAAATAAAAAGACACTAGATAGTAGTAACTCTAAACCATAAAAATAAATAAAGAACAATGTTAAAAGTAATTACATAGGTAAATATAAAAGTCAATACTATTGTGCTTTTGGTATACAAGTCTTTTATATTATTTTATAGGCAATTGCATAAAACAATAATTATAAAATTACTAGAGACCCAGTGCACGATCGTGCAGGAGTGGAGTCCATTGGCCTGGCCTGTGGGATTGGGCCAAAACCGGCTCTCCAACATCCCATGAGGGGTCCCAGATTGTGAGAGGGCGCAGGCCAGGCCGAGGGACCACACCAGTGCACGATTAGGGCCGGGGAGGGACATGAAAGGTTGGCTAGCCAGGGAGGGACTGTAGGAGGGCTCCAGAGCATGTCGGGCCCATCTCACTCAGTCCAGATCTGCCAGAACCCAGCAGCAAGCTAACCTACCAGTTGGAGCATCTGTCCCCTGGTGGTCAGTGCACGTGATAGCAACTGGTTGACTGGTCGACTGTGTGCTCTCTGGTGGTCAGTGCACGTCATAACAAGAGGTTGAGCAGCCTTAGCATATCATTAGCATATTATGCTTTGGTTGAATGGACAACTGGACACTTAGAATATTAGGCTTTTATTATATAGAATGTTAATGAGCACACAATGTCTAACCATGTAATCTGTGACAATAATAATATAAAGGTGGAAGGGTGGATATATATAGTAGCCGAGTATCTGAATACTATTGAAAAAAGTATGTAATTTTTAAAAATATATTTTTATTGATTTCAGACAGGAAGGGAGAGAGATACAAACATGAATGATGAGAGAGAATCATTGATCTGCTGCTTCCCACAAGCCCCTCCCCAACTGGGGATCGAGCCTGCAACCCAGACTTGTGCCCCAATCAGCAATCTAACCGTGACTTCTTAGTTCATAGGTCGATGCTCAACCACTGAGCCATGCTGGCTGGGCTAATGTGATATTATTAAACTAGGTTGTTATAAGTTCATGATGTTAATTGTAATCCCCAAGGTAACCAATAAGAAAATAACTAAAAAATACACAGAAAGGAAATAAGAAGGGGATGAAAAATGGTACACTACAAATAATCAAGTAGATTTCTTTTAAAAATGGAGAAATTGAGGAAGAAAAAAACAAAACAAATAGCTAAACAACAGAAATAAATTCTTCCTTATTAGTAATTACTTTAAATGTAAATGTGTTAAAGTGACCCATTTAAAGGCAGAGATTGGAGAAGGAAAAAGAAAAGCACATAGAGACTCAGAGGAGGTGTGGAAATAAAGTGCAGAGGTACGGAGGCTCAAGCTCTCGCGGAAAGGGGCTATCTTTTTGAATCCGGAGGGAGTCACAAGCTCCCGACTGCTCTGAACTCCGGTTCCGGGAAGTCTCTGGGGACCCAGGACTCATATGGGGAGAAACTGGACTGTCTGGCAGCAGGCAG
>NW_006289227.1:3640-6927 GCF_000327345.1 Myotis davidii
AAAAAATAAAGGCAGAGATTGGCAGATTGATTATTTTTATTATTTGATCATCAGTTGGCTGTCTCCTGCATGCCCCCCACTGGAAATGGAGCCCGAAACCTGGGCATGTGCCTCGACCAACTGGAAACTGAACCGTGACTTCCTAGTTCATGGGCTGATGCTCACCCATTGAGCCACACCACATGGGTGGCAGATTGAATTTTTAATAAATGATCTATGTCTTCTATTGTCTGCAAGAGACTCATTTTATAGACCCAAAGAGGTTAAAAGTAAATGGATGGAAAAAGATATTCCATGCAAATAGTAACTAAAAGAGAGCTGATGTGGATATATTATCAGGTAAAATAAGCTTTAAGTCAAAAAAGGATATGAGACAAAGGAGGTTATAAATTGATAAAAGGTTCAATCCAAAAAGTATATAGAACAAATATATATAGCAAGGGAAAAATAGACAGTTCTGAATAATAGTTGGAGACTTCAATACTCCACTTTCTATAATGGGTAGAACCACCAGACAGAATATCAACATGTAAGGAAATAGCATACTTGAGCAACTTTCTAAACTCTCTAAACTCACTAGACTTACAGACATAAAAAACACTCCATTTGCCTGGCTGGTGTGCCTCAGCGTTTGAGCATTGACCTATGAATCAGGAAGTCATGGTTTGATTCCCAGTAGGGGCACATTCCCAGGTTAGGGATTTGAACCCCAATGTGGGGTGTGCAGGAGGTAGCCAATCAATGATTCTCTCTCATCATTGATGTTTCTATCTCTCTCTCCCTTTTCCTACCTTTCTGAAATAAAAATATATATATATACATTAAAAAAAGAACACTATTCAACAACAGCAGAATATACATTCTTTTCAAGTGCACATAGAACATTCAGGATACATAAGTTAGACCTAAAATATGTCTTAATAAAATTAAAAATATTGAAATTATATAATGTATCTTTTATGATGACAATAAAATGAGAAATTAATAGAAGGAAAACTGGAAAATATCTGGAAATTAAGTAATATACTCTTTTTTTAGTTGTTAATAAGCAATACATTCTTTTTAAAAACATATATTTTTATTGATTTCAGAAGGGAATGGAGGAGGAGAGAGAGATAGAAACATCAATGATGAGAGAGAATTATTGATTGGCTGCCTCCTGCAACCCCCACACTGGGGATTGAGCCTGTAACCCAGGCACATGCCCTTGACTGGTATCAAACCTGGATCAAACCTGGGACCCTTCAGTCCACAGGCAGATGCTCCCACTGAGCCAAACTGGCTAGGGCATAAGCAATACATTCTTTAATTGATTTTTTACAGAGAAGAAAGGAAAGGGATAGAGAGTTAGAAATATCGATGAGAGAGAAACATCAATCAGCTGCCTCCTGCATACCCCCTACTGGGGATGTGCCACAACCAAGGTACGTGCCCTTGACTGGAATCGAACCTGAGACCCTTCAGTCCGCAGGCCGACGCTCCATCCACTGAGCCAAACTGGTTAGGGCAGCAATACATTCTTAAACAGCCAGTGTGTCCAAGAAGAAATCACAACATACCAAAATTATTGGATGCAGCAAAAGCAGTGCTAAGAGGAAAATTTGTAACTACAAACACTTACATTGAAAGAAAAGAAAGATTCAAGTCACTTTCCCACATCTACTGCAAGGATGAATATCTTTCTCAGCAATCAGACTGTTGATATTCCAGAATTGTCACTATCACTCTGACTGGATGTACAGTTATTATGAAGGGCCCCAGAGGCACTCTGCAGAGGGACTTCAACCACATCAATGTAGAACTCAGTCTTCTTGGAAAGAAAAATATTTGACAAATGGTGGGGAAATAGGAACTGGTTACCATCCATTCATACTCTCTGCAGTCATATGCAGAACATGATCAAGGGTATTACATTGGGTTTCTGTTACAAGATGAGGTCTGTGTATACTTGCTTCCCCAACATCCATATTCAGAAGAATGGTTCTCTTGTTGAAATCAGAAATTACTTAGGTGGCCCTGGCCTGGTGGCTCCATTGCTTGGAGCATTGGCCAATACACCAAAAAAGTTTGCAGTTTTGATCCCCTGCTGAGGTGCATACAGGAAGCAACCAATCAATGTATGTCTGACTTCGATGTTTCTCCTCTCTCTCTCTCTCTCTCTCTCTCTCTCTCTCTCTCTCTCTCTCTCTCTCCCTCCCCCTTTCCATCTCTCTTCAATCAATAAAAACATAAACTCAGGTGAGAAGTAAAAAAAAAAATAGAAAGAAATTTGTTGGGTGAAAAATACATCCAACCACAGGGTTCAGATGAGGTCAGGTATTGCTTGTACAATATCTCAAGCGCAGAAAGATGAGTTGATTCTTGAAGGAAACAACATTGAACTTGTATTAAATTCAGCTATTTTGATTCAGCAAGACACAAGTTAAAAATAAGACTGTCAGAAATTTTTTCGATGGTATCTATATTTCTGAAAAAGAAACAGTCCAGCAGGCTGATGAATAATATCTAAGTTGTCCAGCTATAGGAACAGTAAGATGCCAAAAGACTCCTCAGATTTATTTGCAATATTTTAAAGATGCAATAAAAACCATGTATTGAAAACAAAAATTATCTCAAGTCAATAACCTAACTGTACACCCCAAGGAACTAGAAAAAGAAGAGTAAACTACACCCAAAACTAGCAGAAGGAAGGAAATAATAAAAATTATAGTGGAATAGATGAAATAGAGAATAGAAAAAGCAACAGAGAAAAATCAATGAAAACAAATGTTAGTTCTTTAAAAAGGTCAACAAAATTGACACTTTTAGGCTAGACTGACTATGAACAAAAGATAGGAGACTCAACTAAAATTGGAAATGAAAGTGGAGATGTAAGTACGTATTTGATAGAAATAAAAAGGATTATAAGAGAATGCTATGAACTGAAAGATCAGACAGAGGGCGAAAACCAGGACTACAGGCTTTATTAGAGGAGAAGGACCTGCCGGGCTGTCTCCCAAGGAGAGGACAGCAGCACCTGCAGGGGTGGGCACGCCTTTTGAGGGGCGGAATGGGAAGGGGTGGAATGGGAAGGGGTGGGGGCTTAGTGTACCCGGCGCACACTGATTGGTGGCTTACTGCATTGTCCATATAGGACAAGGGCTTAGGGTATTTGGTAGGTGTGGATTGGTGGTCCAAAGTATAGTCCATATAAGGTACCTGGTTAGTTACTCAGGTATTTCCGGGCTGCAGGTTACGTCATACTCTGCCCACCAGTTGGGGGAAGGGAGGATCTATCATCCCAGGCT
>NW_006289227.1:6954-11798 GCF_000327345.1 Myotis davidii
ACCCAGGGTCTCAAAGATTCCAGTGACATAGGTGTCTTTAGGCTCTGAATTCAAGGCCAGATAGATCTCTCCCACCTTCTGGCTGGCGAATGCCTGCATTCTGTTCTGCAAAAAACTGGTGAAACAGCGCATGAGACAGGGGCCAAAGAGCAAGATTAAAAGAATAAATGCCAGTGGGCCTAATAGTGGGAGGAGCCACCGAGTAAGTGAGCCAAAGATGGCATACCCCCTTCTAGCTGGTTACTGCGTCTTTGGTCAATCCTGTCCCAGAGGGATTTAATGTGATTCATTTACAAAGTAGCAGCATTCTTCCCCAAGAAAGACACAGGTACCTCCTTTTTCTGCTGTCAAGAGATCTAAAGCAGGTAGGTTCTGTAGGGCTACCGCTGCTAAGGAGTCTACCTGCCTTTGAAGGGATTCAAGGGAATTGCTAATGATGGAGATATCCTCTGAAAATTTAGCAGACAATTTGTGGTAGAAATGAACAGAGGAGGAAATGGCTTCTACGCCTGTCCCTACTGCAGTGAGAACTCCCGTAAGAGGGGGACAAGGGCCGCCCTATTGTGGCGAGACCTGAGAAGACCAAGAGAGGATTCGAGTTCTCCCTCTGTTCTGATAGAAAGATTGGGGGTTAGGAAGACATAAAGGCAGAGCAAGTGTGACAGGTCCTGGGGGACACAGGTGTAGGCTGTAGTCCCACAGAGGCAAAAAATACCAGGTGGAGGGCAGGCTAAGGGAGGGGGTAAATTTATAGATTGTGCACAGTAGTAAGGTGTAGGAGTAGTTGAGGTAGTGATTTGAGAGATATTTGTTAAACAGGTAGTGTTTTCCGTATTAAAGAGAGAGATATTGTATAGGGTGCGTTGAGGTCTGGTATAGGTAAGTAGTGGTACAATAGGTTGGGATTGGAGTGGCTAGGGTTCGAGCCAGTGACAGACAAATCCAGCAGGATGTAGAGAAGGAGGGATTGATGTTAGAGAGTAGGTGGAAAGTTGTGATGAGGGTGGGCAAAAGAGTAGGTCCAGGGTTTGCAGGGAGAGAGAGAATGTCCTTTAGTGGGGGAGGGATAGGTTGGGGATCAATATAGGTTTTGATAAAGACAATTATAGTAGAATTGATGACTCCCTTGTCATCCCAAGTCCATTTCACCTGGAAAAAAAAAACCTTTCATTGGTGCATTCATTGTTAGCTGCCTATAGGAGGATTATGGTGAGGAGACATATAAAAGGAATTCGAAAACCTGAGCTTCTTCCAGAGTAAAAAGTGGGAGGGTCCCTTACCATGTAAGAGCCTGTGAGGAGTGATGGGTCATCAGGTCCTGGATGGTGCCGCTGAGTCTTCTTCGGGGATAGTAGGAGGCATTTGGTGAGCCTGAGAGAGGTAGGTATTGCAGTGAAACTGGGAGGGAATGTTAGAATGGGCTGTTATACAAGGGAAAAGAGAATAGGAAGGAACGGAGCAGTGGAATCCAGGAACCTCGATGGTTGAATAAGAAGCCTGCCAGGCTTGGAGACTGAAACCTCACTTTCTTGCTCAGAGTAAAATGGCCCTTTTACAATTCTTATAAATAGCTTCTTTCTTTCATTCATTCATTCATTCTTTCTTTCTTTCTTCCTTTCTTCCTTTCTTTCTTTCAACATTTCTCTTTTCCTTCTCATCACATACACAACCTTCACAAATTTCACACTTTCAAATTAGCCTTTAAACCTTCTATGTCCTTCAAAAATGCATAATCATGCCTCAGACCTTCCATTAAGTATTTCTCTTACTTTCAAGAAAATATACATCAATATTTCAGTGTTGTTTAACCCAGCAATGCTCCAAAGTCTTTAAGTTAATAAAGACTTTGGAAAATTATGTATAGGTATATGAGGCTGGAGAAAATGCAGGGGGAGGAGGGAGCAGGCTACGCAGCCTATCCCCAGGCCTCTAGCTGCTTGGATTTTAAAGTTGCCGCATTTTTTCCTACAGATAACGATCTTAGTTTATGATAATAGCCAGACTGTTGAGTAAACCTGTGTAGTCAAGGAAGTTTCCTTTGGGAAGCATGGAGTGGGCGAGGAGAGCAGGGTGAGAAGACGCTGAGGTCAGAGTAGTTTTCAGAGCATTAAAGGGTGAGAATGTTGGCCTTGGGATCTAAAGGCTCAGTGAGGGGGTCCCTTCGCCATGTCATGTCACAGAGGAGTTCTGCAAGAAGACTAAAGTTGTGGACCTGGAGGCGAGAGTACCCAGTGAGCCTGAGAAAGAAGAAAATTTCTTGTTCAGAGGAGGGGACAGTCTTAGAGTAGATAAGAAGATAAGGCGTTTACAGTCCCAGGAATGGCTCAGCCTTGTGGGGTGAGAGAGTGAAACTGAGGTAGGTGACTGTGGTTTGGGACAACTGGGTTTCACCACAGTCGTGGTGGTGGGCTCTGTCCTGGTGGTGTAAGTCTTTGGGGCCCTGTTGGGGCCTGGGCAGCTTCTTCGGTGGCCAGTCCCAGGAGGTCTGGGAGCTTCAAACCGGATCCAGAGGGCGGCCATGCTGGATTGGCTGAGGCCTGACCCAGAAGGCCAGACTATAGTCTGATTTCCAGTGGCCTTTCCCTTCCTCACCTTGGGCAGGGCCCAGAGAGGGATCTCGAGTTTGAGCAGGACTTGGTTCACTGTCTTTCCTTGCTGCTTTTGAAGCATGGGCCCGGAGGAGGCTTAGCCCCTGACTTACCCACGGTTGGAGGACCGGCACTTTGTTTGGGGTTTGTGAGAATGGTGACTAGGAGCTGGAAGGCCTCCTAATGGGCCTCAGCCTTGGCCTGATACCGCCTTTGATTTTGGATTTGGGTCTCCTCATCTCTATTATTAAAGACCTTAAAGGTCAGGTTAACGAGGTCTTCTTGAGGGGTTTGTGGAAATTTACTGAGCATGTCGGGGGAGTAAAGGCGGTCAGGTCAATGGAAAAAGAAACCTGAGATGCCTCTCAATCTGTGAGGCTGGACTTAGAGAATGGGGCATCGACTCAGACTATGCCCTCAGTTCCTGCTGCCTCCCTCGGGTAGAATGGGCACGGGAATAGAAGAGGCTGTTGAGGAAGGCAGTCTTTGGATGACCTGAGAATGAGTGTTAGATGCGAAAGGCTGTTTTGGAGCTCACGCTCTCAGGATTTGGGCTCTTAGGGACTGGGGAGAAGGCAGATGCTGGTAAAGAGTGTCTGAAGAGAAAGAGCCGAGGTGTTATTTGATTTCAGAAAGATCAGAGAGTGAGAAGGGAATGGCTACCTGGATAATACCCTCCCTGCTGCGACTTTCGAGCAAAGGGAACTGGCCAGCCACCTGAATTTGGTTGCTGATGGTCACGGGGGTGGGGGTGGGGGTGGGGAGCGCCCAGGGGAAGGCGGGCGGTTAGAGGTCTCAGAGAGTGTGGGATGCAGGTTTCTACGGCAGGGTTGTAAGGGTCTTGTGGCCAGGTAGAGCTTCTTTGGTTTGATGTAGCCAGAAAGATCAAGGGTTGAGAGATTGGTGAGGAGACACCCTAAGGGTGTGATTCGAGGGGGTTTGGACTGAGAGGTCCCCCATGACTGGAGGGAAGGGTGAGCAGAAGTTGGGGAAGGAACAAGGAGAGTCCTCCTTTTCCCTCAGCCAATGTGTAGCAAGAGAGAGACGAGTAAAGGTTCCAAGGTCGTCGCCCTGAGACCTTTCCCGTGGAGTAGAAGAGAATTCCAGGCCAGCCACCTGAATTTGGTTGCTGATGGTCATGGGGGGGGGGGGTGTCAAAAGTGTGTGTTTGGGGGGGGGGGTGTCTGGTGCGTTCAACTCTTTCGTAGAACGCACGAAACGTATATAGCCGAGTAGACGGGAAACTCTGTAGGCCCTAATGCCCCTCCAGGTCACAGGGAGCGAGAGAAAAAAGTAGAGGGCTTGGGAAAATCCCTGAAGCCTACCGGTGGAAGGGAAGCGACGAGATCCCATGTGTCCTGGTGCGGCAGGGTTCGAGAGGTGTCCGGAGCGGGCCAATCAACTCAGAACCATACCACTGAGCAGAGCCAGAGTAGAAGTCAGAAGCTGGGGCCAAGGTTTGAGGATCGTCCGCGCTCCTGTTCACCTCTCCCAGGTTTTGGCACCAAAATGAAAGATCAGACCGAGACAAAAAAACCAGGACTACAGGCTTTATTAGAGGAGAAGGACCTGCCAGGCTGTCACGCAAGGGGAGAATAGCAGCATGTGTAGGTGTGGGCACGCCTTTTGAGGGGCGGAATGGAGAGGGGTGGGGGCTTAGTGTACTCAGCGCACACTGATTGGTGACTTACTGCATTGTCCATAAAGGACAAGGACTTAGGGTATTGGCAGGTGTGGATTGGTGGTCCAAAGTATAGTCCATATAAGATACCTGGTTAGTCACTCAGGTATTTCCGGGTTGCAGGTTACGTCATACTCTGCCCACCAGTTGGGGGAAGGGAGGATCTATCATGAACAACTGTACCCACAAATGGGATAACCTAGATGAAATACAACAATTTTTGGAAATATACAAACTACCAAAACTGATTCAAGATTATAGAAAAACTAGGGGCCTGGTGCATGGATTCGTGCACCTTTGGGGTCCCTTGACCTGGCCTGTGGACATCCCCCAAGGGGTCCCAGATTGTGAGAGGGCACAGACCAGGCCAAAGGACCCCACAGGTGCATGATCGGGTTGGGGAGGGACTGTAGGGGGGCTCCAGGGCATGTCCAGCCTGTCTTGCCCAGTCCTGATTGGCCAGAACCCAGCAGCAAGCTAACATACTGGTTGGAGCGTCTGCCCCCTGGTGGTCAGTGCACCTCATAGTGACTGTCGAGCGAATGCATATTAGGCTTTTATTATATAGGACTAGA
>NW_006289227.1:12699-16008 GCF_000327345.1 Myotis davidii
TTTTTTTTTTCTTTTTTTTTTTTATTCTGGGCCAGCTTTAGCTCTGAGGCTTGGCTCCAGCTCTGAGGCCTCAGCTGCTGAAAGTAGGTATCTGGTTTGTTTTGACTCTATTCCAAACTCTGTATCAACTCTCCAGCTCTGAGATCCGCTCGCAGCTTCTATATTTGTTACAATGTTCAAACTGCAGCTCAGAGGCCTGCAGCCGCAGGCGGGGAATGTTGGTTTCCTCTGTCACTGAGGCAAGCAAGCCTCATGTTAGTTTCAAGCTACCTGGCTGCAGGCCGCCATCTTGGCTGTCAGTTAATTTGCATATCTCACTGATTAGCCAATGGGAAGGGTAGCGGTCGTAAGCCAATTACCATGTTTCTCTTTTATTAGTGTAGATGGGCAAAGGACCTAAATAGACACTTACCCAGAGTGGACATACCGATGGCCAAGAGACATATGAAAAAATGCTCAAAGTCACTAATCATCAGTGATGCGAATTAAAACAACTTCAAGCCTATCAGAATGGCTACCATCAACAAATCAACAAATGACAAGTGTTGGTAAGGATGGGGGTGGGGTGGGGAAGGGGACCCTAGTACACTGCTGGTGGGAATGCAGATTGGTGCAGTCACTATGAAAAGCAGTATGGGGTTTCCTCAAAAAAATTAAATATGGCCCAGCTAGCATCACTCAGTGGTTTAGGGTCAACCTATGAACCAGGAGGTCATGGTTCATGGTACATGCCTGATTCCTGGTTAGGGCACATGCCTAGGTTTCAGGCTCAATCCCCAGTGAAAGGTATGTAGGAGGCAGTCGATCAATGATTCTCTCTCATCATTGATGTTTCTACCTCTCTATCCCTCTCCCTTCCTCTCTGAAATCAATACAAATATATTTAAAAATAAAAAATAAACACGGAACTTCCATTTGACCCAGTAACCCCACTTTGGCAGGTGCCTCATGCTACTGGGACCCGAGAGGGATTCTCAGTGTACAGGAGTCAGTGACATGACATGTGGAATATTCAGCTATAACAGGCAAAACAGCAGCCAACCGCTCTCAGAAACTAACTGGGCTGATAATACTGTGGATGAAAGGGGCCACATGCTAACCTGACAAGCTCAGGGAAGGCCTGCATGGAGGTCTTGCAAACTCAGAGAACTAAAGTAACCACGAAGGATGGTCTGAAATTAAACTTTAACTAAAAGCATTTATGGTGGGTAGTTACATCCTAAGCCAGTATCTTCACTGACAAGGTCAACTTTTACCTTAACTGAGCCCATTTGCCTTTTTGCCTCTAAGATAACATACCCCTCGCCGAAACCGGTTTGGCTCAGTGGATAGAGCGTCGGCCTGCAGACTCAAGGGTCCCAGGTTCGATTGCGGTCAAGGGCATGTACCTTGGTTGCGGGTGCATCCCCAGTAGGAGATGTGCAGGAGGCAGCTGATCGATGTTTCTCTCTCATCGATGTTTCTAACTCACTTTAGTTTGAAAAACCCTAACTTAACTCTGGTGCCGTGTCACATATAGACATTTTTTTATATTTTCAACCATAATAAAACAAAGGTTTATATTTTTGATATTTATTTTATATATTTAAATGCCATTTAACAAAGAAAAATCAACCAAAAAAATGAGTTCGCGTGTCAGAGGTGTCAGAGGTTCACCATCACTGTGACCTATTCCCTCTGGGCTTTATTCCTCCCTAATTTTGTAAATATAGACCTTTCTGGCTCTTTCCAGTTCCCTTGTTTTATGGAAATATATATGTTGCTGCTCCCATGTCTTAGGGAAATGTAACTGCTCCTGGCTTCCTCGTGTTATGGAAATGTACATTTTCGCAGTCTGTAGTCCTGTGTTTTTCCATGGACCCCAATTCTAAAAATTCCCTAAGCCTGCCTATTTCCCCTAAAATCCCTGTTTCAGTGACAAGAGAGTTGGGTTTGAGAAAAAGTGGAAATGTTGAATATGCAGGTGTGATACATATGGAGGAATTGGGAGTAGGGAAAAAAGTTGGGAATCTTCCACCTATTTGAGCCATTTAAAGCCGTAAGACTGGATGCTTTTTGTAAAGTTTGTGCAAATTTGCAAAAACTTGGAGAAAATGTGGAAGGATGCACTGAAAGACTAGAGCAGCGGTTCTCAACCTGTGGGTCGCGACCCCTTTGGGGGTCGAACGACCCTTTCACAGGGGTCGCCTAAGACCATCGGAAAACACATATATAATTACATATTGTTTTTGTGATTAATCACTATGCTTTATGTTCAATTTGTACCAATGAAATTGGGGGTCACCACAACATGAGGAACTGTATTAAAAGGTCGCGGCATTAGGAAGGTTAAGAACCACTGGACTAGAGAGAAAGGCTTGAGGTTCAAATCTCAGCTGTTAGTCTCTTGGAAGATGACGGCAGGCTCTTAAAGCCCGTTAGTAAAATGAAAGAATAACACAGCTTTCCAAATGGCTCCACCATTGCCACCTCTTGGCTTTGAGAAGGGTTGCGACCCAGCCATTTTCAGTTAAGGCGGCAGGCGACTTCCAGTCACCATCTTGAGAGACAGCAGACGAGCTCGGAGCGACGCACGCATGAAGGGCGGGCCGAAGGCACCTCGGGGCGGAGGCGCGCAGTCGTAGTCCCGCCCCCAGGCCGGGCTCCACCTCCCGGCCCCACTTCCGCTGGGTGAGGTCGCTAGGCGTCGCTGCCGGAATTCGCGCCGGCGGTTTGCCGCATCACGGAAGATGGCGGCTGCAGCGTTGAACGCCGGGGCAGGCTCCTCTACCTCGGGGCCTTCGGCGGCCTCGAACGCGGTCCTGCAGGCCGCAGCCGGCATGTACGAGCAGCTCAAGGGCGAGTGGAACCGTAAAAGCCCCAACCTCAGCAAGTGTGGGGAAGAGCTGGGCCGTCTCAAGGTAGGGGTGGCCGGGGGCGCCACGAGGGTCTACCAGCGCTTCTCAACTTGTGGGTCGCGACCCCTTTGGGGGTCGGACGATCCTTTCACAGGGGTCGCCATCGGAAAACACACATATAATTACATATTGTTTTTGTGATTAATCACTATGCTTTAATTATGTTTAATTTGTAACAGCGAAATTGGGGGTCACCACAAGAGGAAGTGTATTAAAGGGTCGTGGCATTAGGAAGGTTGAGAACCACTGGCTCGCTAGACCGAGCCGAGTTTCCCGACGCGGTGTTAACCGGATCACGTCGGGGATCAAACAGTGAAGGATTCGGAACAGCCAAAGTGCGGACGTGGGGTGAACAAGTGAGAGGGGCCCGGAACCGACCAAATGCAGCCCCACGGTGGAGGGGTGATGGAAA
>NW_006289227.1:16043-25356 GCF_000327345.1 Myotis davidii
ACCGGTAGGAACAGCCAGTGAGCGGGCAAAGTTTCGGTGCTTGGGGGCCTACCTGGCTGGAGTGGCAGGACGGGGTTTTTCTGGTGGCGGGTTCTGGATAAGACCAAGTGGGAAACGAGGACTGGATACGGTGATGAAAGAAGGCTGAGATAATGGGCTGTGTAGTCTAGACCGGACCAAGTTTGGTTCTGAGATACTTGGGGTTAGGGATGCATCTGTAGGGAGTGGGGGGCCAGCCAAGTTGTGAAGGCTGGACTAAACCTACAAAAAAATGTCTTATAGTAGAGGACTAGAGTGGGGTTCATGGTGCTTCAGACCAAGTGTTTATGGGGAAGTAGAAATACTGCGAGCTGGACCAAGTTTGAGTGGGGGTGTTGCCAGGTAAGAAGTGAGGTGTGGGCCGGACTGTAGGGGGAGGGGTTAGCATCCCTCCCGCCCTCGCTGTGTGGATTGGGGTTGGGGGAGTAAGCTGGGCTCAACCCAAAAGAGCAGTGGTTCTCAACCCTCCTAAAGCCGCGACCCTTTAATACAGTTCCTCATGTTGTGGTGACCCCCAATTTCATTGTTACAAACAGAACATAATTAAAGCATAGTGATTAATCACAAAAACAATATGTAGTTATATATGTGTTTTCCGATGGTCTTGGGCGACCCCTGTGAAAGGGTCGTTCGAGATCGCGACCCACAGGTTGAGAACCGCTGCAATAGAGTGTGGGAAAGGTCTGCAAGAACTGAAGTTTCTGTCCCTGTTCCCCCCCCCCCCCCCCCCCTTGATTCCATTGGGCCAGGCATGGATTTTGTCTCCTGATTCCCCAGTAAGGCTATTAGTAATTGTAATGTGAGGCAATCCTGAATGAGCACTCAGGATTTATGAGGACTGACTCCTTTAATGCTCATAACAACCTAATGAGTAAGCGATGATGATGAGTTACATTTTCTAGATTGGGAAACCAAGGCCTAGGAAAGGTAAGTAACCATGACTTGAATTCCCATCTTCTTTCCTTCCTTTTTCCCTTTCCATTCTTTCTTGTCAGCTGGTTCTGCTGGAGCTCAACTTCCTGCCAACCACAGGGACCAAACTGACCAAACAGCAGCTCATTCTGGCCCGTGAGTGTCACTGGAGTTGGTGGGCAGTAATGTGTTGGGGGTCGTGGCAGGAATAGTACTGTGGTGGTCAGGAGAGGGACTCATTCAACTGAGAGTCTGCCCTGTCACCCACAGGTGACATACTGGAGATTGGCGCCCAGTGGAGTATCCTACGCAAGGACATCCCCTCCTTCGAGCGCTACATGGCCCAGCTCAAATGTTACTACTTCGATTACAAGTGAGGATGGACTCTGCCTGGTTGGGGTTGGAGGGGTTACATGGCAGCTCTGATCCCTGGTGCTCTAGCCTGGGAACTTCCTCTCTTGTGAGCTCCATCCCCAGAGACTGCAGGCTCAGGAGGTTGGCCTTGAGGCCCTGAGTCTCTGTTGGCCTCCATTCTGTCTCCCCCTCCACATTCCCATGCTACATTTCCACTTCCCAGTGTAGCCACCATTACCTTTCATATGCCCTGGCCCCAGCCTTAACCCCTTGGATCATTCCTCCTCCACCCACCCCCACCCCATGGCAGCCAGTAGGATCTTTGTGACACTAAACTTGGACTATGTTGATCCCCTGCTTAGAACCTGTCATGGCGCTCCATAACCCTCAGGTTCCAGGCCTCGTTCTTTCCTGTGGTCTCCAAGGCAGTGTCAGCACTCTTCCTAGCTGCCCCCATCCCAGCCCTGACCCCTCCGCCTGTGCTTCTCCTATCCCAGGCCTGTCTCTCCTGCTGGACTATGAGCCTCCTAAAGGCAGAGGGGTCTTGGTCACTGCTGTGTCCCAACTTTGCCTAGCATGGGGCCAGGCCCAGGGCATGGATTCAGTGAATATGTGTTGGATATAAAACTGAATGGTTTTATAGCTCAGTGGTGCCTGCATGGGTTAATGATTAAGTATTTGACATCAAAAGTCAGACAAACCGGAGTTTGAAACTGATTTTGTCAATTCCCGATTATGTGGTCTTGGGCAAATGACCTTACCTCCCTAAGCCTCACTTCCCCCTTAAAATAAAAGCGATGATCCTTAATATCGTAATCATAGCTAATACTTGTACAGTACTTATTTGGGCCAGGTACTGTTCTAATCACTTTAATCTAGGTTAAATCACTTAATTCACTTAACCCTCTTCATTTACCCTCCTCTTGTGATATGAGTGCTGTGGTGATACCCATTTTACAGTTGGGGAAATTGAGGCTGAGTCACTTTACTGAAGTGAAGTCACTCACTTGGGCCCATATGATTTGTGACTTCTTCATACCTCTCTGGACATTAGTTTCATCTGAAAACCAAGGGCTCAATACCTCTCCAAGGAGACAGCATAAGACAGTCATCAGGGGTCCCTGAAACCTGGAGTGGGAGGCACAGTAGGTACCTAAGTTCTTCTTACCTTGGTTCCCTCAACCTGGTTCACAGGGAACAGCTCCCTGAGTCCGCGTACATGCACCAGCTCTTGGGCCTTAACCTCCTCTTCCTGCTGTCTCAGAACCGGGTGGCTGAGTTCCACACGGAGTTGGAGCGGCTGCCTGCCAAGGACATCCAGACCAACGTATACATCAAGCATCCTGTGTCCCTTGAGCAGGTGAGTCTGGAGAAAGGGAAAGGAAGGGCCTGGCTAAGGAGTGTGGTGCAAGGACAGACATTAGGGAGGGTTTCCTGGAGAAGTGGATAGGGTTCACCCATCTTTCAGTCCATAGACTCATTTATTTATTTGTCCATCAAATATTGAGCACCAGCCATGTGCCAGGCACTGTGGTTGGTTTTCAGACTGTACAGTGAAAAAAAGAAATAAAATCCCTGATCTTGGGAGCATGACATAAGGGTGGTCAGGGAAGGTCTTGCTGAAAAGGTGAAATTTGAAAAAACACTGGAGAGGAGTAAAGAACCCAATTATGTGGACATCTAGGGGAACAGTGGTCCAGGTAGCCTGGACCTTCTGCCAAAGGTCCCAAGGCAGAAACATGCCTGGTAGCCTGGCTGAGGGGTAGCACAGAAGACAGTGTTTCTAGAACAAGGTCAGCAGGATGAGAGAGGAGCCTTAGTACCCAGGGTTAGGAAGTAATTCCTAGAGCTGAGGTCTCATGGGAGGACTTGGCTGTGGGGAGAGGCTGGGAGAGAGGACAGTTAAGGCAGGCGGCACAGCTTGGGCAAAGGAGGAATAGGCTTGTGGTACATCCAGCTCTGTCTCCTCCTGTGATTGGATAATAGATGATATTAGTACATATCAGCGCAGGGCAGGCTGGGAGTGTGTGTGTGTATGTGTGTGTAAGTAAGCCAGAGAGACCTTTCTGGTAGAGCTGGTGCCCATTCTGCATGGGGAATGGGTGTTCCAGCAGAGTGGGGCTTATGGTAGCACTGGGAGTATGGTGAAGCCTCCGAGGGTAGGCCACTATGCTGTCTCTACCTCATCTTCTCATCTTCCCCACCCTTCCCTCATTCTCCACAGTACCTAATGGAGGGCAGCTACAACAAGGTGTTCCTGGCCAAAGGCAACATCCCTGCCGAGAGTTATACCTTCTTCATCGACATCCTGCTGGACACTATCAGGTTCATGGGGAACCAGGGCCTCTGTGGTGTTCAGAAAGAGCTTGGAATCTGGAGTCAGGCAGCCCTTAACTGAATCCCATTCTGGCCACTTGTGATCTGGGGAGACTGGGCACATCAGTTTTCTTTTTCTATGCACTAGAACTGGTCATGAGATTGTGGAAAACAGGCTTCATCTCGCTCTGGGCTGTTTACCAGTGTGCCTATACATTCCAGACCCAGAGCACTGATTTAGCAGCCAGACAGTGCTCAGCAACCAGGGACCATGCTGCCTTTCTTAGAGGTGTTCCATGAGTCCTGCGACCTCACCTCAGATCACCTAAACTGTGAAGCCTTTAGTTTCCACTTCTTTAAAATGGGGCCTTCAAATCCCACTAATCCTTTGGGGTTGCTCTGTGCACAAGTGACATCACAGAGGAAGTTGGGCATGACATTTACAAGTCCTTTGAGAAGTAAAAGAGTGTCCAGGTGGAGGCAGAGTATCAGATTGAGATGGGTTTCCATTCCTCCCAAGCCCAGAGGTGGTGGGAGTGAGGATGGCAGTTTTGTGGATTTGGGTTATATTTTGACTCCAAAATTAAAGGAATGAAAAGTGAGTGTCCATATACTGCTTGGCCTAAGAAATAAAATACTTCAGAACAGATGCACCCTCCCTGTCATCCCCCACCCCCATCACTCCCCCCAAGCTAACCCCTTCTGTTTCAGTGACTTCATGCCTTGCAGTTTTTCTACTCAGTGTTGATCATGATACCTCTTGGCAAGGGTACAAGGAACCCCCTCAGGATTGGATCTAGAAATGGCGTGCAGCACCCTTGTAAGGGGATGGTGTTATGTGAAAAGACCCCCTACGTGGGAATCCCAGGCTGGCTTTCAGATAGCCTGAAGTCCTTGTGGCTGGGAGTGGAATTCAGAGTTTGGGCCAGGAAGTCAGAGAGACCTGAGTGTGGCCCTGGCTTTGCAAGCTGGTCAAGCTTCTCCCTCTCTCCCTAAGCCTCCATTGGTTAAACAAGACAGGTTCCAGTAGTTGGTACTGAATTGAAGGGTCAGAACTTACCCATGTCAGACCAGGGAGGACAGAGCCTGGAGTGCTGTCTGTATTCAATAGTGAGAACTTCATCTTCCCCCAGAGATGAGATTGCTGGATGCATCGAGAAGGCCTACGAGAAAATCCTCTTTACTGAGGCAACCCGGATCCTCTTCTTCAACACACCCAAAAAGATGACAGACTATGCCAAAAAGGTGGCTGGGGTGCAAGGGATTATGGGGCCAAGGGGTGCACTTACTAATAGCTATGAGGGTGGCCTGGAGGGACCTGGAGCAAGACTGCCCAGGTTTAAAAATCCAGGTGTGTATCCTCAGGCAAGTCACCAAACTTCTCTGAACTTCAGTTTCCCTATCTGTAGAATGAGGCTAGAATTTAACCTGTGGGATGAGCTTAGCATAGCATCTGGCACGAGGTGGAGGTGAAAACTCAGCACATGTTGGCTGTTGTCCTTAACAGAATTCCTTGGAGGTTATCGCCTTTCCCCACACAACTTTGCTTCATTTGGTTTGGGGTATTTGTGCAGGAGCAGTGCCCCTGGACATGCTGGTGCATGGGGGGCAGTGACCCTGGCTAGAAGAGATGAAATTGACCTTGAGTGATGGTAGCGGTTGATATTTAGTGGGCCAAACACTATTCTTAGCACTTTACAAGTGTTGATTGAATTCTCATAGCAGACTTGAAGAGTGTGATTAGGGTCCTAGTCTCAACCATGGAGAAACTGAGGCACAGAGAGGTGAAGTTACTTGCCTAGAGTTGTGCGGGTAAATTATTAGTAAAGCAAGCCAGGGCCTACATGGGTAAGTGCTGGCTCTATGGGGTGGGGAGGGAGCCTATGTGATCACCCCACCCATCTCTCACCCCTCCCTTTCTGCAGCGAGGGTGGGTCCTGGGCCTCAACAACTACTACAGCTTTGCCAGCCAGCAGCAGAAACCAGAAGATACCACCATCCCCTCCACGGAGCTGGCCAAACAGGTCATCGAGTATGCCCGGCAGCTGGAAATGATCGTCTGAGCCCAGCAGGCACTGAGTGGGGCAGAGCTTACGTTATTGAAAGCAGTTGCAGTGCAGGGTTTCCTCTAATAAAAGTGAATGGACATTCTCTCTCCTAAGTCCTTGTCTTCCTAGGTGGAATGGTGGGGAGTCAAGTCCTTGTCTCTGAAAAACTTGGAAGTTTGAGGGCCCTCAGGGTCAGTCTTTGTCAGTAGCCTTTGCGGAAGGTATCAAAACGAATGCCCACTCCAGGGTCCTTGTGGCAGTGTGGCCTGGAGGAGCACAGGCCTTGGGTAGAGGAACTGTTGCACCAAGCTGTGGACACAGGAGGGCCAGTCTAAGGTACCAGGTTTTTTTAGTGAAGAGGATGAAGTATCCCAATTTTTAAAAAAAAAGTGCAATGAAACCAGTTTTTTCAATAATATGTGAAATGGAACCCTTGTGTGGGATACCACTTTGAGACCCCTTGGAACAAAAGGCATGGGCCCTGGCATGGGCTTGTCTTGGTTTCCGACCTTCCTGAGCTAGTGCTGGGACTTACGAACTCCTATACCCCCAGCCTATGTTTCCTGCCTTGAAATTCTTGAGGTGTTTAAGGCTGAGTCCAAATCTAGCTGGGCCATATGTGGCATTTTTAAGTCCTCCAGTTTCCCCAGCTGTAAAATGGGAATGACCACTCCTGCTTTCCAGAGTGATTTATGCTGAACCCTTGAGTTTGGCACGAGATCAGCTCAGAAATGGAGCTGATGGTATTATGGGGAATGAGGCCATCTCACTGGACCCCATCAGTCTGGATGGTGGATGAATGGAACTTCCGTAACTGTTGCTCTGGGTCCAACCTGTTTCTAGGATGTGGTGCCTGCAAGGAGACTTCTGCCATGACCCACCCCACTCCTTCAACCCTTAGCAGGTGACTTGAACAGGCAGCTAGGCATCTGGATGTTGGTTATTTTATTGTCAAGGAGGGGAAAGTAGAAGCCGTTGAACAGACTACACTCAGTTGGAATGGGTGGCCTGCAAGTCGAAGTGCTCCAGCCCGGCTACCAGGGAGCCGGCCAGCTTGATGGTGGCAACCCAGGAGGGCTCCCTCAGGTGGTTGGTGGGCGTGCTCAGCCTAGGACGAAAGTAGATTCAGCAGGGTCTGGCTGCGTGGTGAGGCCTTTACCCCTTCTAGGCTTCACTTCCATCTACATGAGGGACCATGTCTGAATATACTATAGGTGGTCTAGGACAGGGCTGTATCCAGTTAAACTAAGTAGGAAAAGGGGGCTGAGATTTGGTGATAGTGTGATATACCCCACTCCCCCTAATCGGAGCTCCAAGGGGTCCAGGGCAGCGGGCCTCCTAGTGATTCAGGATTCCCAGGAGCCAGGGTGACAGATCCTGAAATTCAGTGTGAGGGTAATTGGATTATAGTGTCTCCCCTGGATCTGAAGACTTAGGAGTAGTCTCTGCAGCACTGACTGGAACATCAGTACCTGCTGGCAGTCAAAACCTTGGGTCCCAGAGTCAAAAGCCAGAGGCTAGAAGGAGGCATGGCAGTTTGAGGGGCTAGACCAGGGACTTCCTTTGGAGCCCTGCATTTATATCCCTTTGTTTCCAGAAGATAGTCATCTCCCTTCCCGTCCCTGAAGGGCTTGGAACATGGCCCCTCTTGGTACTCTCAAGGACGGTGTCAAGGCTGTGAAGACTGTCAGCTGGGACCAGCTTCCCTCCCTGATGGCTCCAGAGAGTAATGAAAGTAACAGGGCCAGGAGTCAGCTTGAAGGGTTGGATACCAAAGGGCTAGGCCAACGTGTTCCTTCTTGGAGCCCAGTTGGGTTTGAGTTGCAGCCAAGGAAAAGGTCAAGGGTAACCTGGGATCTTGAGCAGAAGGACTAAGTGGGACTCTACCCAAGGAAGTTGGGTTTGGGACTTAAAAGGGATATGCCCTTCTCTCCATAACTCCCCACTTTCCCTCCCTAACCCCCTGCCTCCCCTCACCAGGCAGACACGTTGCGTGGCAGGCGGCGATGGCGTGGCTGGTGGCGGCAGTAACACTTGCAGGGGCAAGAGTTAAGCACCTGGAAAGGCGGCCAGTGGCGTCGGGCACCAGTGTTAGCTGTCCCCGCTGGAGGAGCTCCGCCACCACCACCTCCACCACCACCGCTGTCAGTCATGGTAGCTGCAGTCCGTTCACGAGGACCCTCTCCGGGTGCACCATCCTCACGGGTCGCACCCCGGGCAGCGCGTGGGCCCTTGTTTCTGCGTGTGCGGGTTTTGGCGGGCGCGGGCGTGGGCGCAGGTGGTGATGGCTCGGCTTTGGTGGGAGCTGGAGCCGGGGATGGGGCTGGAGCCTGGTCTGCATCCAAGGCGAGGGGCGGGGCAGGAGCCTGCGCGGACTCCAAGTGACCTGAGCCTGGGTTTGGTGGGAGCGCTGCGAACAGTGGCGTTGGCTGGAGAACTGGTGGCTGCGGTATGGGCTGCGGCGCCAGAGGCGGCGTGGGTGGTGGCGTGGGCGGTAGCAACTCCGGTTGGCCGGGAGGCCTGGGGCGCACCGGCTCTCCATTGGTGGGCGCTGGGAAGATGAACATAGGCGGCGCAAGCAAGGCGGGTGCAGGTTTCCGGGGCCCGGGAGCTGGGTGCGTCTGCCCCGGCGGAGGCTGCAAGGAGCCCCAGGGCCCTGAGAACGCGGCTGCGCGCCGTCTGGGGGCCCCGATGCCTCCGCCAGCTCCGTTGAAGCGGAAGTGGCGTTCAGGGCCATCGGGAGGGCTCACCCAGTCAAATTTGGGCTTCGAGCCTGGGAAGGTGGTGTAGGGTGGTGGCGGAAGGGCCCGGCCGTGGTTCGCAGGCACAGAGGGAGGTCCAGAACACCCCTCGCCGTCTCCATTACCGCCCTCAGCTTCCTGGGTCACCCGAGGGACCTCTCCAGGGGAGCGAGTGGCCCCAGGAGTCAGGGGCCCTTGCTTCAGGACCTCGGCATAAGAGATGGCGCCCGAGGCAGTGGAGAAGAGTCCCCTGCCTCCGCCGCCCCCTAGCGAGACTTTGGCGACTAAGGAACTCGATGCTGCTGCAGGGGGCAAAGGAGGCCCCGACTTGAAGGTGACTTTACACAGCAGACTCAGGCCGGACTCGGAAGCCACAGGCCGGGCCATTTCACCCTCGCCTGCTTGGGCAGGCGCTCCTCCTCCGGCCCTGCCGGCTGCCTGGCGCTCGCTGCCGCGAGGGACCTGGTTTTCTATGGGGGTTGTGGCAAGTGTGGCCAGAGCAGGACTTATTCTGCGGTCCGGGGTCTGCTGGTCGGAAGGCGGCGATGGTGACGGCTTTCGCGGCTCCAAGGATGGCGGAGTCAGGGATGGGGCCCTCCGGACAGGGTCGGGGTCCTCTTCGGCTTGTGTCAGAGGCGGGGGTGGCGAAGGCACCGCAGTGCCCGTTGGTTTTCGCCACTTAGACGGCGTGGGCAACACGGTCCCCACGGGGGGTGGGGATGGTGTGGAGACCGCGGCCACAGCCGTCTCCTCTGAAGGGGGCATCATTGGCGAGGGCAGTTCTAAGGGCAGGGGCGAGGGTGCGGCCTGGGGCTCCGGGGGTACCAGGAGTCCCTGGGACGCTGAGCTGCTGGGGAACCAGACGCCCAGCCCGCGAGCCAGGCGTGGGGCAGGGGAGGAGGG
>NW_006289227.1:25422-31380 GCF_000327345.1 Myotis davidii
TGCACGTTCCCCATTTCTGACGGAGGTCGGAGACTGTGGTCAGAAAAACTTGCACCAGTCAGTCTGCCAGATCTGTGGGGACCCGACGAGACTGGCTGTACTTGGTCCACTCAGGCACCAGTCTCTCTAGACGCACTCGTGTTCCCTGACTCCTTCCCCAGGGCCCCATATGGCTGCTGGTTATACATCCTCTTAGTTTAATGAGGTTCTAACCCCAGTGCCCTGGCTGGTCCCTCACACCACATTCCTACACTTTGGCCACCTCCCAGGTCTTCAGGCTCCAAGACACAGGTCTTGCCCGTTTTCCTCTCGCTCAGGCCACATTCATGAGGGGTGTGCTCAGTAGCCTTTAAGGTCTACAAGAAGTTCACGCTTCTCTCCCCGCACTGTAACCCCACCCCCGCTCTCTAGTCCCGCCCCAACTGTCAGGAAACCGGGCCTCCTTCACACCTACTCAGGCCTGGCCCCGCCTCCACCTAACAAACTCCAGGTGTTCCAGTCATGCTAAGCCCTCTGTCCTCACCTCCAACCCTCTGATCTCTCTCTATGTCGATCATTTGGGGCCTGCCTTCTACCCGAGCAGCGGCGGAGCTTCAGGCTCAATCCTAACTCTTCCCTGCTCGGTTCTACCGCAGGCCTCAACCCTCAGGCTCCACCCTTTCCCTCGAGTTCCGCCCTTGGCTCCTCCGCCCAGGGGTTCCCACTCACCGATTTCTCCTGCCCACCAAAGTTCACACGGCGGCCCCCTGGGCCCAGGGCGGGGCGGGGAACTGCCGTAGAAGAAAATAACCGAAAAGAACGGGGGTGCGGGTGAAGGCGAGTGGGCGAGACACCTAGGGCGGACCCCGAGATCTAGGCCACGCCCACTGGCTCGAGGCCACGCCCTCCTGTCACACAGCTTGAAACTGGCCTCTAACGAACCTGGATCTCCCTTTGAAATACTCCGGGGTCTTCCCTACTGCTAGGCCTCGGAGTTCTAAGCCCCACCCCTTTAGAACGGCCTCCTTAGCCCCGCCCCTTTACAACGCCCCGCCCGCCATTAGGCCCTCTCCCTAAGCCCCCCCATTAGGAACTCTGCCTCGGAGCTCCTCTCTGGGATCTCTCATGCGCCCCTCCCCCAAAACAATTTACTCCTAAACTCCCAAGACCCTCTCTGTCCATCGCCCGCCCAGAAAGCCCATCCACCATGGACCGGCCCTTCTCCAGGACGCACTCACTGGTGTGCGCCTTGGGCGTCCTGTCTCTCCTTTCCCGGGCCCTCAGACCTCGCCCCCTAGTGAAAGCTCCCTTCTCGCCCATGCCTTTCGAACCCAGCAGGCACTGAGCCCCTTCCGTCCAGTACCCAAAGCGCAGACCCTCGCCTCTTTAGAACACTGAGACCAGGCCATGCCCCGGACCCCTTCCCCAAAGCTTAGGCGCTCATGGATGGGAAAGTAGGGTATCCTTTCTGGATCCTGAGAAAATGGGGGCTGAGGGGCTGTTCCCTGGAGCCGGTGCCGGGCTCTAGGACCCAGCGGGCAAGTACTCCCGCCTAGCGTTTACACCACCCTAAGCCTCTCCCTCCCCTTCCCATCTTCCAAGCTCCCCCTCCCTACCCCCGCGCCCCGGCTCCGGGAGCCCGTCTCTAGCGCCGCCGGAGCAAGCGAGGGAGCCGGAGCGAAAAGAAGGAGGAGGAGGAGGCCACGTCGCTGCCGCTCGGAGCCCGGCCGGAGCCTCCCAGGCAGGTGCCGAGGCGGGTGAGGGGGCGAGGGCTGTCCTGGTGTGGGGACGACCTGCACCGCGTTGCGTCTCCTGCCCACCGGGGCATCCCCTGCCCACCTGGGCGTCCCCAGATCCCAGCTGGAAGGACAAGGGGGTGGGGGCTCCTAAACTGCGCGGCAGCCATTTGGGGTAGCAGTCTCCATTTGGGGGGCCTGGACTTCCTCCGAGGATGCTCCATTCATAAAATTCTGTACAGGACCCTCACCATTGAGAAGCTGTGGGGACCACTCCTTCCGGGAAACAGATGTTTGGAGAGCACAGAGCACCCAGAAATCCCGGCGTCCCTTCAAAGGGAGGCCCTGCAGGGACCCCTGCCCTTTTTCTCTGCTTCACCTGTTGTCCGGGGAGGCGGGCGGACAAAGGAAGCAGTGTCACGTGACTGCTCATTCACAAAATCCCATCCCATTGAGAAAAGGGGGCTGGGGGCGCTAGCGGCTCTGCGGCCTCCCCTTCCCCTATAGAAGGGCCGAGGAAACGGGTAGACTGCTAGCGGGGGGGAAAGGGCCAGAGTTCGTTGCATGGGTCCCTAAGTCTGGGACGCCAGGGTCCCTGCACTAGGCGGTAGTGAGGGGCTGGACGACGGCCCTAATACTGGGCAGAGGGCTAGGTCTCCTGAGCTGGGGGCGGGGTAAGATGGTTTTGAAGGATGCTGGGGCGGGGAGTAGGAGGGATCCACCCCCACCCCTTTCCCCCGCCAATTTCTCCCCTTCACCTTCCCGGCTGGGGCCTGAGGGTGCAGGCGTGTGTGTGTGTGTGTGTGTGTGTGTTGTGAATGAAATGCTCTCTGGATGTGTTTCTGTCGCCGGTTTCTGGATTCCTCTGCCTCCATCTCCCTGTCAGCCTCTTTCTGGTCGTTTCTGGTTCTCTCCCTGACCATCTCCGTTGCTGGGTGACTCAGTGAGCTTTGCATCCGGTCTCATTCATAAATGCGGGAAGGAGTTGAGGGGAAGAGAGCCCAGTGGCCTGAGCGACAGGGTGCAGAGGCAGTGAAGGGGGAACTGGAGCTGACTTGATGGGCTCTAAGAAAATACATATGCGCAAGCACCCAGCTGCGAGGGGGAAGGATGGGTGGGGCTGTGGGTATGAGTAGGAGAGGAGAGAAGGGAGGAGATGGGGTTGATGGGTATGAGCAGGAGGGGGAAGGGAAGTGGAAACCCAAGGCTGTGGGGGTTCAGATGGGAAAGATGGAGAGAGAGAGAAAAGGGGTATGGAAATAAAAGGTAGGTATGTAGAAGGAAGGGATGTATAGGGATGAGAGAAAAGAGATGGCATGAGGAAGAAAGAAGCCATGCTGGAAGAAGGGGGTAGGGAGAGAAGATGGGTACTGGGAAGAAGGTAGAAATGGACGGTAAGCTGAGTATCAAGGGTGAAAGTTGTAATGGATCCAGATGTGAGAAATGAAGAGGGGAGATGAAGGGTTCGTGAACATCAAATGTGAGAACAGGATTGGAGTTCACTGACCATGTTGTCCCTGTCCCCCCACTTCCAGGTACATGGTTCGGGTCCGAGCTGTGGTGATGGCCCGAGATGACTCCAGTGGGGGCTGGCTGCCTGTGGGGGGCGGGGGCCTCAGCCAGGTGAGCTTATGTCGGGTCCAAGGGGCCAGGCCCGAGGGGGGGGCCCGCCAGGGGCACTACGTCATCCACGGGGAGCGACTCCGGGACCAGAAAGTGAGCCACCCTGGGGCACGGGACTAGGGTGGGGGCCTGGGAAAATAGGGAAATGGGCCTGGGAGTGCAGAGGTGAAGTCAGGTCATCTCCAAGCCTGGGAATCAAACCTGAGTGTGGGATGGAGTTTGGAAGTGGATATCTGTCCTATGGATAAAAGTTGGGACTTTCGGGAACATTTGGATTATTAGGCAGGTCTTGTCCACTGCCATCACCTGATGGACTATCATAGCAGCCTCCTCACTGCTCTCCCTGCCCTGCTCCCTCCCCCACCTCATTGTGTACCACAGGGGCTCTGCTAACACATGACTCAGATCGCATCCCTCCTCTGCTTAGAACCTCTCATGGCTCCATCTTGTCCAGAGTCCTCACCGCAGTGCCTTACACTCTTGGCCCCTATCTGCCCTAAATATATGGAAGCATTTGGTGGAGGGCTATCTGGGAATGTCAAATAGGACTTACAACCCTACCAGATACCATGGGATAAACATAGCCTCAGCAGGCATATTCTGGGCTGTCTGGCATGATAGGGAAGAACAGTGTTAAAGTTTCAGTTGGGGGTGTAGTAAAAAGATCTGGATGGTTTGCAAAGACTTGGGGGAAGGGTTGCATTTCAGAGGAGTGGTCAGAAGGGACAATGCATGGGAATTTGAAATGGTGTGAAGGAATATAATGATGTTGGGCAAGGATATAAGGGATTATCTAGGGCAGTGATGGCAAACCTATGACACGCGTGTCAGAGGTGACACGCGAACTCATTTTTTTGGTTGATTTTTCTTTGTTAAATGGCATTTAAATATATAAAATAAATATCAAAAATATGTCTTTGTTTTACTATGGTTGCAAATATAAAAAAATTTCTATATGTGACATAGCACCAGAGTTAAGTTAGGGTTTTTCAAAATGCTGACATGCCGAGCTCAAAAGGTTCGCCGTCACTGCTCTAGGGTGTTGATCAGCATGTGTTGGGGAATCTGTGGGAGTTTGATAAGAATTTGGGGGGTAGTGTTTTGGGAGATTGTTGGGGCATTGAGAGGGGATTAACAGTAATATTTTGAGGAGTTTAATAAAGTTTGGGGAATACTATTGAGTCAGAAGGAGGGATATTTGATTATCAGAAGTGGACTAATTAGTTTTTTGAGGCATTCAATAAGATTTGGGATTCCTATTGGTTTATCAGAGGCAGGATATTGGAAAAAGTAGGAATCAGGGGGTTTGGGGTAAATATTGGAGTATCAGGTGTCTGCTCAATAAAATCGGGGAGTGATATTGGTCAGGGTTCAGGAGTACACCTAGTTTAGAGAAGTGAGGTTTAGGGGTATGCAGAGAGGCTGGGGAGGAGGAGAAGTCCTCCGCATGGCTGGATAGAGGTGTCTGACCTGCTTCTCCTGCCCTCAGACCACCTTGGAGTGTACCCTGAGGCCAGGCTTGATTTACAACAAGGTGAACCCTATCTTTCATCACTGGAGCTTGGGTGACTGCAAGTTTGGGCTGACATTTCAGAGTCCTGCAGAAGCGGATGAGTTCCAGAGGAGCCTGTTGGCAGCACTGGCAGCACTGGGTCAAGGTGAGTGGTCCAGGCGGTGGGCACTGGGGGCTGGGGTGGAGGGGTGGGAGAAGCTGGGGTACATGGAACTCATTCTCTGCTTCTCTCCCTGTCCCAGGCTCACTCACTCCCTCCTCCTCCTCTTCCTCCTCCCCTTCCCAGGACACTGCAGAGACCCCCTGCCCTCTGACGGTGAGTTTCCAGGACCAGCTCTGCTGGAAAGGCAGAAGTTTATTTTTGCTCTCCAACCATTATTGAGCACCTACTGTGTATCAGGTATCATGCCACAAGCTAGGGACAGCAATTTGGGCCCAAACTATCAAGTCAATTCTATCCCAGTTATTCTAGTTTCTGTTCTATCACGATAGAACATATTGACACATTCATTCAAGGGTATTTATTGAGCAACTTTAATTAGCAGTGTTTTAGGCACTGGGGATACATCACTGAACAAAACAAAGTCCTTTTCCTCATGGAGCTTCTTTTCTAGCGTGGAAAGGCAGATTTCCCCCCAAAAAAGATAAACTAAAAGATGAATAAATATTAAAAGTAAATGGATGAACAAATTAATGACAAGTCCATCTTTTTAGTGTCTCAGGGTACAAACCTTGGAGTCAACCTTGACTCCTCTCTTTTTTTATGCCTCTCTGTCAGCAAATATTGGCTTCACTTTCAAAATGATCAGACTCTGCCTCCAATCTGGTAACTGCCCAACCTCATCTCCCAACTAGACTATCCCACCAGCTTCTCATTGTCAACACCTTCACTCCCCCCCCTTTAAAAGTAAGGATGAACAAATTAATGACAAGTCCATCTTTTTAGTGTCTCAGGGTACAAACCTTGGAGTCAACCTTGACTCCTCTCTTTTTTTATGCCTCTCTGTCAGCAAATATTGGCTTCACTTTCAAAATGATCAGAGTCTGCCTCCAATCTGGTAACTGCCCAACCTCATCTCCCAACTAGACTATCCCACCAGCTTCTCT
>NW_006289227.1:37843-51593 GCF_000327345.1 Myotis davidii
AGCCAGAGGGACCCTATTGATATCTAAGTCAGATTATGGCCACCCCCCACTCACAACACTCCCCTGGGCTCCATCTCACTCAGGGTAAAGGACAAAGTCCTTACAGTGGTACATAAAATCCCACACCATCTGGCCCCCTCTTTTTCTCCCTCTTCCTCACTCTGCTTCAGCCACACTGATTGCCTCACTATTACTCCAAATGGGCAGGCACATTTCTGTCTCAGGGCCTTTGCACTGGCTGATCCATCTGTCTTGGGACACTCTTCCCTAAATTTCCACATGGCTCGTTTCCTTATATTTTTCAGGGCTTTACTCATATCACCTTCTCACTGAGGCCCTCCCTGAAGAACCTGTTTAAATTGCAATATCCTAATGCTCCTTATTCTGTTCTAATTTTTCCTCAGCTTCTAAGATATTGTCCTTATTTTCTTTCCCGAGACAATTTTCTTATCTTTTAATTTACTGTCATTCTCCCATGTTAGAATGTCAGCTCCTGGAGGGCAAGGATCTTTTGTTGCTCTCTTGCAGCATCTCCAAGGCTTAAAACAGGGCCTGGTAGGGATATAGTAAGTGTGCAGTAAAGATGTGTCAAATAAATGTATTGAATCCATAAATGCCCAGAATGTCCAATGCAACAGAGGGAGTTGTTTGAGAACACCAAGGAACAAAACTGGTTCTCTGGGCAGACCGGGGGAACTTCCAGTGTAATGGAAGATTCCAGTGGGTCTACAAAAACATAGACAGTTCTCGATTATTGAGCGCTTACTCAGGAAAGATGATGTGCCTTTCATGCTCCATCTCACATCCTTACCAGAGCCTCTGTGAGCCTGGCATGTTGTGGGTGTTCAATGAATGACTATTGAAGATAGTAAACAGATGACATAGGAATGATTCCCAAGTTATAGAAAGGAAACTGAGGGTCCGAGAAGCGATGTTTCAGCTTGTAAAGGACAGAGCTTGGTCTGGGTGGGAAAGAAGGAATTCTAGGTGGGTGAAACTGCCCCAATATAGGTGTGGTGGTGAGCACGAGGCAGAAAGGCAGCTGGCTGGCCAAGGGAGAAGGCTTCTGAGAAGGGAGAACGATGATTTGATGTTATGTAGGTTAATAGCTGAGCAGGTAAGAAGTGGGGGTTAAATAACAATAACGATAACCATTTCTAGCTCTTCTTGAACTTCAGGCATGTGTTATGCCCTTTATAGTGGCACCTAACCACAGCCTTATGAATAGACACTATTATAACCCCCATTTTACAGAGGAAGAAACTGAGGCTCAAAGAGATTAGCTCATTTGCTGGAGGCCACACAACCAGTCAGAGGCGGGTGGGGTGGTTTGAACCCAGGCCTGGCTGGCCACAGAGCCCTCCCTGGAGGGGAGGGGGTCTATGTGAGGGCATCAGCTGGGCTGTGCCGATCTGTCTCTGAGGCTGCCAATCTCCCCCAGTCCCACGTGGACAGCGACTCCTCCTCCAGTCACAGCCGCCAGGAGACCCCTCCCACCACCACTGCAGCGGCCCCCCAGGTCAACGAAGAGTCAGCTTCCAGCTTCGGGCCAGCCACGCCCCCCCAGCACCGATGCTCCTCCACTCAGGTGTGCCCTTCAATCCCCAGCAGAAGTCTGGGGCACCTCATGGGGCGCCAGAGTCCCGAAGTGGGCAGGAACTGAGGCTGCAGAGGGAGAAGAAACCACAAACACTCTAGGGATGGATGACTGGAGTTAATGGTGGGATAGGGGTGGAATTTGGAAGTCTGGGATCCTTGGAGGATTGGATGAGGTTTTCTTGTGTCTCCTGAGCTCCTGGAAATTAATTCTGAATTCCAGAGGGGTTTGGTGGATGACTTGGGCAATGAATCCTTCTAGTCTTAGGGGGTTGCTCTTGGATTTTGAGAGACACAGGATGGGAGCCTGGACTACTGGGTCCTTAAGGTGTGGGCTTGGTGCCTGGATTCTTCTGTCTGACCCTAGATTTCCTCTGTCCCTGGGAGAGGAGTGGGCTAGGGGTTTGGAGGACTCCTGGACTCAGGCCACAGGGTCCCAGGACAGGATCCTCGGATGAATGAGGCCTGTGGTGAGGTCTTTGAATTCTCGGGTTTTCTGAGACTAGGCTGGATTGTGATTGTGATGGGATGTCAGGGATCACAAACCCCACTGATGGGTTTTCCTGTCTCTTCACCCCACAGAGCTATCCTCCGCTCCTACCGTTCACAGGATTTCCGGAGCCCTCAGAGCCCCTGGCCGGGGCAGGGGGACTGGGCTGGGGCAGCCGTGGTTATGAGGATTACAGGCGCACCGGGCTGCCCTCGCCCCGCACTCTGTCCACCTGCGTTGTTCGCTTTGCCAAGACTGGCGCGTTGAGGGGTGCAGCCCTGGGGCCCCCAGCCGCTCTACCTGCCCCTCTCCCAGAGGCTGGACCTCCTGCACCAGCCAAGGCCTCCCCGGAGGCAGAGGAGGCTGCACGCTGCGTGCATTGCCGCGCACTCTTCCGCCGCCGAGCAGATGGGCGTGGTGGCCGCTGTGCGGAGGCCCCGGACCCGGGTCACCTGCTGGTGCGCCGTCTCAGCTGCCTGTGGTGCGCAGAGAGCTTGCTCTACCACTGCCTGTCGGATGCCGAGGGCGACTTCTCGGACCCGTGTGCCTGCGAGCCGGGCCACCCACGCCCTGCTGCACGCTGGGCTGCGCTGGCCGCACTCTCCCTGGCGGTGCCCTGCCTTTGCTGCTATGCGCCCCTGCGCGCCTGCCACTGGGTTGCAGCGCGATGCGGCTGCGCGGGCTGCGGAGGTCGCCACGAGGAGGCAGTGCGGTGAGGCTGGCCTGGTGGGCCCAGAATTGAGGGTCCAGGACCCCTGGGCTCTGTTCGGAACCCAAATCTAAACTTAGGCACACCTGGAACTTGAAGCTCGAGTTTAGATTGAGAGACCCCAGACCTGGAACTTGGACTCCAAATCTAGGATTGAGGGATCCCAGGCCCAGCTTCACTGAGCTGTCTACCTAAGAGGTCCCAGGCGTCCTGAGTTCTGGCATCCTCATCCTGCTGTGTCCTTCCCCCCATGACCTAGACTGAGGCAACTCCAGTCATCCCCAGGCCCTACACCTCAGGGCACACAGGTCCCTGACAGAGTCAGGGCCCTGAACCCTGACAACCTGCAGATTACATCCCCAGAACTAGCCAGGAGTTTCGAATACCTGACCCTGCCTGTATACAATTACTCCCAGATCTTGAGATCACAGGACCCAGAATCACCCCAAATGTTCCTGAATGCTCATCTAAAACCTGGGGCACCCATAGCTGAGGTGTTCTAGCCCTAGGACCCCTAAGACACCAAGCCCTCTTAAGATGCCATGGATTCTAGGATATGCTCAAACAGATGTTCTCTGACCAAAATGCCTTGGGAGACCCACCTCATAGCCTCACTTCTTCCCCACATCCCACCCCCGTCCCCCAATCCAGACATCAGATTCCAAGATACTCTGGGAGCCAGAGATCAAAGACCACTGAAGACATCCCACCCCTCACCGCAACCTCCCCAGCCAATGTTCCCAGGAGCTTTGAATCTCATATACAGGACGCTGAGGTGCCTAGTACTTCCAGATTAGGACTGAAGGTCACCAACACCTCAGGACCCAAGACACTGGTACCATATCCTCAGCCCTCTTGGATTTAGATTGTAAGTCCCAGAATGTCCTGGAATCTTCGGCTTCTTTGTACCCACAGACAGAGGATGGGGTGTTCATGACAACCCTGACCTCTGTCCACTTGCTCCCTAGCCTAGAGTGACCCCAAGGTGCCACTGACCTTTCAAATTCAGGGCTAAAGTCTACACAGCATTGGGATTATCCCAGACCTGAGATCTTGGTCCCTTCATACCACAGTGAGATTTGAAAGTGCCCCAAGACCCCAGCATCCTCAATTCTGATTTTTTGAACTCAAATCTCTCTAGTGTGATATTCCCTGTGATCTGCTGCTCCTTGAATTCTTCTATCCATAGGCCCCTGAGACCCCAAGATCCCAGACTCTGGAATTCCCGTTTCAGAGTCATTCTCCCTTCCCCCTCTCCCGCGCACCCCCCCCCATGTCCCCAGCATACCACATAATTATCTCTTTACCTTAGAGGGGAAAAAACCACCATTGTGAGCTTAGGTTTTTGGATTCTAGGACCACTGAGTTCCTTCACTCTCAACATTTCCATAGATGATTGTGCAGACTATTCACTAACCAAAGGCACCTGGCTAAGGTGGTGAGTGGGCTGGAATTCACACCACACTGCTGACCACACTACTCTCAGAGGAAGGTGTGCCTTTTTCTACGTTGCACAAAGGCACCTTTGGGGCTAGCTATGGCTCTGCTGGCGTACACACATACTCTCTCCAGCCATCCAGGCTCTTTCCCAAGCCCAATCTTGAGTCCTGGTCCTAGTCCAAGTTTTTTATGCTTCACCCTCCATTAACCCCTTCTCTTGCATCTCAGAGTTGAGGGTTGCTTCAGAAAGTTTGAAAGCTTGTTTCATGACCCCCCCCCCAAGACTCCTGTTCAGGGGAAAGAGGTTGCCAAAGATTCTTTCCCTTGAGTGGAATGGACTTCAGGGTCCCTCAGATCTGATGGCCTGAATAGGGATGAGGGGATCAAGGTCTTGGAACAACACCATCTTAACTCAGTTTCTGGGCTCGGGGCCTGCATCTGGTCCCAAGCATCTGGAATTGTGCACTTACCTTCCTTCAATACCCAGACTTGGGTGGCATGGTTCAAGGACTGAGTCAGGGGGGCTAGAGAGAGAGAGCTTTCTGTCACTTCCTTTAAATGATTAACTATTTCTTACATCTGAACCTGTGAGATTCAGCTCTCCCAACCAGACCCTGGGATGGGTAAGAGAAAAAGGGGGTGTCTCTCTCATCCCCACTCTGCCCAGCTCTCATCACTGTTAGCACCACCATAGCTGAGACAGAGGGACTGGGGGCTGGGGCACCCTGGGTCCCCATCCCCCTCTCTGTGCCTCCAGTCTCCTCCCTTCTGTGGTGGACATAGGAAAGCTCCATTCTTAACCTACCTCGTTTTGGGGAGGGGTGGGACAGGGGACCAGAATGCTGTAAGGTGCTGTGGGGTCTGCAAATGAAGCGGTGGGGGCTGGGGGAAAGTTCCCCCAACACCACCTCGACAAGGTCTCCCAGTCCTGCGCCCTGATGATACCCACCTCTGATCCATGAATTCTCTTCATCACCCCAAAATTGGGTGCATGGAGGGCTGATCTTGGGAGCCAGGAAGACCTCACACCCTGGAGCCCCCAGGCCTAATTTCCCAGCTGCTTGCCCCTCAGATTGAATACTTCGTCTCCCAGATTTAGAGGAGGCACCCTGACATTTATCTTCCTGATCTTGATTCCAAGCCAGTCTGTGACCTCAATATTGTTACTGTCAGTGCAGCTGAAGTCGTGAGGGAGCCAAAGACCCAGCCTTGTCATCGGAGGAGGGGGCATGAGATATTCACTCCAAGAAATGTCTTCGACAAAGTCTCAGCCTGTGTTCTTTATTTGCATTGATGTGCCCCATCCACTCACCTTCCTGAACTGTCAAACCAGTCTCCTACCCAATTCTCTTCTCCATATCCTTTAGTCCCAAGCAGCCTCTTCAGCTGAGTTTATACATTCCACCAAATGCATTTATTGAACACTCATTATATGCCAAGTCCTGTTTTAGGCTCTGGAGAGAAAGCAGTGAACAGAACACAAAAATTTCCCACAAGCTCCTTATGAACTTTATAGGGAATGACACAAATAACTGACATGTAAGAAAGATATATGTACTGTAGAGAAAAAGTGGAGATGAGGGATGAAGTCAGTTTTAGCCATTGTAATTAGGTTAGGCCTCGCTGTTGAGCATTTGAATAGAGCCCCGAGGAGTTATGTGCATGTCTTCTGGAAGAAGAGCTCTGCAAGTAAAAGAAAGATCAATGGAAGGCCCTGAGGGAGGAGCATGTCTGGTAAGTCAGGGACATTAAGGGAGCTGGAGTATCTGGAGGGGAGGAAGCAAGGAGGAGGTTACTTAGGAGATGAGGGCAGATCTGTGGGGGCTTGCAAGCCATTGCAAGGACTTTGGTGGTCACCCTGGGTGAGAGGGAGCTATAGGAAGGCTCCAAACATGGGAGGGCTGTGACCTGACTTAGTTGTTCACAGGTTCCCTCTGACTGCCTCTGGGGAACAGACACTGGGCACTGGGGAGGGAGGTAAGGAGGAGACGACGGTACATAGGACCAGGGTGACAGCAGTGGAGGTGGAGAGAAGTGTTTTGAAGGTAGAGTCCACACATTTAGATATGGGGTTTGCTATAAAGAGAGAAGTCAAAGTTATGACTCCAGGATTTTGGCTCAGGCAATTTTTAATGTTTTATTAGGGTTAACAGAAGGCCTCCTGAATACCCATTATTGAGGTAGACAGGACTAAGGTGGAACACGATTAAGGATAGGCTCTGCCCTTGAGGAGGAAATTCTGGCCTTTGTTCTTGGCTGAGGTTCAACACCTAGCCCACCCCTGCTTCCAGCAGAATTAAACTAGGAACTACTGGAGATCAGAAAAAAGAGTTGGTAAAAGATTAAATCTGGAACAATTAACAACAGTAACAAAAACAGTAGCAGTAATAACAGTAGTGGTGGGTTAAAGAGTTAAAAGCATGGACTTTAGAATGATCTGAATTTGAGTTCTGACACCACCACACATTCAATTGAAACTCTCTCTGAACCTCAGGTACTTGGCCCAATGACACACAGAAAATGCTCAATATGTGTTATTCTACTAAGCATTTACATACAGGACTCTAACCCTCACAACTGTAAAAGGTAATACCCCCTTATACGTGAGGAAGGAGCCTGGCAGGGAAACATGTGAGCAGTGGAGTCAAATCCTAACCCTTGTTGGCCTGACTCCCAGGGTGTCATCTCAATCACGGGCGTAGGCTGCACCTGCTCCCTCTCTCCAAGGCGTGGGAGGCAGAGGGATGAAGGCGAGACAGGCACACTGTGACCCATGAGGAGGGCCTCTGTTGGGGATGGGGTGTAAGACGGACTTTCTGAGTTCCTGACTTAACTCCAATCTTAAGCAGGGAAGGAGTAAGGGAGTTTCTGGATTTGGAGCGGAGTTGGAAGAACACTTGGTCTAGAGCTGAGGGAGGCCGAGGAATAAATAAGCCGAAGGCGCTTCTACGTTACAGCAGTAGCGACACTCTCTGGCTGGTCGCGACAGCCAGGATCCTGGATTCAAGCTCCGACTTCCCGAGCCAGGAGCGTGTCCAGGGCCCTCATTAGCTACCCAAAGGGCGGCGCTCCTAAAAACGGCGAGGGCGGGCCTGGGGGCGGGTTCTGTCTCCGCTGCAACCAGAAGGACGCACAAGGCCCTCGGCGAGAGCGGCTGTTGGTCGGTTACGCCGCGCCTGTAGGCACCTACCTCAGAGGGACCAAGTCAAAGTTTTGTGTGTGTTTTTAATCCTCACCCGGAGGCCGAGGCCCGGGAGGGCGCCGCGGTAGCCCAGGACCTGCAGGCCCTGGGGTAAGGGGCGCGGGTGTGGCTGAGGGCGGCGCTGGCAGGGGCGGGTTTGCCTTCAGAAATCCTGAAGGCCTCCTCGGCGCGGAGGCACTGAGTGCCGGCGACGGTACGTGCGGAGCTGCCGGCCCGGAGGGGTGGGTCCCGGTGCCACCGCCGCGCCCTGAGGCCTCCCGCCTCTCGCAGGCCCCGGCGCGGAGGAGGAATTCCTGCGACAGCTGCCCCGCCTGCTGGAGGAGCTGCACTGCCCTGACCGCGCGCTCTGCGGCGGAGACTGCGCGACCGCGCTGCGGGAGCCAGGCGCTGGCCGGCGCCTTCTGCGTGAGCCGGGCGGGCGGCGCCGCGGCAGTGGGCGAGGCTTCAGCACCCTCGGGGGCGGGCTCGGTGGGGAGCTAGAGCCCAGGTTTTCCCGCGGGGCCGCGGTCAGAGTGCACGGGGCTGCGGAGGGCTCCGGTGGGGGTGGAGTCAGGACCTTGCGGGTGGGTGCAGTGGTTCTCAACCTTCTGGCCCTTTAAATACAGTTGCTCGTGTTGTGACCCAACCATAAAATTATTTTCGTTGCTACCTCATAACTGTAATGTTGCTACTGTTATGAATCGTCATGTAAATATCCGATATGCAAGATGGTCTTAGGCGACCCCTGTGAAAGGGTCGTTCCACCGCCAAAGGGGTCGCGACCCACAGGTTGAGAACCGCTGGTAGGACTTTGAGTTGGGCGGGATTCGAATTTTGATGGAAAGGTCTTGGAGCGCAAGTGAGTTGTGTTAGATGGAGTCTGGTAGTTGGTTCTCAGGTGAGCGAGGTTCAAAGTCCGCAGGGGACTGGGTCTCAAAGTGGGTGGAGATTATTCTGGAGCTAGAGCCAGGGCCCTAGGTGGGCGGAACTAGAAAGAGGGAAGGTTTTTTTGTTTGTTCTAATCCTCACCTGAGGATACTTTTTCCGTTGATTTCTAGAGAGAGTGAAAGGAAGAGAGAGAGAAACATCGATCTGAGAGAGATACATCAATTGTTTGCCCCCCGTGGGCGCCCCTACTAGGGCTGGGGAATCAGCAACGGAGGTACCTGCCCTTGACCTTGAAGGGGAATCAAACCCACCAAGCTCTAACCATGGAGCCACCCGCCAGGGCCTAGAAAGAGGGAGGATTTGAAGCTGCAGGAGCTTCATCCCTCTCCCCCATATCCCCCCCTCCTCAAAGGAAAAGCTTTTGGCCCAGGTGGGTGGCTGGCAGCACACCTAGATTGCGCCACTCGCCTTCCCTACTTTTAGGCTTTCTCTGCACAGAACTCCAGGCTGCCCGCCTCCTCCGCCTGCACCACCAGCTGGATGCCACCCCAGCGGTGCCCCCATCCCATGGGGAAGGGGCAGAGGAGGGAGCTGGCATGGTTCAGGAACTGATCCTTATCCTCCAAGCCCTGGGGCTGCTCAGACCTTCGCTGGGGACCCTCGCCAGCAGGCTGCTGTGGGAGTTGCATGCCAAGGTAGAAAGCAAGAGTCCTCTCCTTACCCGAGCCACCCGTGGTCTGGGTCCTCAGGGCTTTAGGAAACTAGGTCCACAGAAAATTCCCACAGTTTCTTACAGTCAGTCAGCCTCCTGACTCCTTCTCCCGTCAGGTCTCAGAGCTTCTGCCTTCCCTGCCCTCAGGATCCCTGCAGCCCCTTCTAAGCTACCCACTAGACGCACCCAGATGGGTAAGACTATGGCTGTATGCAAATAGTGTCCTCATTCAGAGATGGGGTGAGGGGGACCTCCTGGTATGACCAAGACCTTTCTCCCCAGGAAGCATTGGAGTCCCTGTGCCAAAGCCTGGGCAGTCAGTACTGCTGCCGCCGTAGCCTCCTCCTAAAGCGCCTGGACCTCACGATATCTGCATTCCACTGGAGTGATCGGGCAGAGGTATGGGCATAGGACCCTGGAAAGATCAAGGAGGCCCAATGGTGGGAGCTACCCCTTCAGGGAAGAGGAACAAGGGCCAGGAATATTATCCTCTTGCATGTTCTGAGGTCCAGGACAATGTAGAATCTTGTGAGGCTGGGGTCCTAGAATCTCAGGGCCTCCAGGACATTCTAGAATTCCCAGCTCTGAGTTGGGAGTGTCTTCAGAGCTATACCCCTTATTTAGAGAGGTGGGAAGTGAGACCCTGAGTGAGAAAGAAATGTTTCCAAAATGAGAGATTCCCACCTTGATTGGCTCTTGGGTACCTTCTCCATGTTCCCTCACAACCCCCAGGCCCAAGGGGAGGCCATGAAGGCAGTGCTGATCCCAATTCGAGAGACTATGACTCCAGAATCGGATGTCTCCATTGCACACATCCTGGCTGCCCGAGCTGATCTGTCTCGTCTTGTTCCAGCCACAAGCAAGACTGCCCGCCGAGGGACCATCTGTGCCATCAACAAGGTGGGCATCTGGGGTTGGGGAAGGGCACTAGCATCTTTGGCCTTCAAACTAGCCTATCAACCTCTATCTTGGCCCAGCTTTGTCCTCTTTTCTGCCTGGTTTCCTAGCCTCTGGATTCATCACCTCTAATCCACTCTCTCCACATAGCAGTTGGAAGGATATTTCTAACTCAGAAATCTGGCCATGTCCCCACCTCGCTAAAAACCCTCCTATGCCTCCCCAGTGTCTTTCAAACAGTCCGTCTGAGCCCCCTGCCCACCTCTCTAGCTTTGGCTTAAACTCCTCCCCCAACACCTCACTCTATTAGTTTTCAGCCATTTTAAAAGCAAAAATACCCTCTGTTTAAATGATTATGTATTTGGCCTCATACCTCTGTTTAAATAGTCTTATACTTATGTGAATAAATACTAGGGAATAAAGTCTAGCACAGCAAAGAGGTAAAATTTAAGAAAGTTATTTGCTTTAAGGAAATATTATAAGTAAATAATATTATAGGTGATGCACAAGTGATGGATATTTAGAAAAACACATGCTGCTTTTCTGGAAATGTTAGGCAAAGGCCAAATATAAGATAAACATAAATTGAGGTGTCCTTATTACTATTGGTGTGGACTTGGACCTCTGCCACCACTCTGTTTTATTTCCCTCTTCCTGAGGCCCCTGGAACCCAGTTTGAAAGCTCCAGGCCTGTATCGTCCACCAATCCAGCCCCCTAGACACTCCCACCCATTTTACCTAAATAGTCAACATCTGCCCCTCCTTTTTTAAATTCATGCTGTTCCCTTGGCTCTCTGGCCTCCCTTGTTCAAGATATTTTTCTTCTCTGAAACTAAAGTCTAATCAACTCTCAGGTGCTTATGGGCAATGTGCCAGACCGAGGGGGACGTCCAAATGAGCTGGAGGCTCCTATGCCCAGCTGGCAGAGCAGAAGAGAGAATGGAGGCGGGTGGAAGGCAGGCCGCCACTGCTGGGGTGATAAGAAGAAGAGGAAGAAGAAATAAAGGGGGACTGGGTCCTCTATGAGATGCTGATGCCATTGGTAACCTGTGGGAAGTCAATTTGAGGGTGTTTCTTGGCACCTGGCACCCAGGCGCCACATCTATTCCTGAGGCCCTAATTTCCCCCCCTCTCCCCCCATCCACCATTTAACATCAAGGACCATGTTCTCTGGAAAATAAATTTAATTTATGACAGCTGTGGACCTATCTCTGGGGGTGGGGGATGGGGAGAGGGTGCACAGGTTTGAGGAGGAGGGAGGGGGTCTCAGTCCCTTGGATCTAAATAGGCTCCTGGTGCTTTGACCCTCAAAGTCCTTTGTTCTTCAGCAACACATTTTTCCCTTCCTGTGGGCATGGGGAAAGAGCATGCAGGCATTGAACAAACATTTATCAGGTACCCAATATGTGGCAGCTCTGTTCTAGGCTCTTGGGATAAAGCAGTGAAAAGTGCAGCCCCTGTCTTGCTGGAGCTGACATTTCTAGTAAGGATGGGCAGATATTCAACAAGAGAAAAAGGTAAAATGTCTAGTTGCCAGATGAGGAAAGAATTTTGGAGGAAAATAAAGCAGGAAGGTGGGATCCAGGACCATGGGGAGATTGAAACTTTGAGTACGATGAGGGGTGGCCTCACTGAGGTGACACTTGAGCTAAGTCCCAAAGAGGGAGTCATGTGGGCCTCTGGGGAAGTGTTCTAGGCAGAGGGAACAGCCAGTGCAAAGGCCCTGAGGTATGAGTATTTTTGGCATACTCAGGGACCATTGAGGCCAGTGTAGCTGAAGCAGGATGGGAGCAGGTAAGTGGTAGGAAGTAATAGGGGCAGACTGTGTGGAGTGGGCTACAGGGAGGACTGTGGCTTTCAACCTGAGTGAAATGGAGCCACATGATCAGACTCGAGCGTTCACTGGCTCCCCTTCCTGTCCCTTCTCTAGCCTTCTCTCCTGTCTCTAGAACCCCAGCGTTTGGGACTCTGCCCTTCTCTCCCGTCCCCCTCCTGACCCACGCTGACTGTCAGTGTAGCACGTTGATCAGAAGCTTCTGATTTAGAGGCAGACAGAAGACTTGGGTTTGAGTCCTGCCTCCAACACTTAGGAACTCTGCCACCTTGGGTGAGCAGCTTAACCTCACTGAACCTGTTTCTTCATCTGTAAAATGAAGACTTAAGTTGGTAAAATAATAGTAAGATTAAATGTATCCAACATGGAGCTGCACAGTTAACCAAGTGCAGGAAAAGGGAGTACAATTAATAGCTACTCTGATGCAAAAGAAGAAAATAACTTCCCGATGTCTAGGAATTTGGCTTGGAGGAGTGGATGGGTGGCGAGGCCATCGTTGGGAGGGGAACCTGGAAGGAAGAAGACATTGGGTGATGTGGGGGGGGTGGTGTATGATGTCCAGGAGATGTTTCACTGCCAGCAGTACCTCACCAGGCTTTTCTCTCTCTCTTTTTTTAAAAATACGGAATGCTTCACGAATTTGCGTGTCATCCTTACGCAGGGCCATGCTAATCTCTGTATTGTTCCGGTTTTAGTTTATGTGCTGCCGAAGTGAGCATCTCTCCAGACTTTTGTTAAGTGGATGGGTGAATGTCTCCTGTAGACATTTTTTAACCCAATCTCAGAGTCTCTGCCTTTGAATAGTAGAATTTACTCCATGACATTTATTGTAGCTCCTGATATATTTGGCCTTATTATTGCCATCTTATTATTTTCTTTATTTTTTTCTCCCTAAAATCCTTTTCCTGTTCTGCTAGTGGCTACCCCTTTTCCCCATCAACATACTGAAATTTCTGTTTTTCTAACAACATTAAAAATTTACCAGAATTTCCTACCCAAGTAATTGAGGATTTTTGCACAGTTTTACTTTCCCGTGCTTCCCCAAATCTGTTTGGTTTCCCCAGGCAAGTGAGTTGGTCTTCCCTGTATCCACTTGGGGGTCAGGGGCAGTTTCTCCTCACCGTGTCTGGTTCCCAGGAAGGGTGTGGGGGCTCTGTCTGGGTCCAAGCATGGTGAAGGTGGCACTCCGTCTCAGGTTCCAGGGCGTATGTGTAGGAAAGACTGTCCTCAGAGCCTGTTTTGAGGGTATGAGTGGGAGGAATGTGGGTATGTTGGGAAGAGCTTCATGACCTTGGGATTAATCCCTATGTACCAAGCCCCCTTCCCAGGACTGTACACCCCGGATCTTACCACATCTGGCATGGGGCGTTGGTGTGGGTGGGACAGGGGCTCCTGAGGGGCTCATGTCGCCCTTGGGCCCTGGCTTCCTACACTCCTCCTTTACTCGGTCTCTGCAGTGTTTGTGGCAACACAGTCCACAGTCTGGGGGAAGGCAGCAGTTAGTGGCCAAAGGCCCAGTCCATGCCCCCATTCTTCTGGGCTGCAAGTCCTGAACTCCCTCCCCCCTCACTGATGTCCCACTTACCCCGACAGCGGTAGCCTTGCTTGGTAACACCCCAGAGCTGGGAAGAGAAAGCAGAATAGGTTACCAAGGCTAGGAGAGGCAGGGCTGTGGATGGGGCGAGGCTAGATGGGGAATCATCTAGGGCCTAGATTCTAGGCCAGTGATGGCGAACATTTTGAACTCGGCGTGTCAGCATTTTGAAAAACCCTAACTTGCCCTACCCAGTTTGGCTCAGTGGATGGAGCGTCAGCCTGCAGACTCAAGGGTCCCGGGTTCAATTTTGGTAAAGGGCATGTACCTTGGTTACAGGCACATCCCCAGTGGGGAGTGTGCAGGAGGCGGCTGATTGGTGTTTCTCTCTCATCGATGTTTCTAACTCTCTATCCCTCTCCCTTCCTCTCTGTAAAAAAATCAATAAAATATATTAAAAACATAACAT
>NW_006289227.1:51653-60356 GCF_000327345.1 Myotis davidii
ACACACACATACACCCTGAGCCTAGAACTGTACTGGCACACAGGAGGTACTTAATAAATATTTAGTGAATGAAAAGCAAATTTTGGAAGGCCAAGGTTTGTAAATTAGCCTGGGAGATTGAGCAATTTGTCCATTATCCAGAGTTTGTGTACTTTTGGAAATTATCCAGGATTTGAATTATCTAGAGTCTAGAAACTTGGAGATTGATTGTTTAGAAATAATCTATCCAGGCATGTAGGTTAAATAGGATTTTAGGTGTTATCCATGCCTTGGCAGTTATCCAGGATGGAGGTCAGCTGGGATTTGGGCAGTAGCTAGACTTTGGAAACATCGGGATATAGAGAACATGCAATCTTTAGGGTGTATATGAAATGTGGGGATTATTTGAGGTTGAACAATTTTCTGGAATTCGCAGATTGTTCGGGGCTTGGGGACTGAGTACTCCAAGGAAGGTCTGGCTTCTGAGCCCGGACTGTGAGAAGCTAGGGACACTCAGAAGATGGGCCCCAAGGATGATAGTGGGCTGAGTGCTCACGAAACCACTGCAGCTGTCACAGAAGGTGGGCTTGCGGAAGGTGACCTCATGGAAGGTGTGCAAGAAGGCCAGGCCTAGCTTGGAGCAGATGGCACTGGCCCGGAGAAGATATCCCGTCAGCTCCTCTCGGCTGAAGGAGCCACTCCTGGGGGCAGAGACCTCACTTCAGTATGACTTGCCCCTTTCTCCCAGACCCCGGGATCCTGGAAACCCGGGTATCCTCATCTGTGGGGGCCTTAGGAATCAGAGCACTTACTCTTGGCGGGGGGGTGGGTGAAGCCCATGGCAGGCAAAGGGGAAGTTGCCTGAGAGTCGCTCAAAGTCCTCAAGAGAGATGGTTCCTCGGCCTTCAGGGTCATAATTCTTGAACACGGACTTCAGAGGAACATGGGAAGGGGAGAGTAAGGCCAAGTCATGATCCCTTCAGTCTTAGGGTCAGGGCTATACAGGTAGCTTCCTTCTTGGCCCCCAGCAGCCAGGCCACAGTCCCCTCCTTACCTCTACCAGCTGCTCCACATGCAGACCCAGGGTGGCCCTGTCGGGCTTGGGCATCACACCAGGGGCCCACTCCACCACCAGGGGTGCTTTGAAGGGGGAGGGTGGCTGGGGCAGGGACAGAGGGGGCATAGTTAGTCAGTGCATAGGCTTGGGCTGGAGGTCAGAGATCAGGGTTCGGGTCTCACCAGACTCTTGGGACAGCGAGGCTCCCGGGTGTAAGAAAGCTCATAGATCTCGTCCTCCGTGTAGAAGAGATCCAGGGAAAGCTGGGGGTGGGCAGGGTGTTATAGACCCTTTGTCTCCATCCTCCTACCTACAGCCATTGCCCTGCCTGGGCCTCCATTCTCCTCCTCTTCCCAAAAGCTCCCTCTTCTCTGGGGACCTGGAAGGTCTCTCCCACTGAGACCTATTTGTTCTTCACAGCACCTGTCCCCTAGTACAGGTATGCTACTTTCTCACCAAGGCTTTTTTGGATCCTATTTAAAAATGCAAACCCCTGCTCCTTTCCATGCCATTTTCTGCCTTAATTTACTCTATCATACTTATCTAAAAGACCATATGATTTACTTATTTGCTTTGTTTTATGGGCTGTCTCCCCTACTAGGATGTCGACCCCACAAGAACAGCCTCCCCCCCCTTTTTTTTCTGACTTGCTCACTGCTGTAAACCTAAGTGCCTAAAGTAGTGCCTGGCTCACAGTGGGTATTCAATAAATATTTGGGCTGACGACCTTTTAGAGTCAGCAAAGCTTAGAACCCTTGGCACCACTCATATTAGGGCGGGGCCAGCTTCATGGGCAAGCCCCACACTTAGAAGGGCTCCCATTTTGTTTAGTGCCCTGTCACCAGTCTTGAAAGTCTGAAGAATTTGGAACAAGGAGCTCTATATTATTTATTTGTATTGCAACTTTAAACCTACTTTTGCCCACCCCTGTATATATGAATCTCCAGAATCCCACACTTCCAGCCTTAGGACATAGTGTAGTAGTTCACGTATGTCACACACGTGTGTTCTGAAGCTGGCCTGCCTGGTTCGGATCCAGGTTTTACTGCTATGGGAGAGTGGGCAAGTGACCTCCCCTCTGTGGTCCTGTTTCCTAATCTGTAGAAAGCGTGATATGGGTCCCCACCTTGGAGTTGTAGAGTGTTTTACATGGTGCCTGGTCCAGAGTAAGTGATCAATCATTACTAGCTTTTTGCTTAGATTCGTAGTATGTTAAAGCTTGGAATTTTGGACTAATGACATGAGAAGCTCAGAACCTTGGAGTTCAGAAGTGTGAAAGCCCAAGGTAATTCTGGAACTCAGATCAATGGATACTTGAGTTGCTGGGGTAATGGGAGGAAAATGCATAATTTATGTGGAGCTCACTGTGTTCCAGGTACTAATTTAAGCACTTTATGTGAATTATATTATTGATTGGTTCTTCTCAACTACTCTTTGAAGCGGGTCCTATTATTCCCATTTTCCAGATAAGGAAACTGAAGCCAAGGGGCTAAGTGACTTGCCCAAGGCCACACAGCTAGGAAAAACAAAACAAAACACCTAGAAACTCTGGTTTCAAAGCCCAAACATCCCAACACTTTCTCTCCTGGCACACAACCCTTCACCCACCCAGGATCCCAGGCTCAGCCCCTCAGCTGGGGCAGGGCAGCTCACTGTAAGCAGATGCAGCAGGTCCTCATTGGCACTGCAGGGGGGATGCTGCTTCTGAAGGGCTGCCAGTTCCTGCAGCCGTAGGTAGAGGCTGTTGAGCTTGGGAAGGTGCAGGCGGCCATCAGGTAACCTGTCTGGCTGTGCCTCATGCAGGGACACCAGGTCCTTGAGGTGCACACCCAGCACAGGCAGCCGGAAGCCCATACAGCCAGCCCAGGCTCGGCGATAACAGGCATAGTTGTTGTGGGCAGCGAGCAGCTCAGTCAGCTCCAGCAGGGCCTATGTGGGAGGCCATGTTGGGGAGAGGGCATCGTGTTATCGGGGAAACCAGGTTCTGCTCCCTTAGCCCCCTGGAGGGGTGTATGCTAGCAGCCCCCTGTGTGGGCTCCTGAGCCCCAGGGGCCCAATGCCATTTTTGGACACTTCCCCAAACCCCTCTGTGTCCCACATTGGCCTCAACATCTTCTCAAATTTGCTCTTCCTTGGGTCCCCAGGCTAGAGTGATTCTTCCAACACTCAGGTCTGATCATGGATGTTGCATCATTCTCAAATGTTCCCTAACTCCCCAGTGCCCTCTGGATAAAGCCCAGACACCTTAATTGAGCTTGCAAGGTTCACCTGGATCTTCCTCTGAACATCATCTGCCACCTCCTGACCTCAGCCACACACCAGACTCATGAATGACTCGCTTTCCCCAGACATTACCAGGATCCCATCCCATGCTCCTCCCGTGGGTGGCCCAAATGTTGGCATTCTGGGGGCATTGTTTTACTCTGCACCTGGACTGCAAGTTCTCTGCTAGCACCTTTCTCATCTGTCTCTCGCCAGTCCTGCTCAGGACTGGACACACAGTAAGAGATGTCAGCATGACAGGTGGAGGGGTGACGAGGGAGGAAGAACGGCAGAGGAGAACAGAGCCTGGGGGTCTGTTGGATTTGGATGAGCAAACTCTCCAGAGCCCCAGGGATAAAGGGGGTTGGAGAAAAGTGGGAGTTCAGGACCACGAGAATTTTGGGGAGGGTAGAGGGGCCTCACCTTGGTGCTGTCAGGACTCAGGTGGGCATGGGAGTCCTTGAGCCTGGAGATGGCACTGTGACACAGTCCCCCAGTGACTGCCATCAGTGTGTTGAAATTCTGCAGCTGGTGGAGACTCTAGGGAAGGTGATGCAGAAGTGATGGGGGTCACATGGAGCATGGATAAGTTGGGGGTTCAGATGACAGCATCCCAATTGCAAGTACCCAGTTGAAGTTGACGTCCCAGGCATGTGTGGGTGTGGACCAGTATGAGCATCAGACAGGTGAGATGTGTCAGGCAGGCGTGGGCCACAAGCAGGTATGTAACGGACTAATGTGAGGTCAGAAAAAAAGTGGAGGGACTCAGTCAAGTATAGGGTGTTGGACTAGACAGGTGTGTGTCCGACAGGTGTAGGTGATTCAGACAGATATCAGGGTGTCAGGAACCTGGAGGTCTTCACTGCTCTGCGACTCAGATGTGGGGAGAAAGAAGGTCGGGCTCTGGGCCAGAGTTAGGAACAGGGCAGAGGTGAATGGGGTCAGGGTGATATAGAGGGGTCAGGTAGAGACAGGTGTGGGGTCAGCTGGCCATCAGGGAGAATTGCCTCGCCCTCCCCTTTTCCAAGTTTGAAGGGCGCAGGTCGCTGCGAGGAGAAAGTGGAACCAGGAGGAAACCCGCAGGCAAACCCAGAACCGCAGGTCTACGGGGCCCAGCAAGGGAAGCAAAGGCGCAGGGAGAAGCCAGAGGAAGGGTGTGGCTACAGGAAGTACGCAAGGGGCGTGGCCACGCTAGGGGAAGGAAGGCTTCCCTTTTCTCTAGAAGGGCGGGAACGTGTCTGCAGGGGAGGAGCGTGGCATGGGGCGGGGCAGGGAGAGACTTGACTTGAGGGGAAAGGATGTATGTAGTCACTGTTCCCGAAGAGGCGGCTGGAATGATTCTAGGGACTGGATGGAGGATGACGCAGGGGTGGAGGGCATGAAAGAGAAGCTTTTATTGGCTTGGAGACAATATTCGGGTATAGGGCTTGGAAGACGGGGCCAGGAGGGATGTTGTCAACTGCCAAGTTTAGGACCACGGGGTGGGGCCCGGGAGGGTTGGATGCGGTGATAGCAAGGCCACGGAACCAGGGCTGTCACAGTCCGGGTAAGAACCACCAGACTGAGACCTGAGGGAGGGGCGGGGGGACGGGGCGTGCGTGGCCAGGATGGGGCGCGAAGCCACGGGGCATGACCAGGACACGGTGCTGTCATTACCCGGGACGACAACTGGAACCGAAGGGGTGTGAGCGCCCACAAAGCGAGCAGAGGGCGGGGCAGGCCTCACCTGTGCCACATGGATGAACTTGTCCAGCACCTGTGCGCGCTGTGTGGGCCCGGGCCGGCTCAGCACCATGACCTGCACCCAGCGGGACACGCTGTTGCTGAGACCTACGGATCCCTCCAGGGCCGAGCAGCCTCGCACAGAGCCCTGTAAAACGTAGTCTCGAAGGTCCTGGGGCTGGGGATGAATGGGCATCAGGGTGGGCGTGGCGTTCAGGCTCTGCCCCTCACACGTCCATCCCCCTAGCAATCATGACCTCCTAAGTCAGTGGTTCTCAACCTTCCTAATGCCACGACCCTTTAATACAGTTCCTCATGTTGTGGTGACCCCCAACCATAAAATTATTTTCATTGCTACTTCATCACTGTAATTTTGCTACTGTTATGAATCGTAATGTAAATAACTGATATGTAGGATGTATTTTTATTGTTACAAATTGAACATAATTAAAGCATAGTGATTAATCACAAAACAATATGTAATTATATATGTGTTTTCCGATGGTCTTAGGCGACCCCTGTGAAAGGGTCGTTCGACCTCCAGAGGAGTCGCGACCCACAGGTTGAGAACCGCTGTCCTAAGTCCTAGCCTGGCTGTCATGTCCCATGGCCCTTTCCCATCTGAGGAGAAATGTTTATGTATTTATTATTTTTTAAAATTCTCACTTGAGGATATGTTTACTGATTTTAGAGAGAGAAAGGGAGACAGAGAGAGAAACATCTGTGGTTGCCTCCCATACTCACTCTGACCAAGCATCCAACCTCAGCCTAGGTATGTGCCCTCACTGAGAATCGATGTCACAACCAACCGAGCCACACTAGCCAGGGCCAGAGAAATGTTTACATAAAGCCAGGCACTCTTCTGAACCTTTTGTCATGTTAACTGATTTAATCCTCACATCGACTCTATGAAGTGACTACTATTATTATTCTCATTTTAGAGATGAGGCCAAAGAGGTACCGAGAGGATACGTAATTTGTCCAGGATCACACATGCTTGAGTCAGGGTGGGAACCAAGTCTGTTGCTCTTAACTGTTTACCTGTCTGGTATACAGTCAGCAAAGGGAAGAATGACGAAGAGGACAAGAAACCGATTTCTATTTGTTCTGCTCAGGGGTCAGCATTCCATATCCACATGCACTGTGCTGCGTGTGTGCTGCGTGTGTGTGTGTGTGTGTGTGCGCGCACACACACACACACACGATCAGGAAATGTTCACATTAAAAAACCAGATCCCATCAGGATGATTACTTTGTAAGGTATGTAAATGTCTAATCACTATGTACACCTGAAACATAACTATGTTAACTGTAATTTAAAAATAAATTTAACAAAACAAAAGTATAAAACACACACACAAAAAACTAGATCCCCACCTTTCCTTGAAATTAGGATGGCAATAATGAACACTTACTAGATTGAAACATGAAATTACCATTTGGGCAGATAAAATATGACAGCAATTACTCTGGACCAGGCACTGACCCTATCTTTAGCACTTACTATGTGCCAGGCATTGGGACAAGCATTTTCAAATGGACATACTAATTTAACTCTCCCAACCATCCAATGAAGTATTATGACCTCCATTTAAAAACACTGAGTCCCAGAGAGAGGTTTAGTTCAAAGTTACACAGGTAACAAGGGGCTGATGGATTTGAACCCCAGGGGCTCTGTGCTCAACCAGCTTAACTCATTTTCCTGGCCCTTCTAGCACCAAGCTTGAGAGAGAGATCCCTGCCCAGAGTCCAGGCCAGGGTGGGGAGGTGTCCTCTTACCTGGCCCCAGCCAGGCCCCGCCCCATTACAAGTCCTCCCTAGCTGGAGGAAGGGGGTTCTCACCTTGATAGCCTGAAAGGACCGGAACTCCAGGTAAGTGAGGTGCTGAGCCAGCTCCCCTGCCTCCAGGTGGTCGAAAAGCAAGGACACTTTGCACTTTTTGCCCAGGCCTGGGCTGCTTATGGAGGGTGGGGGGCCAGGGCCACCAGGGCTCAGACTGGGGTAAAGAGGGGCAGGGGATTATAGGGGATCAGGGTGGAGAATGTGGTGGGTATGGAGAGAGAGGGCAGAGTGGGGGTAGGGACAGAATGGGAAAGGGCTGACTCACAGGTTGGAGGAATCTCCCAGGCTCCTCTGGGCTGAGTTGCCTTCCTGCTCCACAGTGGCCCAGAAACGACCTATAACCTCCTCTAACTGGGGCTCCTGGTGCACTATCTCAGGGTGTTGGGTCAGCCAGTACCTGAAGACGGTTTAGAGATGGTGAGATGAGGCTGGATGGTGGGATGGTGGGTGAGGGTAGGGAAGTTCTCTGAGGAATCTCTAGGTACTGGTGGGGAATCTCTGAAAGGTCAGGGTTCAGAGAGGCACCAGGCTAGTGCAATCTCTGGGATTAGGATTGGGGACCTCTTAGCACAGGTTAGTGGATCAATAGGATATAAACTGGGAGATCTCTTGGAAGTGACATTGCTAGGTAGGCTAGTGAGGAGGTCTCAGGGGTGAGATTTTAGGAGAGTAGGATGAACGGGGTCTTAGAAGCTAGGCTGGAGTATGTGGGGTTTGGGGATCAGAGCTAGAGGTGTCTGGGCACCAGCTGTGAGAGGGTCTATAGGAACTGGTTAGGGGTCTCTAAGAGGTGAGAATTCTAAGGAGCATAACTGGGAGAATCTTAGCAATCAAACCAGGTGTCTGAACGTGGGATTTGGAGGAGCAGAGCTGGGTGGGTCTCTGGGGAATTGGGCTGCGGAGTCTCTAGGAGGTGTTTTAGGGGTCAGCAGGGTGAGGGTTTGGGGTCATAGGTATGGAGGTCTTGGCCCAGTCCTACCTGACCAGGTGACAGATCTGCAGCCGCCTCAGCTCCTGCGTGTTCCCTGTGGCCTCCTGATACTTGGGTTCTGGTTAAGGCTCTGATAGCCAGGATCTCAAACCTGCCTGTTCACTTTGTCCCTATCTCTCAGACTCACATCTCTGCCCTCTGCCCTCCACCACTGCTCATGGCCCTGAGAGGATATAAGGTCAGCAGACGGGCAGCAAGGTGGTCAGAAGGCAGCACCCAGCTGTGCATGGCCAGTACCATGTTGAGAATGTGGTCCCCACGGCGCAGGCTGCCAGCCGAGTCTGTGGACAGAAGAAGGGGACTCTGTGTCAGAATGACCCCCAGGCAATGAACTGCAGTCCCCAGAGCCAGTTGGACCTCCTGGTTCAAACTCCAGCTCTACTCCTGACTCCCTGCATGAACTTGGGCGAGCAAGTCGGCATCCTTGAGTCTCAGTTTCCTGGTCTGTACTATGCATGAATCAGAACAGTGCCTGGCAAGTCATGTTGAAGATGGAAATATTATCAGACTTCCTCCTTCTCCACATATCAGGAAAGAGAAACACAGGTGTCTCTCATATCTAATGTAGTGATTCCACACATCCTATATTATAACCCCCCCCACCCCCCAAATGAGGCCTAGAGAGAGGAGAGCACTTAGCCCAACCTTAGTATTTGGGAGGCTGGCCAGGGAGGGGGACACTCACCGAAGGATTGAATGCATTTCTCCAGCAGCTCATCTTCGCTGCAGCCGCCCTCTTTCAGCATGTCCAGAGCCATGGAAGCCATGACCTTGCTGATTTCCCTGGGGCTGGGGCACGTCTTGTGGCGGCGGGTCTGTCGTGGCCGGCCCCGCCCTCCTGTCTTTCCTG
>NW_006289227.1:60384-64149 GCF_000327345.1 Myotis davidii
TGGTGGGACTTCCTGTGGGCATTTCCCCCAGGGAATCATGGGAGCCCCTTTCTTCAGGCAGGCCCCCAGAATCCTTCTTGACCTTAAAGCCCTAAAGGCAAAGCCTCAGGGTTACTCCTGACCTCCCATGGACTCATGGGAGAAAACCCCCAGAGTATTCCAGATCATGGGAGCCTTCAAAGGCTAATCAGGTAAACTCCAAAGGTTACTACCATCTCCAGGGAATGAGGACAAGACCCTCAAAACTACCCTGAAACATCCACTGCTCCTCCCGCCCAGAGAATCATGGGAGATGACCCTCTAGTCATGAGAAATTTCTCCTCCAGGCATTGCCCCCAAATTCCCCTTGACTATACAGACCCTAGGCATCATGGGAGATATTTCCTGTTGGCAGATCCCTGGAATTACTCCAGATCTTAAAGGGAATTATGGGTGAAGACTACCATAATCCTATCATCCCAGGGAAATCAGGAGATTCTGCCTTCAGGGAGACTCCACAGAATTCCCTTTTGTTCTCCAATGCTGTGCCTTCTTTTCCCAGCCCTCATGAGAGCAGTAGACACTGAGATTCTATCTCCCTCTCCCCTACCTTGACATCTTCATCAGGCCAGCCCTTCTGCAGGACTTAAGTCTTAGCCACTCACTTCAGTCCCTAGATTTGGAGCCTAGAAAGTGTGGGTGCTCTTCAGAGTGGGTGGGGTCCTTGGGGCTGATATAGTTTCAAGGGAAGTTTAAAAATAACCCTCATTCTGCTTTGTGCCTCCTCAAGGCTGGAGGCTGGTGTTCCAGTTGGGGAAAGAGGGTAATGGAGAGACTGGAATGGTGGAGGAAGCAGGGAGGAGAATCCAGGCAGAATAGCCTTGGTTTCCACAAGTCAGACAAATTGAGGTTGGAGAAATGTATGCTGGCCATGTGGCTATTAGTCACTTAATTTCTATGGGCCTCCTATAAAAAATGAGAGTCACCCTGGGACCTTCCCTAGGAATCTGCGCTGAACATTCAATGCCTCGCTCTTCAAAAGTGCTAAGTAAGCCTGGTTGGTGTGGCTGATCAGTGGTTGATCATTGATCTATAAACCAGGAGGTCATGATTCAATTCCCAGCCAGGGCACATGCCTGGGTTGCAGGCTCGATCCTCAGTAGGGGGCGTGCTGGAGGCAGCCAAGCAATGATTCTCTCTCATCATTGATGTTTCCCTCTCTCCCTTTCCTTCCTCTCTGAAATCAACAAATATATATAGGTCATACAGGCAGAAAACGAGGCAACTAGGTCTCAACCACTAAATTGCTGGATATTATGGGGAAGGAACCCTTTTGTACATCAGAGACATGCTGGAGGAGCTGCCCAGGCTAGGAACCCAATTACCATGGCCTTGTGAGGACACGAGGGCCAGCTTGCCCAGGCGATAGAGGTCCATGCCAGAACCTGCTGCCAGAACCAGCTGCTAGGCCCTTACCTGCGGACTGTCTGACCCCTGTAGTATCTGAAGCAGCCAGCAGTGGTTTAAGAGGCAAGGGAATCCCTTTGCCCTGTGTCACATCCTCTCCCCCTGGGGCAGGTCCCTGCAGGAGCCTGGTGTTTCCAGTTCAGGGGGTCAGCAAGCGACTGTTATAGGGAACCAGGAAGACCCCAGGGAGGACAGAGGGTGGAGGTGGGGAGAAGGGGAAACAGAGCAGGTCCAGCTCCAGAGAGAGCGAGGACAAGGCATAGAGCTCATGCAAAGAGCCCCAGCCTTGGCTGGCTCTGAACTCCCTAAAGCAGGCGTCCTCAAACTTTGTAAACAGGGGGCCAGTTCACTGTCCCTCAGACAGTTGGAGGACCGGACTATAGTTTTAAAAAAAACTATGAACAAATTCCTATGCACACTGCACATATCTTATTTTGAAGTAAAAAAACAAAACGGGAACAAATACGATATTTGTATTTGCATGTGGCCCGCGGGCCGTAGTTTGAGGACCCCTGCCCTAAAGCAATGGTTCTCAACCTTCTGGCCCTTTAAATACAGTTCCTCATGTTGTGACCCAACCATAAAATCATTTTCGTTGCTACTTCATAACTGTAATGTTGCTGCTGTTATGAATCATAAGGTAAATATCTGATATGCAGGATGGTCTTAGGCGACCCCTGTGAAAGGGTTGTTCAACTGCCAAAGGGGTCGCGACCCACAGGTTGAGAACCGCTGCCCTAAAGCATCTTTCCATCTGGTGCCCCCTGCTCCTGCCCCTGCTCCCAGAGGACCCCACACCCTGCTAACTGGTTAGTGCCTCCCAACCTTCCCACACAATGGGAGGCCCAGTCTCCTCGAGGGTCTCTCACCTCTTGCTGTCTTTCCTGTTCATGCTTCCTGAGGGTGAGGTTGGAGGGGGTCTTGCAAGGGTCTGGCTCAGCTTCTCCCCTTTCACCAATGCTCCAGCTTCTTAGCCCCTTGGGAGCTGGGGCCTCCTCAGTGCTTGGGAAGGAAAGAGGAACTGCCCCTCCCCACCCAGGCCCAGGCCAGGGGGAAGGAAGAGGCTGGGGAGAGACCAAAGGTTCCCCCTCCCCCCACGTGGGGATCCCTTCAGGCTGAGGTTTCCGGTGCTGCCGGCCCCCACCCCCAATCACCCAGTGGGCTTTCTATCTCCCTCATCTTTCTGTCTTTAGACCCGTGATTCTTTGTTCTGTCATTTTCATACTTCAATAAAAGCATTTTTAAAAGTATGCCTTATATGACACATTCATGTAAAAATACACTCAAAATAAAAATTTGTATTTCTACTAGAGGCCTGGTGCATGAATTCATGCACGGGTGGGGTCCCTCTGGGTGGCCTGCAGGGATCGGGCTGAAACCCACAATCCAACTCCGCCTGCAGCTCCTACTTGCCGCTCCTGCTCATCCTGGCCCCACTGTGCCCATTCAGTCCCTATCAGGAGAGGCTGGCGCTGCCACAGCGGCGTTCCCCAGCCATGAGCCCTGCATCTGGCGCCCTCCCAAGGGGAGTGGTCTGAGGGATTGGGCTGAAACTGGCTCTCTGACATCCCCCAAGGGGTCCTGGATTGCGAGAGGGCGCAGGCCAGGCTGAGAGACCCCCCCGCAACAGTAGTCAGTGCTTGTCATAGTGAGCGGTTGAGCAGCCTTAGCACATCATTTGCATATTACCCTTTTATTATATAGGACTAGAGGCCCGGTGCACAAAAATTTGTGTCCTCTCACAGTCTGGGACTGCTCGGGAGATAAGGGCCTGCTGACTTAGGCCCACTCTCAGGTGGCAGAGGGCAGGCCCAATCCCTAGGTGCCTGCCTGGCAGCTCCTGGTTGGGCTCAGAGCAGGGTTGACTGGGGAGTTGGGGCACCGCCCCCTGTCATGCACAGAGCAGGGCGGATCAGGAGGTTGCAATGCCACCCCCTGTCACACACAGAGCAGGGCCGATCAGGGGGTTGGGGAGCTCCCCCCTGTCATGCACAGAGCAGGGCTGATCAGGAGGTTGTGATGCCACCCTCAGTCACACTCAGGGTAGAGCCAATTGGGGGGTTAAGGCACTGCCCCCTGTCACACACAGAGCATGGCCCCTTGGGGGTGGGGGTTGGGGTACCGCCCTCTATTACCCACAGAACAGGGCCGATCAGGGGGTTGGGGCGCTGCCACTGTCACACTCAGGGCAGGGCCGATGGGGAGGTTATGGCTCTACCCCGTCACACACAGAGCAGGGCCCGTGGGGGTGGTTTGGGGCACCACACCCTGTCACGAACAGAACAGGGTGGATAGGGAGGTTGGGGCCCACCCCCCCGT
>NW_006289227.1:64283-66063 GCF_000327345.1 Myotis davidii
GATGCGGGTCCCCACGGGGGTGCCTGGCCAGTCTGGGTGAGGGGCTTAGGGCCGTTTTCAGGCTGGCGGGTGACTGAAGCTCCCAGCCTCTCCTTTTTTCCTTATTCTGGGATTTATTTACATTCTATGGCTGTCACTGGAGCTGAGAGCTGGCTTTAGCTCAGACCTCAGCTGCTGAAAGCAGGTTTCTGGACTTTGTTTACCTTCCGTATTTGAAATTTTGTTGCGACTCCAGCTCTGAGATCCCTGGCAGACTAAAGCAGGTTTCTGGGTTTTTGTTTAGCTTCTATATTTGTTACATAGTTGCTTAGAGTTGCAGCTCAGACAAGGCAGGCGGGGAACGGGGAACGTTGGAGTCCTCCGTCACTGAAGCAAGCAAGCCTCATGTTTGCTTCAAGCTGCCTGGCTGCCGGCCGCCATCTTGGCTGGCAGTTAATTTGCATATCGCCCTGATTAGCCAATGGGAAGGGTAGCAGATGTATGGCTAATTACCATGTTTCTCTTTTATTAGATAGGATAAGGACATATTCATGTACAGAATGTACAAAGCTTTAAATGGAAAGTTACAGACATAATATTTTGTGTATTTCTTCTTAAGTTTTTTTTTATTCCTAGTTTAGTCTTTGCTTTATTACCTTCATTGTAACAAAGCCTTATGTAGTGTCTACTGTATACCACACACTATTCTAAAGGCTTTAAAAATATTAACTCATTTAATTCTTACACAACGTTAAAGACTGCTATCTTTTTTGTTTGTTTGCTTTTTTTTTTGTTAATCCTCACCCAAGGATATTTTTCCATTGACTTTTAGGGAGAGTGGAAGAAAGAGGGAAAGACAGAGAGAAACATCCATGGGAGAAAAACACATCAATTGGTTGCCTCCTGCATGAACCTGACCAGGACCCAGGCCGGGAGAAGCCTACAACCAAGGTAGATGCCCTTGACCGGAATCGGATCCAGGACCCTTTGGTCCACAGGCCAACACTCAACCAGCTAGGATAAGACTGTTATCTTATTATGAAGAAAGCATTAGAGATGGAGGTAAACCCTCCCCCTCCCATAGCCCCCCTAGGCAAGCGTGACCAATGTCACATATTGTTGGGTCTCATCTGCTCTGTTGGCTGTGTTTATCTGGGTATATGAATACATACTCATAGAAAGACAGACTTTTCTTTTGAGTATGTGTGTGTTTTTCTTCTACCTAAATGTGCCATGCTTGACATATTTTTTAATTGATATACGAATAAAGAGCACAAATCCTAAGTGTTTAGGTTGGTGAATTGTGACAATCACACCAATCAAGAAATAACATTCCCATCCTTATTTTTAGCCAAATAATTTTTTATTGTGTGACTCCTCTATAATGATCAATTGATTTTCCTGTGATGAGCATTTGAGTTCTCAGTTTGGGGCTGTTGTGAATATTGCTGCTGTAAACATTCTCACACCTATCTTTTGATGAACATTAAAGTGTACAATTCTGTGGGGTACATACCCAGGAGTAGACTAAATGGGTCATAGTAATTAATATGCTTGTGCCAAACCTAGTGTGTTAGTTAATTCAACCAAAGCTCTCTTAGAAGTGTGTATATATTGCCCTAACTGGTGTGGCTTAGTGGATAGAGCGTCGGTCTGTGGACTGAAGGGTCCCAGGTTCAATTCCGGTCAAGGGGATGTACCTGGGTTGCGTGCACATTCCCGGTGGGAGGTGTGCAGGAGGCAGCTGATTGATGTTTCTCTCTCATCGATGTTTCTAACTCTCTGTCCCTCTCCCTTCCTT